>NC_072408.2:136784924-137087121 GCF_028858775.2 Pan troglodytes | reverse complement strand
ACTCTGTCATCCAGGCTGGAGTGCAGTGGTGTGATCTCGGCTCACTGCAACCTCCGCCTCCCAGGTTCAAGTCATTCTTCTGCCTCAGCCTCCTGAGTAGCTGGGACTACAGGCACCTGCCACCGCACTCAGCTAATTTTTGTATCTTTAAGTAGAGACAGGGTTTCACCATGTTGGCCAGGCTGGTCTCAAACTCCTGACCTCAAGTGATCTGCCTGCCTCGGCCTCCCAGAGTGCTGCGATTACAGGCGAGAGCCCCGCGCCCGGCCTGAAATTACATTTTTATTTGTTTGCGTGTTTGCTTTCTGTCCTCCATCTCCTCCCAGGTAGCCTTCACTATGGCAGAGACTTTGCTTGTCTTAGGAATTATATTCCTAGCATGAGGAATAATTTTGCTGTTTAATTTCTGAATAAATGCTGCTGCAACTCTTTGACATTTAACGATTCATATTCTTTTCTTCTTATAGACCTCGTCTCCCCGACTTGATTAGGATCTTACCTCCAGGAAACATCTTTCTATTGATGGGCGTTGCTCTTGAGTGCCTGGCCTGGAGGCTTCCTGTAGGCAGTAGATACACAATAAGTATGTACGGATGGTGAACAAGATTTTGTTGATTCAGGTCATTTTTTAAATAGTAAATACATTCAACGACCAATCTTCCACGGTGAGGGAGAGCGTGTGCTGTGACTGAAAGCCACATGTCACCACCAGTCCCATTCGAATACTGATCGTCAGCGCTGTGAACTAAAGCAGAACTAATACTTTTACCTTTCACTCTTCTCCTGACCCCATTTGCCAAGATAAAGATGGAAAGACCCCGGCATTGTCCAGTGGGAGGGAAAAATCAAGCTCCGCAGAAGTTTTCTAAATTGGATTAGCATCTCCTGCCGTATGCGCTTATTTATTCAGGGAATTTCCAAGTCAGTGTTGCAGACATGAACGTGGCAGGGGATTGCACGCTTTCAGGATGAAAGTATTTGGGCTTCCTAAGTGCGTCGACGAGAAGAGACCAGTTACCTCACGTTTCTTCTTATTTTATCTTTAGCCTCTAAACATAGCACACAGTAAATCATCTTGGACATCTAGGGATCCCTTTCTTCAGATGATTATAAAGACTCAGCTGAAATTGTCGTTATCCTTATTTCACGGGGAGGAAAACAGAACTGTTAAGCTCTGCCTCTTGCTGCTGATCAGCCAACTGAAGCCAGGTGGTGGGTGTGGCCCAGGAGGCACGACGACTCCACGGTTCTCTAGCTGTGTGGCCATCCCCAAGAATCACACGGTTTCCAGACACTTAAGCGTGTGTTCCATTCCCCACGTTACAGCCCATCTCTCATCTCATCAATGCTTGGAGGAAACAAGGAAAACATTGGTGCAGGAAGTCCAGAGAAGGAATCTCAACTTTTCACTCTTTGCTCAAGCCCCGGATGACGTCTCTGAACAGCCTGAGCCTTAAACAAGGGCTTAAAATAGCAGAAAGACAGATGGTAAATGCAACCCCGCCCGTCAGGTGCTATTCAAAACAAAAATGCCGGGGGTGGGAGGTTTGCCTACGAAAAAGCCATCGGGGGTGGTGTCCGTTCAAGGAGCCCCTCCAGAGGGAGGCAGGGGGTGAGAAACTTTGTGAAAAGTGTTTGGGGGTGGGGGAATAAAGAGACCTTAAAAGGAAGCTGAACGCTTTGCTGCCTGGCGGTGGCGGTGAGCGGCGGCTCCCCCCTGCCGGGGGAGTTGATGAAAAGCGCTGCAGCGTCACGCTGGGCCCAGGCTCGCGGGCTGGGAGGCCAGGCTGAGGCAGTGCACGCGGGGCTCAGCCATTCTAAACGCAAATGAAGGGGACCCTTTCCACCCAGGCCCAAAGGGGGAGGATTAGAACAGGGAGTTCAAAGCTCTAAAATGGCTTGTTCGTTCTTTCTGTTTTCCTCCCCCCTCCCTTTATTTTTTAAAGGGGCCAGAAATATGGCTGGTTATTATCCCAAGTTATTGCTACAAAGAATTTCGAAATTAAAAGATAAGCACGCCGAGGAAGCTCAGTAATTTTCATAAAAGGGGACTTAAAACAGATGTGCCCTCTTTAATCGAAGCATGCTTGAAAAAATAGGAATGCATTTTTAACATAGCAGGGGGAAAATCACATGGCTTCGCATTTGTCCCCTGAGAGTTGCTGCGTGTGGATATCTGTGGGCACGGCGAGGTGGCACTAACGCGCTAGGGCAGCCGCAAATGGCGGGTGAACGTGCCTTCATCTTCCTGGCCCTGGGGTAAATGACCAGCCTCTGTGCTCCAGACCTTTTGCTAACTAGATAATTTATTTATTTATTTTTTTGAATTTCTTAAACAATCTGCCATCCAAAATGTGACGATGGCATACAAGCAACAGACCATTATTTGCAAGGAAACCCAGATTTTGTCAGCAACGTAACCCTTTTCTTCCTCTTTGCAGGACACGGCTTTTCCATGTTTTCTTTTTGACAATTTGCACAAAGCAAATTCACTCTTAAACAAGGTTGGTTTGTTTTTATTTCAGGTTGTGGACATGTCAGCCGTTCAGCTTTAGCCCCAATTCGTCCGTTCACCAGATGAGGGTAGCTGTGTGTCAATTCTTACCAAAACAGGAGTGTCACGTCTACTCATTTCCTGCATGGTGAGAAGGAAATGAAAGTGCTCGGTCTGAGATTCCCTGAGAAGAGAAACCAAAGACCGTCAGACCAACAACAATGCTTTTAACCAGTGAAAGAGGCAAACATGGAAGCACATTTAGGAGTAGCAGGGCACTAAAGCCAGCAGTTGCTTGATTCTCTGTTGTCGTTTAGCTGAGCGTGTGTCCCACACTCCCTAGCGGCTTCCCAAGTGATGCAGACTATTGATGGATACTTTTGGTTGTTGTTACTTTAAATGTTTCCTTTTTATTTTCCATAAAAACGATTTAGCTCGTCTTTCTCACTGAAAGTAGGCAAATAAAACCCCAACTCCATGCCTTGGCTATAGTAGCTAATAAATATCGGCTTTCATTGCTTGAATACTTTTAGAATTATTTCTTTTCCTTTTTTTTTTTTTTTTTTTTTTTTTTTTTTTTTTTTTTTTTGAGATGGAGTGTTGCTCTGTTGCCCAGACTGGAGCTGGAGTGCAGTGACACAATCTCTGCTCACTGCAACCTCCGCCTTCCAGGTTCAAGCAATTCTGTCTCAGACTCCCAGGTGGCTAGGACGACAGGTGCGTGCCACCATGCCCACCTAATTTCTGTGTTTTTAGTAGAGACCGGGTTTCACCATGTTGGCCAGGCTGGCCTGGAACTCCTGACCTCAGGTGATCCACCTGCCTCAGCCTCCCAAAGTGCTGGGATTACAGGCATGAGTCACCCCGCCCAGCCTCTTTTCCTTTTTTAACTTGGAAATTAGGCTATTCAAATCCATTTCCACCAGACCTCATAATGAGACATTTCACAATCTCGGGTTTGTGGAGACTTTCTTTGAATCCTTTCTTCACCTCTTCATCCACACTTCACCTAAAACTGAGCTAAAGAAACAGCAGTGGTCAAAGGGAACGTAACCTTACCTGGGATGCTTCAGGTCTGTGTTTATTTTGGTTTTACAAGCATTAATTTATTCTCTGGGCATCTAAATTTTTCTATGATTTATTTTAACATGTAAGTAATTATCCTTAAATAGATACTACATTGACAAAATAGCAAATTTAAAATGTACCAATTTCACCCCAGAACAGTAACAGCTTATGGACTGCCATTCTCATCAGTGGCTAGGCCTACTTCTGGAGATTATTTTCATCCATATAGGAAGATACGTCTGGGCCGGGCATGGTGGCTCACGCCTGTAATCCCACCACTTTGGGAGGCTGAGGCAGGTGGATCATTTGAGGTCAGGAGTTTGACACCAGCCTGGCCAACATGGTGAAACCCTGTCTCTACTGAAAATACAAAAATTAGCCGGGTATGGTGGCACATGCCTGTAATCCCAGCTACCTGGGAGGCTGAGGCAGGAGAATCGCTTGAACCCAGGAGGTGGAGGTTGCAGCGAGCCGAGATCATACCACTGCACTCCAGCCTGGGTGACAGAGTAAGACTCTGTCTTAAAAAAAAAAAAAAAAAAAAAGAAGAAGAAGAAGATATGTCTGTCTGTCTGTATATACCTTTTAAAAAATTACTCCAATAGTGGCACACTCTAACACATATTCCTTCACCCTAATTTTGCTCTGCATTAAAAAAATTTTATTTCTATAGGTTATTGGGGAACAGGTGGTATTTGGTTATACAAGTAAGTTCTTCAGTGATTTGTGAGATCTTGGTGCACCCATCACCCAAGCAATATACACTGAATCTGATTTGTAGTGTTTTATCCCTCACTACATTTTTTATCATGCCACACTCTGAAATTATAATTTTTAGGAATTGTTTTGAACATGTAAAAAATATTGCATAGGTGACAGAGGAATTAATGCTCATTGTAAAAAATGTGAACAATATACAGGGTATAAACCCTGGAGGCCTCCCTGCTCTCTCCCATCCATCCCCACAGCAGGTCTTCTTCCCGAGGGGCTGGTGGTCAACACCCTGCTGTTTATCCATATCCACCCCTGCGCCTTTTCCTCTCCATTTACTTGGATTTGTGTAAATGTGTCCATAGAGAGCAATCATCTGTGATTTTTATTTTCTTATGTAACGATTTGTTCTATGGATCATTTCTTGGTGGCGCAGGTGGATCTCACTCCATCTTTTTGCTTAACTTTTATTTCAGGTTCAGGTTGCTAGGCCTCTTTCTGGAGATTAGTGTACGGGTTTGTTATAGAGGTAAACTGATGTCACAGGGTATTGTACGGATTATTTCATCACCCAGAGACTAAGCATAGTACCCTACCCAGTAGTTATTTTTTCTGTTCCTCTCCCTACTCCTACCCTTCACTCTCAGGTAGGCCCTGGTGTCTGTTGTTCCCCTCTTTGTGTCCATGAGTTTTCATCATTTAGCTCGCACTTATAAATGAGAACACGTGGTATTTGGTTTTCTGTTCCTGCATGAGTTTGCTTAGGTTAATGGCCTCCAGCTCCATTAATGTTCCTGCAAAGGACATGACCTCATTCTTTTTTATGGCAGCATAGTACTCCATGGTGTATATGCACTGCGTTTTCTCTATCCAGTCTACTGTTGACGGGCATTTAGGTTGATTCCATGTCTTTGCCATTGTGAATCTCACTCCATCTTCCTAATGCCCCAGTGTATTTAGCTATGGGAGTTTGTTCTGTTTGGGGACTTGCAAACCAGCGTCTAACATTCCCAAGCCAATTACCAAGAGTCACCTGAGTCCAGCTCCTTCCTAATCATGGTTTGTATGTGTATATGTTTGATCATTCCTGTTTAATTCATAGTTAACCAAAATGGTTATTCAGTTCATCTACAATGCAGTAGCAAAAGAGAGCTAGGCATTTCTCTTGGTATTAAGAGTGAATCATTATAGTTGCCATTTATTAAGCAATTATGATGTTCTGGGATTTTTAGCTACATTCTCTTGGTTCCTCACCATAAACCTTCATGATAATATTAATGTTCGCATTTTACAGAGGTGGGGGCTGATATGAGGAGTGATTAAGCAACTGCCCTGTGTTGACCCAGCTGGTGACCGGACTTGAGTTCAGGCACCTCTGACATTCCAGTCCAGGCTTTCTTCACCATTATCCAGTGACTCTTAAAATTTTCAGGAAAGAATGTTACTCAGTGTCCTTGGGTCGAGTCTTTAGTATTTTAACTCTCACAGTTGAAACACATCTCTTTTTTTGAAAGTTTTTCCTGATATGTAACGTAAGGCTCCCTGCATCCAGCTGAACTTTTCTCAGCAGGGAGAAGGATCAGCTGAGCGTACGACATCATCACAGCCATCACTGTCCATCATGACGCCGAGTGTCTTGTACGTTCCCTTATCTGCTATCTGGCATACTTGGACTTACTGCAATTTGACGAACTTCCAGACAGAAGCTGGTCCCGATGGCTAACACTTGCAGTCTACTGAAAATGAGAAGCCCCTCCAGTGTTTTGGGTGGGAGAGGTGCTCACGGAACCCAGGCCACAGCGTTATCCTGGGATGCCTGGCGAGCGGCTAGGAGGAAGTTAAAGTGGCAAACCACGTGCAAGGCAGCACCAGAGAGTGGATGACCAAGAGGCTGGATTTGGGGGCTGGATTCCTGGGCTGTATTTGGGCAAAGGACTTCCAGTCTCTAAGCTGTTTCTCTTACTGCCTTGGAGGTAGTAGAAGGAATTTATGAAGCAGCCAGGTATAGTGAGCTTTTACATATTAAGAAGTTCATCAATATATTCAATTTTGTAGCTTACATTTCATGAAAATTGATAAATTTTAATAGTTTTAAACTGATGGGGTCCTGGTTTAGAGATGGTTTCATGCACGAGCCCCACGTTACAGCCTCCTCCCCTCTGGGGAGGTGTGAAAAGTGTCATGGACAGGGTGATTCAGTGTCCTCAGGGCCAGTCAGGGTGGAAACAGAGGGTCGAAGAAATAAAAACATCAATCAAGGACTGGATTCTATCCTATGCTTCAAATTCAGCAAGTTCAGAAACATGGACCTACATTTACTCCTGTCCAAAGCAAGCCCTGTGTGGGTAAAATGCATGAAAGGGCAGAAGGGACCGGTCATCGGACTCAGCATGAACTGTGTATGATGTCATCCTTCATCCAAATCTATGTATGTGAGGCACACTTTGATTGTGTTTTAGGCAGTGTGTGTGCTCAAGATCTCCAATTCTCAGAGAAAAAGCAGGTGTATTTGCAATTCCTTACTTGAATGCAAGCTCAAAAAACATGTGTTTTTGACCTCTGGAACCCAGTGGCTAGGGCTGAGCTGGACCCACAGTGGGGGCTCAGGAGAACTTGGTAAGACACGTGCAGGTCAGCTTCCTCCATGGGAAGGGTTTCATCTCTTTCTTGCTTTCTGATGTTGTGGGTTGACTTTGGTAATTGCCAACTTCTTAGAAGAAATGGGATGCTTAGAAATGATGGTTTTTATCTGGAGGGGGTGAGGATGCTCCTTTCTGTTGAAATGGCCATAAAGTAAACGCTATAAAGGATGTGTCTTCTCTCAGATTTCCAAGGACCAATGGCTAGTTGGCTTTGGTGCTTTGACTATGTCACCAAAGTGACTCATGATCTATTCATGAAGTTCAGCAAGTTGAATAATGATAAAGCACAGTTGTTATGCACCTGCTGTGTGCATATCCCCTATTTAATCCACACCATGAGCAAGGTACCATTATCACCCCATTTTATAGAAAGGCATAACCTGCCCAAGAAGGATGGGGAGAACTTGACCCCAGCGGTCTGGCACCACTGTACACATCTAACCACAGAACCCTACAGCCATTCTGTAGCAGAGATACAGCACGATTTGTCTCCACTGTTGGAAATTGTATCATAAAATATCAAATAAGAAATAAATAAATGGATGTTCATGGACAGGAGGGCTCAATATTGTAAAGATGTCAGTTATTCTAGACTTGATCTATATATTTAATGCAATACCAGTCAAAATCCCAGCAAGTTATCTTGTGGCTATCAACAGACTGATTCTAAATTTTATATGGAGTTGCCAAAGACCCAGAACGATCAACCCAATCAATACTGAAGGAGAAAAACAAAGTGAGAGGACTGACGCTACCCAACCTGAAGACTTACTACAAAGCTACAGTAATCAAAGCTGTGCAGCATTGGTGAAAGAACAGACAAACAGATCAATGGAATAGAATAGAGAGTGCAGAAATCAGCCCACGTAATTATAGTTGACTGATCTTTGACAAAGGAGCAAAAGCAGTGCAATGGAACAAGATCATCTTTTCAACAGATGGTGCTGAAACAATGGGTCATCCACTGTAAAAAATGAAGCCAGCCACAAACCTTACACCCTTAATTCAACACAGATCACAGACATTTATAAACATAAAATGCAAAACTGTAAAACACCCGGAAGAAAAAGGAAGAGGAAACCTAGATGGCCATGGGTTTGCTGATGACTTTCATATATAACACCAAAGGTGCAATCCATGAAAGAAATAATTGATAAGCTGAATTTACTAAAATTAAATTTCTAGGCCAGCTGCGGTGGCTCATGCCTGTAATCTCAGTATGTTGGGAGGCTGAGGAGGGCGGATCATTTGAGGTCAGGAGTTTGAGACCAGCCTGTCCAACATGGTGAAAACCCATCTCTACTAAAAATACAAAAATTAGCTGGGTGTGGTGGCAGGCACCTAGCTACTCGAGAGGCTGAGGCAGGAGATCACTTGAACCCAGGAAGCGGAGGTTGCAGTGAGCTGGGATCCCACTCCTGCCCTCCAGCCTGGGCGACAGAGTGAGACCCCATCTCAAAAAACATAATAAATCAAATTAAATTTCTGCCTTGCAAAAACAGTGTCAAGAGAATGAGAAGATATGCCACAGACTAGGAGAAAACATTTGCAGAAGAAACATTTGATAAAGAATGTTATCTAAAATATACAAATAACTCTTAAAATTCAACAATAAAAAATGAATAACCCAATTTTAAAATGGAAAAAAAAGTCCTGAATAGATATCTCACCAAAGAAGATAGGCAGATGGTAAATAAGCACCTGAAAAGATGCTCCACATCATATGTCATTAGGGAACTGCAAACTACAACAACCAGATAGTACACATCTATTATTATAAAATGGCGCAAATCCAAAACATTCACAACGCAACGTGCTTGCAAGGATATGGAGCTCTCATTCATTGCATGTCTTTTCACCTGGGAAGACCGTCATGCTCCTTGGTATTTACCCAAATAAACTAAAGACTTAGGTGCACACAGATGTTTATAGCAGCTTTATTCATAACTGCCAGAACTCGAAAGCCAAAGCCACCAAGACATCCTTCAGTAGGTGAATGGATAAACTGTGCTACATTGAAAAGATGGAACATGATTTTGTGCTAAAAAGAAATGAGCTATCATGTTATGAAAATATGTGGAAGAAACTTACATTCATATTACTAAGTAAAAGAAGTCAATCTGAAAAGGCTACGTGCTGTATGATTCCGACTATGTGACACTCTGGAGAAGGTAAAATTATGGAGATAGTAAAACATTCGGTGGCTGCCAGAGGTTGCAGGGGAGGGAAAGATGGATGGGCGGAACACAGAAAGCTTTTAGGGCAGTGAAAGTACTCTGTATGATAATAGAATGGCAGATACACATCATTATACACTTGTGAAAACCCATAGGATGTGCAACACCAAGAGTGAACCCTAATGTGAACTATGGCCTGTGGGTGATACTGATGTGTCAGTGTAGGGGAAGTGATTGTAACAAATGGACCGCTGTGGTGTAGAATGTTGATGGTGCCTCTGTGGATACAGAGGGTACATGGGACTCATCTGTACTTTCTGCTCAATTTTGCTGGGAAGCCAAAACTGCCCTAAAAAATAAAGCCTATTAATTTAGAAGAAGGAGGAGGAGGAGGAAAGAAGGAGGAAAGAAGGAAGAAAGAAGAAAGGAAGAAGAAAAGAAAGAAGAAAGAGGAGAGGAGGAGGAGGAGGAGGAGGAATGGGAAGGGGAAGGGGGAGGAGAAAGAGAAGGGGAGGAGGAGGAGAAGGAAGAAGAAGAAGGAGAAGGAGAGGAAGACGAAGAAGAAGGAGGAGGAGAAAAGAGGAGGAGGGTAAGGGGAGGAGGAGGAGGGGGGGGAGGAGAGGAAGGAGGAGGGGAAGGAGGGGAAAAGGGAGTGGAGCAGGAAGAAGAACAAAAATCACAATTTATTGCAGGTTTCAAAAATCTCAACACAGCCTTCAGAATCAGCCACGTCTGAATTTAAATGAGACTCTCCCCGACACTTGGTCTCCATGAATCTTTATTAGAAGAAAGGGAAGCGGGCCTACACTAACACTTTGCATTTCTGTTGCATGGATTCACCATAATGTAGATGGGATTCTGGGTACGGCGGCTGGATTCTGCAGGCATCAGTCAATATCTACAATATTGGAGTCACCAGCACCCACACCCTGGCCCATTCATGGTCAGCCCTAGTTTTGAACTCACTCAGCAATGACCTGCTCTAACCTGCCTACCTGCCCAAATCTAAACTGTTGGATAAATCGCTTTGCTAAAAAATTCTCATAGTTGAGCAATTTGACCATTAAAGGTCTCTGATCTATGTGTTCTTGAAAGAATTTTTTTTAAAAGAGCTTTTTCATGTATCTACTATATTATTCAACTGTATGAATATATTTTCACAATAATGTTAGGCCATTATTTTTAACATGTATGCCTTTTTTCTGGTCTGACCAGCATCATGGAAGGAATATAAGGGTTTAACTATATGGCAATCACTAGAATTATGAAAATGTTAGTCATGCTCTAATTAAGATGGATATAATCTTCAATAGTATAAGATCTGTAAACAAATTTCAAGATCTATCACTTTGATAACTGTGGTTACTTATTTATTCTGTGTTCATACTTTATGAAATTTTGAAAAGACTTCAAATTATGTCAACGAGTGATCATTAAAAACAAGAAAGCTTTCTGTAGCTTAGATTACTAGGATTTTATGGTCAATTTATATGAAGTTACATTATGCAGAAGATGAAAATGTTTTGAGACTGTTTATCTGTAACAGATTGCTTTATAATAACTGTTTCTAAAGGAGAGTATGCTTCATAAATCACGGCAAGCATGTGATATAACACAAATCAAAGGAAAACAGAAATAAGAATACTAGCATTTCATTCTAGCTCTTAACGACTCTTTGACCTCTGGCAAGGCAATTAATATTTTTGAACCTCAGTTTTCTTATCTGTAAATAATAGTGTCTGTCTAGTTTCCAAATTCTGAGGATGAAATGAGACAATATTAATAAAACCCTCAACAAGTATAAAGCATTTTATATGGGTAGAGTATTATTATAATTAATGCAGGAAAATACCTAAGCTGTGTGAATAAATATGAACTTAGCCTTTGGATGAATCCTGAGTGGCTAACGGAGCCCAACTTTAAGACTGAGCCCAGCGTCCATTTGCTGGCTAGAGGCCACACACGTGTTCTAGTGTGACAGGGCTGATGACAGTCCTGCTGAGTTTCATGGCCTTTCATGATCACTCATTTTTATCTCCTGAGTTACCCTACAATTTTTTTTTTTTATCTTTGGGACTTTCAGAGCTCAGATGAACCAACCAACCAGAGTTCACCTGCCTTGGCCGATCAGGGCTCAACTGTATCAACCAATCAGAACTAAGCAAGTTTCAATTCTTCATTTGCATAAACAGATCTGATTGGGAACCTGGGCAGGACATTTCGCTTTAAAACCTGAGCCTTCCTTTTTTTCTTTGCAACACACCTTCATTTTATAGGGAAGACTCCATCTCCCCAGTTTGCAAACTGTTCACTGGAATAAAGTCTCTTTCCTCCAAATTCCTTTTCAGAGAACTTTTGTTCACAGTTGTTTAGCGAACCAATTCATTTTCTTTCTGGGCTTCACTGCATCTTAGTGGTGCCTTGTTGCCCTTCTAGCCAATGGAATGTGAGCAAACAGACACAGACACTTCCAGGTGAGGCTGACAAAGCTTCCAGGAGATCTTCCAAATTGGCTGTGCCCTGCCACCACCAAGATGTGGAGAGTCAAGGGAGCACTGCCATTCAAGAAGATAAGGAGCCACTGGACTCTGGGAGCCAGTCCTTGAGGACAGCTGTCCAGGAGGGCTGCCCAACCAGCCACCTTCGCAGCACTTCCATGAACAAAAAGTACACATCGACTGTGTCCAGCCACCGAGGTTCTGGGCTGTTCTATCCTAACACAAGCAATGTGAATTCTATATTATACACAAATTGCATAAGCAAAACATTTTTAACTTTCCTTTGTCAAGAAGAAAATAAGCTGCAAGTATCTGGTCTTTATATTTTACATATGTGATTTTTTTAAAAGACCATAAAAATAGAAATTCCTGGCCAGACGTAGTGGCTTATGCCTGTAATCCCAGCACTTTAGGAGGCCGAGGGTGGATCACCTGAGGTCAGGAGTTCGAGACCAGCCTGGCCAACATGGTGAAACCCCGTCTCTACTAAAAATAGAAAAATTAGTTGGGCGTGGTGGCAGGCGCCTGTAGTCCCAGCTACTCGGGAGGCTGAGGCAGGAGAATCGCTTGAACCTGGGAGGCGGAGGTTGCAGTGAGCCGAGACTGTGCCACTGCCTGGATGACAGAGTGAGACTCTGTCTAAAAAAAAAAAGAAAGAAAGAAAGAAGAAATTCGCCATGGGTATTGTAATTTAGATTCTGAGGAGGAGACAGACAAAAAAAGAGTTCATTTACCTTTGCTATTTGTAAATCTCTTTTCATTTATGGGTTTTTCCCAATGGAGTAGCTGAGAATGCATTTTTTTTTTTTGCTTATGATCTAAAATCTTAGAAATTTAAACTACTTAGTAAACTCAGCCAATGCTTGTAATTCTGACACTCAATTCTTACTTCATAATTTTGAAATTACTTGAGTGCTCAAAGATTGCGGCTAGTTAGTTAGTTGGTTGATGAGCTGGGTGGTTGTATTCAGATTGGCCCGGTAATTGTCTACATATCACATGAACTCTGCGCTCATATTTTCATAGCTAAAAACAGGGATTGGAGCAAATCTTATTTGTTGAATGCTCTGGCCAACCACTGAGATGTGTGTGTGTGTGCGTGTGTGCATGTGTGTGTGTTGTGTGTTGTGTGAACAAGAGAGTTAATGGAATCCACTCCTAGTTTCCATTTCAAACAGGGTGAGAACATCTGACCTTATTTGATAAATAATGGCACCTTTAAACATTTCTATTATCAACTGTCTGCAGTAACAAAGGGAATACTGTTAGAAATGTTTAAATAGTTTAGAACGATAAATATAATATGCGCCTACAAATGTGCGGATAAATAAGGTTTTAACTAAAAAATTTCTATCATGACTTTGAAAAGAAATGAAACAGCCTGTACTAGAAATCTCCCAATTCAATTAAATATTTTATTATTAACGGAAAGCCCATGCTGGGAGTGTGAGAATGGGTATTATTTGAGTATGAAAGTTCATAGACATTTTGGATGTCCAATTTCCCTTTCGGTGTAAGGGCAGGCATTAAGAAACTGGATCCTCACTGAGCAATGATGGTTGAAGAGGGGAACCTGTGCCAGGTTACGCCAATAATTGCCAGCCCCCCAGGATTCTAGCTCAGAAATTTTTGTATGTTCTCAGGAGACAAAAATGAGTGATCATCAAAGGCAGTCGAACTCAGCAGGACTGTCATAAGCCTGAAGTTACAACTTAGACATGCAATAGAAAATATCATCGGTACCTCTCCAGTGCATCGCCTGTAGTAATTAAAAACTTGATCCCTGCTGTTTTATCATCTCATTAGCAATGGGGGCACACGACTTTTATCCTTGTTTGTCAGGAATCAAACATACCAGAGGAACTCTGATTATAAATTGATGAAAGTAAAGTTAAACTTTTAAATAAGAGAAGTGACTGTTCACAATGTTTTTTTTAAAGCTGATTAAAGGGATCTAGTTTTTTCTCTTAAGAGTAATCTCTCTGTCCAGCCTAGAATTGTAGAGGTCATCTCCAGGATTGCTACATGTGACACGTTTTATAAAGGGGGTTTGCTTTGTAAGCCGTTCTGATTTAAAATAAATATCAGCCCTGAAAAAACTTCCTGAAAGCACAGATGCAAAGAGTGTCATCCTTTTCAAGCCTTTTGATGAAGTTGAAACACCTTCTATCCCTCTCAGTTATGTGTATTATAACGCCTTTTATTCAGGGCAACTGACTGGCCTCATCGTTTAAAAGCCCAGGCAAGCTTTCTGCTTGTTTTAATAACTTGTTTTTCACAGAGGACAGGTGAAGGACCTGGGGACCCTTTTATGCAGCTAATTTCTCCAACATTTGCCTCCAAAATGGAAGTTTTTCATCCTAACCTACATTGTTTCCTTTGGGTCCAAAAAAAAAAAAAAAAAAAAAAAAAAAACCCCAAACAGGTAGAGCTGTATTTCTCTACGGTACTCGAATCCTAATCTACACTATAGAACAATTGGGAGGTTCAGATTTGAAGACAGAACAGCTTACTGTACCTTTCTTCTTATGTTAAATGCCCTTCACCCACAATTAACAAATTGCCTATGCATTTAAAGCATACTGCCGGAGAGACTTCTAAGAACCGTGTTCTCTGGCAGGTGCTAGGATATCGAGAAATAAAATAGAGCTCCGGTTCGCCTGCAACTTTAAAACTTTCTTCTTGTCCTGCCAAGTTGCTTGAGGAATCATAGTCCAAACAACTTAAGGAGTTAAAGATAAATAAATAAAAGCGAGATATTCTTAACCTCAGGACTAATGTCATTTTGGGTCAGACGGTTCTGTGTGGTGGGGGCCGTCCTGTGCACTGCGGGACGGTGAGCAGCCTCCCTGTCCTCCACCTACCAGGTGCCTGTGGCCCTCCACCTCCAGTGTGACAACCAAAAATGTCTCCAGACATGGTGAAATGGCACCGGGAGTCAAAACTGTCCCCAGCTGAGAATGACTAGAACAATGTGTATATAGCATATTACCATGTGTGTGACACACACGTGATTGTGAACACGGAAGCCATCCTGAAAACCAACGTGCTTTCTGATATCATCAAAAGTCATTGCCTCTCCTAGGTAAAGGAGAAGAACAGGGGAGAAAAGGCAACTTATTTTCTCATTATACTCTTTTGTACCTTCTAAATCCTGTGGCCTGTGTGGATATTACCCATCCCAAGCAAACACCCAAACAAATGAACACATAATTCAAGCCAGGAGTTCCCACTGAGGTCAATAAGTAGAGAGCTAAATTAATAAGTAAACCAAGTGCATGAATGGGTAAGTCAAGATGCTATGCCGAGGCATCCTACAGATGAATGAACTAATTGAACCTGATGGCCCAGTATGGAACTTATTAGAATTATTCTGTAATAGTGAAATGAAAGTGTATGCTTATATACAGTGACTTAGATAGGTGTTTCTGATTTTAGTATCATCAGCAACACCAATAAAGAACTATTCTCCCATTCCTTCCAGAAAATGAAAGGTTTCTCAGCCTTCAAAAGCCCTGCAAAGTCACTTAAGACTTTTAAGCCTCAAGACTTCCTTGAAGGAGCAGGGTTTGCCTCATGGTACGGGTTTGTGTTTATAATGCCAACATTTGCTCTGATGAGCAAAAAGAACCCTTCTCATGGGGCAGCTGCCCCCATGCCCCAGTGAGGGTGAGGCCAGTGTCCTGTCCCAGGTGGAAAGCAGGTCCTGGCTGCCCCATCAGGGGCATCACAGAGTGCCTGGAAGCTTTCAAAAAGCTGCCACCAAACTGGAGGTCACGATGTAAGTGAAATAAGCCAGGCACAGAAAGACAAATATCACTTATTCTCTCTCATGTGTGGGAGCTAAAAGAAATGGATCCATGGAGGTAGAGAATAGAATGATAGATACCAGAGTGGGGAGTGTGTGTGTGTTTGGGGGCGGTGGGGAGATGAAGAGAGGTTGGGTAATGGGTATAACACCCATTCGATATTGGATGGGTATTGGATGCATATGAGATTAGTTATTGTATCCATTACTAATGGGTACAGTACTCATTAGGAATTGGTATGGGTACAGTTACCCAACAGTTAGAAGGAATAAGTTATCATGTTTGATAGTACAATAGGGTAACCATAGTTGGCAGCAATGTATTGTGTATTTCAGGATACCTAGAAGAGAGGACTTTTAACATTCACAGCACGTAGAAACGATAAGCGCTCAAGGGGATGTGCAGCCTAAAACCCTGACTTGATCATTACACGTTCCGTGCATGTCGCAAACTACCACAGGTACCCCATCAGTATGTGCACATATTATGTATCCAAAAAAAAGTCATAACTGTTCCTGCTTTCCCTCCCCGTCTTAAAAGCTGCCTAGTGTGAACACCAGCCTGCGGTCATGGGCGGGCCTGGCTCTGGATCAGACGTGGAGAGCCAGCCTGGTGTTGTAGGAAGAGCTGTGAACTAGAAGCCCGGAGACTTGGCTCTGTCACCAGCGGAGGGCGATCTTGGTAAGAAGGTTCATTTCCCAGGGCCACGTGGATTCATCTCTGAAGCAGAGACAAGTAGGAAATTCTACACGCGCCATCCAAGGTCCAAAGTGCTACATCCCTTCCTCTTTCAATAGGTGCTCAATAAATCTTCATTTAAATGAATGGAAAAATGAATGAATGAATGAATGAATGAGTCCATTGTCATCAACTTTTTAAAAATAATTGCAACTTTTACTTAAAATTCAGGGGGTCCATGTGCATGTTTGTCACATGGGTCTATTGCGTGATCCTGAGGTTTGGGGTACAGTTGATCCCTTCACCGAGGCAGTGAGCACAGCTCCCAACAGGTAGTTTTTTCAACCCTCGCCCCCTCCCCTCCCCGGTAGTCTCCAGCACCTACTGCTTCCATCTTTATGTCCCCGAGTGCCCAATGTTTAGCTCCCACTGATAGGTGAGAACATATGGCATTTAGTTTTCTGCTCCTGCATTAATTATCTTAGGATAATGGCCGCCAGCTGCATCCATGTTGCTGCAAAAGACATGATCTTGCTCTTTTATAGGACAGTGTAGTATTCCTTAAGGTGTCTTCTTAAAAGAAGATTTCAATAACCAGAAAAAAAGTGTCTTCTTCCTAAAGCTAAATTGAAAAATACCTAATGAAGTCAATAACATGACTTAAAATTCATTATCATACTGAAAACACTTTATCGCACAGGAAGTGCCTTTTTCATTTTTGTAAGGCCATCTTTCAGAATATAGCCTTTCACCTCAATGATTTATGGACATGCAGTATTAGAGTCTCATCAAAATCACGGGTAACATGAGGATTAGAAATGTCAGATGTTAGGAATAACAGAATCAGAATCAAAATATTCTGAGAGTCCATAAAACTTAACAGAGAATTGCAGTCAGTTCTGCTTTAACGCGACATGTGCGCACCTGAGAATGTCGATGCCATGCAAAATCAGGCAACGCAAATCACAGGGCTGGTAAGAAAAGCGGGATTGGGGCACAGCGCTCAAAAGCACGTCAGTGACACATGTGAGAAAAAGACGGAAAGCTAATAAAAATTCCAGCGTGGTTTTACACGTGTTAAGTGGTTAAGAAATAACATAAATACCACCATGAATATGGCTCTTCACCCAGAGGGAACCCCGAAGATTGCTCACGGGAGTGGGTACTGGAAGGACTATAGTCCGTGGGTTATTGTGAAGTGGTGGAAATGGCATTATCTGCAATTGGAAGCACCGAGTGTCGGCAGGTGTGGATGGAATAGTTCCTAAAATCTCAGTGAACTGAAATCGTTGGTAGATGCTTGAGGCGTGGACATGTGTGGGTTTTGCACATTTCTTTGTTGCTCTGTTCAGCCCATGCAATTTTCTGTATTCAGCTAGTGTTTATCACAGGTGAAATTGCCCATGAGCAAATACGACTTTGGGGCTGAGCTCAAATCGTTCCCTACTATCTCAACTGCATTGGAACAAACGTGTATCTTCAAAACAAGAGTTACAGCAGAACTGCGTAATATTCTGCACTTAGGATAAAATAATATTGTTAGAATAATAGGCTGGGTGCAGTGGCTCATTCCTGTAATTCCAGCACTTTGGGAGGCGGAGGCGGGTGGATCACCTGAGGTCAGGAGTTTGAGGCCAGCCTGCCGACATGGCAAAACCCCATCTCTACTAAAAATACAAAAATTAGCCGGCTGTGGTGGTGGGCACCTGTAATCCCAGACTCAGAAGGCTGAGGTGGGAGAATAGGTTGAACCCAGGAGGTGGAGGTTGCAGCGAGCCGCGTTCACACCATTGTACTCCAGCCTGAGGGACACAGCAAGACTCCATCTCAATAATAATAATAATAATAATAATAATAATAATAATAATAATACTGCTGAGTAACATTAGTATCAGGCATCAGGCTTACTCTGCTGGGCACACTGCCCAGCACTGACATACATTAAACCTTCTTCATCCTCACTCCCTCTGTGAGACAGGCGTGGTTATCATGATATCATTTCATCACGGGGAAAATAAGGCACACAGAGGTTGGTGGGATGAGCTGGGAGGTGACACAGGGAGTTTTTCCACAGAAAAGTCACTCGACTGCGGATAGGCAGTGTTGCTTCAGGGACTGTCGTGTATTCCACATGCTTCAGCCATGGGCTGGGACCGTAACAACGAAAAAGCAACGGTGTCTTAGGCAGCTCTAGCGAAACTTCAACATAAGGAAAACAGGAAGCAATAAGCCCTCTCTCTGTCTCTCAGGACATACCATCCTGGAGTATTCAGTCCTGTTCCGGGCACCACACTGCTAAGGAGAGGGGTATAAATAAATGGGATTTAAGGGGATAGAAATAAAACCATGTTCAAAGGAGTGTAAACAAGATGGTGAAGGAATTTAAATTCATGTCAGATGAGACGCTGTGAAGGAACTTAGGATATTTAGAAGAGAAAAATGCAGCCACATGAGAATTTTCTTGAAATGTTTGAAGGGTTAGAACATGTCGAGACTATTAGATGTCCCTGGTGTGTTTGTTTTCCCTTCATGCACCCATGGAGTTGAACAGGATGGGTGTGATAATGGCTAATGCTCACCGAGTGCTGAGTCCCAGGTGCTTTGCGTGTGGCACCCAGGTTACTCCTGGCAGCGGCCTTGTGACGTCGCCTCTGATCGTCATCCCCACTGTACAGATGGATACATGGAGACAACAGAGATAGGAGACTCACCCATGTCACATGATGTGTTAGTGGCAGAGCAGGGGTTTGAACCCAGGAAGTTTGACCTGAAAAGTTACATTCATCACCCCTAAGCAGAAGAAGGTATAGGGAAGCCAATTTCAATTCCACATAAGGGAGAACTTTCTAGAAATCAGAAGTGCTTTAGGACAGAGCAAGCCACTTCTGAAATTTGTCAATACCTGGTCCGCAGAGCTTTTCAAGCACAGGTTGAATGACCTCTTGATGGGGATACATAAAGGAGATGCAAGAACAAATCAGATAAGATTAACTTTAAAGGCTCTTTCCAGTGGGTTTCTGTGGTTCTAATAGGGAGTGTTCAATGCATGGTCTAACAGTGTAAATGTAAAAACAAACAAACCCACAGCAGC
The DNA here is from genome assembly GCF_028858775.2 of Pan troglodytes. NCBI lineage: Eukaryota > Metazoa > Chordata > Mammalia > Primates > Hominidae > Pan > Pan troglodytes. The sequence continues at coordinate 137,067,953 of NC_072408.2, read as the reverse complement.
CACGCCCAGGGACCATGCTGGGTTTGCTAACATCTTCATTACTCATATTTCTGCATAGGGTTTTGCAGTCACTGAATCTGAATTAAAAAAAAAGATCAATTTCCATTTTGAGAGACGTAAATTCATTGTGTGGCTCTGTAAATATATAATCTAAAGTGCAGTGAGTGTTAAATGTATGTTTACAATACCTTTGCCCTGTGGAATCTTGCAGGTATCAGTTGAAGGACCTTTCAAATAGTCCCTCCCATCTTAAAACAAAGCACTCCCGCCAAATGATTTCCCTTCAGCCATCACATAATCGCTTTTCTGCCTTCGCAGTTCACTCCTTGAAGACGCTGTGTGGATTCCCGCCTCGGCTCCCTCTCTTACCAGTCTTCACTCAACCCGCCTCTGTTAGTGAACCTCTGGCTTCCTCCCCAACCATCCTCTCCCATCACTGAACCCAATGGACAATCTTTAGTCCCTGTTCTTCCTGTTCACGCTGTCGTATGGGAACCATTCTTCTTTTTAAGGTGCTCGGTTTTTGAGTTTTTGTTTGGCATCACACACTCTTGGTTTTCTTCTCACCTCTCTGGCTACTCATTCCTAGTTTATTTTGCTGACTCATTTCTTTCACCTATCTGCTAACATTGTCTATCTTCACAGTTCCACCATTTTTATCTTGTTGACTTATTTGACACTCTCCCCATCTCAGTGTTCTTTGAGTGTTCTTCTGTTAACCTTTAAACAACAGGTGCCAAAGGGTCCTCTTTGGTTCTTACTATAGCAAACGGGACGATGTGGTCTCCTTCCACAGCCCCAGACACCAGTCATTGAGGATGACTCTCAACTCATGGACTCATACGACTCTGAGCTCCAAAGTCATGTATCCAGCTGAGAACTGTACATCTTCTCTCAGACATCTCTGGATAACTCAGCAAGTCCAAAAGGGAGCTCTTTCCTTCCCTGCCGCCTCCCTCCCCTTTGTTCCTTATCCTGGTCCATCCTAAAATCTGTGAATCATCTCCACTCTTCCCCCAGCCCCTCTACTGACCCAAGCATCTGGTTCTGTTTATTCTATTATCAGACCCAAAGGCCTCTCAAGCTGGTGCACGTTTTCCTTCCTTATCGCCATTGCTCCAGCTACAAATCTCTTCACTTCTTTATTGCCTGTTCTCTGCTTCTCTCTCCAAGGTTATCTTTGCTACCAGATGCACAGACTCTTCACTCCAATCACTTCATACTGACAATTTTTTCGGTCCCTGAAATTTGTTCTTCTCACATGCACGCCAGCTTTTGCACATATGGTTTCCTTTGTCCGGAATAGTTAAAGTGACTTTTACTTTTTGCTTGGCTAAGTCATGTTTACTCCTCAGGTACCAGTTTAAATGTCATTTCCATGTTAAACTTTCCAACTTCCCTATAACATGCTCTTTTACACATTCCCATCATACCCTATTCTTTCGCCCAATAAAAAGAATTTAATGTTGGACCTTCTTGTTATGCCTGTTTATTCATTTGTATGTCCGCTGCAATTGCTAATTTCATGAGAACAGAGACAGTCTTATGGCTAGCACGCAGTAGGTTCTCAGTAAGTGTTTGTTGGATAAATATGAAAATTGAGATTCTATGCTGTGTTTTCCAGCCAATCAACTTTTGCTTACCATTAGCTGTTGTACGTGACTTCATGGCTACATATATAGAAGTCATGATATTCAGAGTTTAGGCATGAAACTAGTCCTTCATACATCTTCCCTATGTTTCATAAACTTCATCTTAGATTTGCACGATGTTTTGGTTCATTAGCTTTGCATTTTAGATTTGTTTTTATGGAGCACATAATAAGACTTCATGGCAGTGAATTTGTTGAGAAGTTGCTGAAAAAGTAATTACATCCCGAAGAGTTTATTTTCTAAAGCCACGAATCAATGGAATTTATTCATAGCTTAACAATGGGGAGATGAACCTATTTATAATTACAAATGATCTTTCCATTTTAAAGGAAATACTGCACAGCCTTTTACTCAAGAAACATTTTGCATGTATTAAAAAGTCATAAAAATACGGTACTAACAGAAGACAGGTAGACTATTTTGGTAATTTAGTCAATGAACAGTTTCCGTTTAAAATTGATTCATACATAGTGCCCATTCACCTGTGGGGAATGCTGGTTAAATTCTTCAGTAGTGGTGTAGCTTTCTAGGTTAGAGTGGTTTTAGTCGACAAAGAAAATCGAGATATGACTTCCGTGTCACAGACAGTTGCTGTATTAAAGAGCTCCTTTGTATATGTAATAAAATAGAAGACGTTTTAAGCACTTAGAGAGTTCCACATCTAAGATAGCAGTCCCTGTAAGACTAGATCTAACTTACCCTATTGTAATGGAGCAGAAATACATGAGACGTGATTTTGTTTGAAATATTGGATCATTTTCCTTTGATTCTGTGATTTCTGAGCTACCCCCACCCTCCTGTGTGACTTTAATGCGGTCTCCCTTCTGTATCCTGGTGCCTTTCCAAACCAGGCAGGTGTGAGAACAGTTCTGCATGCGTAAGTCAGCTCCCCAAGGAGACCGTTTCAAAGCAAAGTTACTTTCTTGATCCCAGGGAAGATAATATTAAAGAATACAGTGACCAGACCAGGAAATAAAGATACACTGAATTTTGAATCAATTTGCAGACCTAAACATTTGTAAGAAGAAAAAGAAAACATCGAAAGTGAGTAAAATGGGCTATGGGAGAAATTTGAAAGTAGATAAATCCACCGATAAGAGCATACATTTCCTTTGCTCTGCCTTCCAAAGGAGCTTCTGATGCAAAACTTCACGCCGGTCAAGAAAAGGAGGCCAAGAAAAGCTTGTGCTAAAACTCTAACAAGGCTGCCTTTTAAAAAAAACTTTACTGGCCAGGTGTGGTGGCTCATGCTTGTAATCCCAGCACTTTGAGAGGCCAAGGTGGGTGGATCACCTGAGGTCAGGAGTTCGAGACCAGCCTAACATGGTGAAACCCAATCTCTACTAAAAAAAAAAAAAAAAAAAATTAGCCAGGCGTGGTGGTGCATGCCTGTAATCCCAGCTACTCGGGAGGCTGAGGCAGGAGAACTCGGGTGGCAAAGGTTTCAGTGAGCCAAGATCATGCCATTGCACTTCCAGCCTGGATGACAGAGTGAGTCTCCATCTCAAAAAAAGCAAAACCGAAACAAACAATAACAAAAACAAAAAATACTTTACCGTATTGCCTCTTTTCATCTGCTAATATAAAAAAGACAAATGATCTCTCTACTGCTCCAAAAATATGTGTGCTTAATACAATCTCTCTCAATGCAAGTGTTTACACTCTCCTATCCAACCGCCTCCCTCTTGTAGAGTCCCATTCTTGACTCAACCGTGAGCATGAAAAGGCGAACGCTCCCCCCGCCCTGAACACAGCATTGATGCAGTTAGGATACAGGTTGAACTGCTCCAAGAGAGAGCATAAAATAGAGGCTGCCCCAAACAAGAGACAAGAAAAACACTTATTTCTATCTCTCCCTGCAGGACAGAGGGGCGATCTGGGGTGGGTCCTTGTCTTCTATCCCTGGGCCACCAGCTGCACCAGCTCTTGCCATTCCTGGCCAGGGCTAAAGGGAGAGCTCCGAAATAGAGTTTCTAGCTGGGTGCACATGTGGAACCTGGGGATAACTGAGGATAAATCCCCTTGGCTGCCCTGCACTCCATGCTTTGGGTGAAGCCCACTCAGCCCCATTCTGACAAATGTGCCTCTCAGGAGGAACAATCGTTTGTCCCCTTCCAGGGCACTACTGGCCAATATCTACTGCTTTTCCAAAGATTTTAGTATTTGTAATCCTTACTTATAAAATTACAGGTCACATGGCCCAGGCATCAACTACTAGTGAATATACAGCTATTCATTCATTCATCAAATGTTTACTGACCACTGGAAGGCAGTGAGGGACAGAACACACAGGTAGCTGGAGGAGCAGGGGCCAGGCAGAGGGAGCTGCTTGTAGAGCCTCTGGATGGCGGTGCCTGGAGGGTGGAGGAACAGAGTGGCCTGGAGGAGCAGGTGATGGAGAGAAGGGAAGCAGACGCCCTCAAGAAGGTAGTGGGAGATCAGGGCACTGGGAACCTTGAAGGCCACTGTCAACTCAAAATCCTCTACTCTGGTGGCCCTGGGAAGCCTTTGGAAGGTTTGAGCAGAGGTGTGTCTTGATTTATCTTTAAAAAAACATCTCATGTTGCCATGTTGAGAATTAGACTAAAGGTTGCAAAGATGGCAATAGAGAAGCTGGTTAGGATGCAATTGTGAACATCTGGGAGGAGAGACAGTGGCTTGCACCAGGGCAGTAAGCAGCAGCAGGGGAAGGTCACATTCTGGGTCTTTTGAAGGTGGAGCTTATAGGATTTGCTGATTGTTTGGATGTGGGTTTTGAGCAAGACAGATGAGTCTAAGAGTTTTAGTCCAAGCAACTAACTAGGAGGATAGAATTAACCACCAACTGAATTGGGGGCATTGTAGGAGAAGCATGTTTGGGAGAAAGACCAAAAGTTTGGGTTTGAATATGTTAGATTTTTCTTAGATTTCCAAACACAGGTGTTAAAGAAATAGTTGAATACGTGGGTCTGGAGTTCAGGGAAGTGGTCCAGCCTGGAGAAGGAAATTTGGATGGATTGGGGAGTAGCTCGCATATTGGTGGTAATCCAGGTCTTGACATTGGACATGTCCAGTGAGTGCCCGATGTGGGGCACAACTGTGCTTCCCCTTTGCTGCGAGGTGGGGTCCTGGGTCCGGTTCTGACCAGGCTCACACCGTGGTCAGGTCCTGTCACACTTCCTTTCCCTCTGGCATGGAGCCTGGCCACGTGTCAGCAGTTCTGTTAACCTACATCCCCCCCTCCCCGAGGGCAACACGGGGCAGAACTCCCCCAGAGATCCGTGAGGAGCCTGGAACCTCAGCAAGAAAGGAACCTTGTTTTTTCAGTCATGTTGGGTTTCAGTTGTTTATGATCTCAACTCACCAAGTCTGCCCTGGCTCTGGACATGGGTATGGTTCAGATGCTAGGTATAGTAGTCAAATTATAATGTAGGGAAATGGATAATTAGGGATTTATTTTTGTGATTTCTTTGACATACAGTTTGAGCCAGGAAATATTTTCATTTTCCAAACTGAGATGGAAAGAAGTTAACTGGAAGTTAAGAAAGTTGGTTATGGCTGGGTGCAGTGGCTTACGCCTATAATCCCAACATTTTGGGAGGCCGAAACAGGGGGATTGCTTGACCTCAGGAGTTTGAGACCAACCTGGGCAACGTAGTGAGACCCCATCTCCACAAAAATAAAAAGAAAATTAGCCAGACATGGTAGTGCACACCTGTAGTCCCAGCTACTCAAGGAGGCTGAGAGAGGAGAATCGCTTGAGCATGGAGATTGAGGCTCCAGTGAACTACCATTGCACCACTGCACTCCAGCCTGGGAAACAGAGCAAGACCCTGTCTCAGTGAACTACCATTGTGCCACTGCACTCCAGCCTGGGCAATAGAGCAAGACCTTGTCTCAAAAAAACAGTTATATATCATGACTATTTCACTAGTAGCACGGAATGGCTTATCCATAAGATCCTTGAAGGTTCGGTGCTGTCTGAGTGCCTGCCTCAGTCTCCCCCAGCTTTGGAAAGCAACTGGCCCCTCTTCTAGTGGCCTGCTTTGAAACACATTCTATTATCTATATCTGTATCTATATATCTACGTCTATGTTTACATCTATCTCTATATATCTATATTCATAGATTTTCTTACTAAATGCAGCAATGATGTCAACAGCTCACTTTAACTGAGTGTGTACTATGTGCTGGCCCTGTTCTCTATTTTGCACATTCACAGAAGCCCTGCAAAGAAACTACCACATGCTTTAGAGTTCCCAGGTGCTGGAAGAAGGCACCCCAGAGCTGCACCCCCAAACCCCGTGGCAGGCCCTCAGCAGACTAGGTTTGCCTTGCACCACCACTCCCTCCTCCTAACTTATTTTTGTTTTGTGGTTCTCTCCACAGAGGTAAGCTATTAGAAACATTTATTTCAGCCTACATACATGATGTTTTCTAAAAACCGTAACATTCTTCTTTCTAAACTCAATGCTTTGGACAAGCTAACATTCCCTGCCACTGTTCCCCATTGTGTTTTACGGAGGCAGCAGATGTTTGTGACATGCAGATGGGGTCTTGTACTCTCTCTCAATTAGTCCCCACAATAACCCAGGAAGAAGGTTATTCTCACCATGGGCCAAGTGGAAGCAGAGGTTCTCAGACTGTGAGCAGCCTGCCCAGAACTCACCACGATGACGATGGAGCCAGGACCCAACCTGATTTAATCCCACTCAAAATATTCAGTAGGTTGAATGAGGATACTTGCAAAGCAGTGAAAGTCGAGGGTTTCAGAGGCTGTTAACTCAGCGATTCTGGAGCCATCTGGGGATGCTGGTGAGAGGTGACAGCGTGCTGGCAGTCCTCAGAGCCCTCGCTTGCTCTCGGCACCTCCCCTGCCTCAGCTCGCACTTTGGCGGCATTTGAGGAGCCCTTCAGCCCCCCACTGCACTGTGGGAGCCCCTTTCTGGGCTGGCCAAGGCTGGAGCCCACTCCCTCAGCTTGCAGGGAGGTGTGGAGGGAGAGGCGCGAGCGGGAACTGGGGCTGCGTGTGGCGCTTGGGGGCCAGCTGGAGTTCCGGGTGGGCGTGGGCTTGGCGGCCCCGCACTCGGAGCAGCCGGCCAGCCCCTGCTGGCCCCGGGCAATGAAGGGCTTAGCACCCGGGCCAGCGGCTGTGGAGGGTATACTGAGTCCCCCAGCAGTGCCGGCCCACCAGCGCTGCACTCGATTTCTCACCAAGCCTTAGCTGCCTTCCCGCGGGGCAGGGCTCGGGACCTGCAGCCTGCCATGCCTGAGCCTCCCACCCACTCCATGGGCTCCTGTGCGGCCCGAGCCTCCCCGACGAGCACCAGCCCCTGCTCCAAGGCGCCCAGTCCCATCGACCGCCCAAGGACTGAGGAAAGCGAGCGCACGGCGCGGGACTGCCAGGCAGCTCCACCTGCAGCCCCTGTGCGGGATCCACTAGGTGAAGCCAGCTGGGCTCCTGAGTCTGGTGGGGACGTGGAGAGTCTTTATATCTAGCTCAGGGATTGTAAACACACCAATCAGCACCCTGTGTTTAGCTCAAGGTTTGTGAATGCACCAATCAACACTGTATCTAGCTGCCCTGGTGGGGCCTTGGAGAACCTGTGTGTGGAAACTCTGTATCTAACTAATCTGATGGGGACATGGAGAACCTTTGTATCTAGCTCAGGGATTGTAAACGCACCAATCAGCGCCCTGTTAAAACAGGCCACTCGGCTCTACCAATCAGCAGGATGTGGGTGGGGCCAGATAAGAGAATAAAAGCAGGCTGCCCGAGCCAGCATTGGCAACCCGCTCGGGCCGCCTTCCACAGTGTGGAAGGTTTGTTCTTTCGCTCTTTGCAATAAATCTTGCTACTGCTCACTCTTTGGGTCCACGCTGCTTTTATGAGCTGTAACACTCACCGCGAAGATCTGCAGCTTCACTCCTGAGCCCAGCGAGACCACGAGCCCACCGGGAGGAACAAACAACTCCAGACGCACTGCCTTGAGAGCTGTAACACTCACCGCGAAGGTCTGCAGCTTCACTCCTGAGCCCAGCGAGACCACAAGCCCACCGGGAGGAACAAACAACTCCAGACGCGCTGCCTTAAGAGCTGTAACACTCACCGCGAAGGTCTGCAGCTTCACTCCTGAGCCAGCGAGACCACGAACCCACCAGAAGGAGGAAACTCCGAACACATCTGAACATCAGAAGGGACAGACTCCAGACGCGCCACCTTAAGAGCTGTAACACTCACCGCGAGGGTCCATGGCTTCATTCTTGAAGTCAGTGAGACCAAGAACCCACCAATTCTGGACACACTGGTACCTCTGGTCACCCTATCTCTGGATCTGAAGTATTTAACACTGACTTGTTATGGCACCAATAGGCAACGCCAAGCACCCACTTACTTTAGGAAATCACATTTATGGCGTGTTTCCTAAAAGGCAAACGTGTCTTTTCCCCCCAATCTCTGCCTTCCTCATTAAAAGTAAACCAAAGCTGGGCATGGTGGCTCATGACTGTAATCCCTTCCAGCACATTGGGAGGCTGAAGCAAGAGCATCACTTGAGGTCAAGAGTTCAAGGCCAACCTGGGTAACATAGTGAGGCCCCATCTCTACAAAAAAAAAAAAAGTAGTTGGGTATGGTGGTACCGAAGAACCACTTGAGCCCAGGAGTTGAAGGCTGCAGTAAGCTATGATCAAACCACTGCATTCCATCCTGGACTGTACACAGTGAGACCCTGTCTCTTAAGAAAATGAAAATAATGAAGTACAAAAAAAAACAAAAAACAAAAAACAAAAAAAAACAAGGAATGGACATGGAAAAACAGCCTTTCAATATGGCAGGACATTGATAATGGCCTTCAGAAACCTCTGCTGGGCTTCCAGCTCTGGCCTCCTCAGCAGGTCACCACACCCTCCCAACAAACACAGACCTCGGCACTTGCCAGGAGGGACAGCTTGCCCTGCCCCTGCAGCCGCAGCAACACAGAGCCAAGGCCTAGCCACAAAGCCCTGCCACTCACTGCCAATTAGTTCTGTTTTCAGTATAAACAGCACTGCCTTAAAGAAAAATACAGCCTCCCAGAGCGCAGAACTGTTTATCCCCCCATTCGCAAACAGGTGAGGGATTGTCCGCTCACTCACTCTGCAGGAAAAGTGGGACACTTGGCTTGCTTTCCTGCAAACTGCATTTTGAGGAAGGCCACCAGGAGCCCTGATGCCGAGTCACAGAACAGGCCTGACTCTACAGAGGCGGAAAGCAGAGAATGAACAGAACAATGATCCTATTCTCTACCCTCTTTCTGGCAGATTTTTTTCCTGTGATGGTTGTTGGAGTCTGTGACAAATAGTCCGCAAACACCGCGGATTGGCAGAACCGCCGCGAAAGGCCTCTGCGCCCAACACAAAGGCATCTGTTACAGGTTGCACCTCCCATCAATGAGCGTCCGACCCTTATGCTGTCTTTGTTTAAAAGGAAAAAAAAAGATCCTACTTAAGCAAAAGTAAACCACAGCCTGATACTGTGCCAACTATATTAACCAACTTCTCTTCGCAGCCTTTGAAGTTGGCAGGGGGCAACATGCTTGTGGTGCGAGGAGAGAATGATACTTTAAGCGATTCCTTTTCATCCCTTTAACTTAATGAAAGATTAATGGCCTTGTTATTTTTGTTTCTGCTCTTTTTTTTTCCCCTTTAATATCAACCCCCACCACCCCCACCACCCCTGCCATTGAAATTGAAAATCCTTCCCGATCGTGGTTTTCTGGATCAGTGGGTTTTGTGAATACAACTCCTGCCCCTTCGTTACCATCCGCAAACTGGGTCAATGACTCCAAGTCCAAAACATCCAGGTGTCTTCAAGGAGGAGGTCCCTGGTGGATGAACAGGTGGGTGGCAGCCCAGGAGAGCTGGATTTTCTTCAAACAAACCCCACCTCCTTTGAGTCAGGCTGGAATGCCTTGGCAGGGAACTATTTATGTTTTTCCTTGAAGATGCAGTGCGGTGTTTTTGGCACCATCTTGGGAGGCGGGCCGTGGACTGATCAGGAGGTGGTCACATCTCACAGGCCCAGTGAATCCTGCTGGCGGGGAGGCAGGAGGGCACCAACACAAAGTTGTTCAGTCAGCAAGAGCCTTCCTCTCCCAACTCAGCCACTCCATTTTCCAGGCTTGTTCTCCTCCCCGTCTTTCTCTTGCTGCTGAACGCTAACTCCATCCACCAACCGTAGGGGCCAAAAAACATAGGTGTCGTTCCGGATACCAACTCACACTACCCTCCCCACCCATATTCAGTCAATTAGCAAGACCTGTTGGTTCAGTCTCCAAACATATTTCAAGGACAGCCCTTGCTATTCATGCCCTCTTCCACCCAAGCACACACCACCTCACACCTTGCCTGGAGGTCATTTGGAGTCAGCATCTTCTTTCTTACTCTGCAGCCAGTGGGACCCCTCTAAAATAAACATCGTGCTACTCTCTTGCTTAAAACCATCTGTGGACCCAGGATTCTCTTAGAGGAAAATGCCAACTCCCTCCTGGGGGCTGGAAAGTCCTGTGTGACCTGGTTCCTGCCCAGCTCTCCTGGGCTCCACACAGTCCTCTGTCTTCCCTGGGCCCTGTGGGGGCTTCAGCATCAATGTCATCCTCACCTCCTCACAGGATGGGCTTCTGTGGTCATCCCAGCCTCAGGAAAGTGCACCCTCTGAGACCCACAGCATCCACACACCATCTACAGCATCCTCCTCACCCTGCCTCCTTGTGCTGATGTTACCTCTATCCCTTTACCCCTGTTTTATTTTCTTCTAAACATTCATCTTTATCGGAATGTATTTGCGACGGATGGCCCAGCCCCTTCTATGGGAATGCCAGAGCCGTGGAAGCAGTCACGGTAAGTTGGACTTACCTGCCCCCTGGTGACTGATGAGTGCCCTCCTTGTGCCGGGCATGCTGCTGGGTGGTGATCCGGGCCACCTCCCTCTATTCATGGGGAACAAATGGCATTTGCCTTCATGGTGGCCCTAGTATTCAAAGCACCATGTGAAAAGAACAATTCAGTAGCAGAGCCCCATTGAAGAGTCCAGAAATGGTCTCAACTATTTGGCCAGCTACATCCAAGAAAAGTGGATGCCCATATGAAGACACCAAGGAGATATTTAGAACATGGCCAGAAGTCCCAAGCTCATTCAGTTGGATAGAGTCGCACATTTAGTTTGTACCTGGCCAGCTTCTGCAAACTCAGAGATTGATTACTAAGTGAAACTCAACAGAACAACCTAGAAATTATGTTACCTAGAATGGGGTAGCACCTGGTTACTCACTGGTTCTGCTAATTCAAGAAAAATCTAATGATTATCTCATTATGCAAGGCAGTAAGAGGCTGCATTTATTCAAAATTTCTATTGCAGATAAATTCCGTAAAACCCGGGAAGGCTCAGCTCCTGGTGAGGCCCCCCAGGTGGGGTGGAGCTGATGAGACCCCCCAGGTGGGGTGGAGTATATGCCTCTCTGCACCTTCTCGGACCTGACTTGTACATCCCATATTTCATGTGGATCTTCGATAGATAATTGTCTTCCAGAATATTTTAAAACCTCCTCTAGGGCTGAAAATGAGTCTTACTCATCCCGTAGTAAGAACTTGGTGAGTGCTTGTTTATTCTAAGATCTGTGAAATCCTGTAACTCAGTGTAAGACCCTCCCAGCAGCAGAGGGATAAGCAAAAGGCAGCCAGGCACCGTTGTTTTGCTCCTTCGTGGGCACAAATATTGCTTATGTAATTATAATTTCATGTATGTGATTGAAAGTTTCTGACACATACCATGCTTACCCCAGTTCTAGCTACATCAATGATTCTCACGTTTTGGTCAATTGTATTTTAGAAACTCTTAATTCCAGTGAAAATGTATGGTAGAGAATTATTTGGGTTCTATGATTCTTTAGCTTGGGATTTTCAGACCCATTTTTAGCATTTTATGGCTGACTTTCCTGCCAGTCACTAAAATGGAAGAGTATTGGGCTGTGCACACCTGACACAGACTGTCCCAAGAAAGGGCTGTTGTCTCGTTTCCAAGCAAACAACGGCCATGTTGCATAAATGCTTAAACCCTGTAGTTGGAAGAATTTAATGAAGACAGACCCTGATGCACGACATTAAATACATTCCCTTCTTTTAATAACTCAAGTTGATTTCAGATCGGGAATCACAGTCGTCTAATACTATGAAAATTAAACAGAAATTTTCTGCCATTACACCAAGCAGCCTGCTTAATAAATCAGTAATGAAAAAGAATAATTTATTATGGCTTGTGAATTCTGACAGCTCTAAAAAGATGTCCTTCCTCTTCCCCCAGAGGGAGAACGGAATTTTCTTTTTACCTTCAATACACTGGCATTAAGCATAATTTCTCTGTCTGTAGGACTTTACTACTGAAGAGTAGAAGGGATTAGATTTTTACATCACAACCTATTTTAAGCAATTATAATCCACAAGTAATCTTCCTCATTCATCCCCCCTGGGGCGAGGAAGATGTAAGAGACTGTTCTGGGGCCTCAATTTAGATCAGTGTTTGCATTCCTACTCGCTGAATTAGCCGGGATTCTGGAGTGTGGAGCCCATTTATCTCAGACGCTGTGGGAATGTGGGCCTCACTCACAAAAGGAGGTTTTTGCCAATTGAGTGCCATTAGTGCAGTGAAATAACATATGACCCCCATCCTTTGCCCTCAGACATGTCTTTTGGTCTTTGGCCTCCTTGTGCCAGTGCAGGAAGAAACTTCTGGCTTTGTGGGAAGCCATTTGGGAGTTAACGACCTGGCTTTCCTTCAATCCACTTACATTTCTGGTCATTCTCAGCATCAGGGAGTTGTGCACTGGAGTCTGTTCATACAGGCTTTTTTTTTTTTTCCCCCAGGAATTTTGTGAGCCAGTTGTAAACACCGAATTATTAAAACTTAAATTACATAAATGTACATTTAAAGAAATTGTATTGGAAATAAAGGTAGAAAAGAACTCAGCTTCAATGCACTCCGTGATGACCTGTGCTCCTGAGGCTCACTGCGTGGAGGAAATGCTCGCCGGGGGCTGCACGCATCTCTTCCCATCTCCGTCTGGTGAGTCATGTTGGTAACTTGAAGTTGCCCACGATGGGAGTATTTACACCATGGAAATTGGCAAACATGACAAATCAAGTGTGTTTATTGTATTTATTGTATTCTGGTCATTTTGTTTTCCTGAAGAGTTGATTGTTAAACCTTTACTAGCACACTGCTGGCAAAGGGGGAGGGGATGGATGAGAGCAAAGACATTCCTAGGCTTAAAATTAGCCGTGGGAGGCCAGCACCTGCCTCTGAGAGCCACTAAAAGTCACTTATTTATTTACAATCTCTTTTATTTGTCCAACAGCTATTGTGTCCACAGCACTGGGGACATGGCCATAAGCAAGGCAGATGAGGGCTCTGCTCTTAGAGAGCTGATATTCTCATGGATTAAGCTCAATGCGTCTGATAAATTGACCAACGTGTTAGAGAATAGGGGGCCAGGTTAGATCAGATGGCCAAGGAAGGCCTCCCTGAAGAAAACTTGTTTTATTTCCTTCGTAGCGCTTATCAAAATTAAAATATGCTTCTTTCTGTGTCATCCTATTGATGATCTGCTCCCCATGCCCCCAAGCCTTGAGTGTGTGCCCCATGAGGACAGGGACTTGTCTGTCTCACTCTGTATCCACAGGGTCTGCTGAGTCAAAGTGAGAACATGAGGCACGATAGATATTTGTTGAATGCATTAAATGGGACTTGAGCTGACACCTATGACATGAAAATTATTCCTGGGAAGAGGCAGGATAGGAGAGGCCCAGGCAGTGGGAATGGCACCTTGGAACCTCTGAGGTGGCAGAGGTGGCCACAGCAAAATCGAAAAGGAAGAGTGAGGTTAGACCAAGCACTCCCCCACAGGGGAATGGTTGGCAGAGCCCACGGTTCTCCTCTTCCTTTCCCATTCCTTCATCTCTTCGTGGTTCATGGGGGAAAAGGCCATCAGCTTTACCTTCCAGTCCAATAGTGCTTTCTTCCGCTGTATCTGATCTGATCTTCAATCCGTCTGAAGCAGGGCAGGCGAACCCCACACTGGGCTTAGCCCGGGAAGGATTTTGGCTGTGCTTAGGAGCAAGCTGGTGGTAGGAGGAAGCAGCTTTATGGAGGTGCAGGGTAGCAGCCCTGTGACCACCACACCACAGCAGAGCAGGGCCCACAGGCAGTGCCTGAGAGCAGCAGCCCAGGGCAGTTCTGCATCCATATTTATACCTACTTTTAATTCCATCCCAGACAAGGGTGAGCTTATTCAGAAATTTCTAGAAAAAGGGTGGGAACTTCTGGGTAGTTGTCTTGCAAAAGGGGCAGTAACTTCTGGGTGTTGCCATGGCAATGGTAAACTGACATAACACTGGTGGGCGTGTCTTATGGGTGTTCCCATGGCAATGGTAAACTGACATTGCACTGGTGGGCGTGTCTTATGAAGGGCTGCTTTCACCTCCTTCCTGTTTTTCAGTCAGTCTTTAATCTGGTCTGGAGTGCGGACCCTGCCTCCAGAGCTATGCCCTGCCTCCTACTTCACATCCGTTGACTGTTTTATTTCCAACACTATTTTTTTAATCTTAGAATTTCTACATGCTTCTTTTGCAAATCCACACATTTTTAAGGTGTTCTATTCTTTTATAGTTTTCCATCCCTTTCTTTATGATCATTCTAAAGACTTCTGGGATAAATAAGTTCAACCTTGACATGATATATTATCCTTTTAATGTGTTACTAGACTCAGTATGCTAATATTTTGTCTATTTATAATTATATATAAGATTAGCCCATAACTTTTGGGCATAAGACTTTGCGATTGTCATATTTTTTCAATGATTATACCTCTGGTAATCTGAATATTCTTCTTTGGCTTTTTACTTTGAATTCATTGGTCTAAATTAATATTGCATTTTTATATCCCTTCCCTTTTAAACTTACTTCATCCTTGATACCCCTTTTGTAAACAGCATGTAGCTGAGTTTCTATTTGTACCCAAGTTGAAGGTGTCTTTCCTTTTATAGGGGAATTGGGTGAATAGTGTTTATTATCTCATGATGTCCTTACATGCTTGTATTTCTGTTTATTTTATGTTGTTTCTTTTCCACGTTTTGTTTTTTAAAAGTTGAGCTAAGCAAGTCTCATTTATTCCATTTACCTTTTTATAAACAACTGCTTTAGTAGTTATACATACTAGTTATATTTTTCTAGAGGTAATTTAAATTTTTAACCATCAAATTCAATTTTAAATTTTTATTAATGTCTAATATTAATCAATAGCTTCACCCCACCAAACAAGAGTCTGGGCACACATTCAGTTCCATCTCTACCACCTGTGGGCTCTCTGGGGTGTGGTCTCCTTCACCATCTTCATAGCCAGTAGCTCCTGGTGGAGCACTGGACACCAGCCCAGACTTTGATTTGATTCACCCAATCCCAACTGCTCATTTTCAGGTGTTTCTGGAAGTTTTCTCTTCTACTGATGGCATCGTTATTGTTTTCTACAGATATTTAGGTATTTTTAAATATATATTATATTTTCCTGTAGTTTCTGGGGATTTGGAGCAAGAAAGGGAGGCATGTGTTAACATTTTTTTTGATCAAACATCCTTTTTGAGAGCACTTTGTTGGTTTTAAAATATTTAGATAATTAATCTCTCTACTGTTTCCTTATCGATGGCCTTGAAAAATAGGTATTAGAATCTCAATTTTAGAGACAAGAAAATTAAGGAGCAGGGACATTAACTAATTTGTGTAAAGACATCCCTCCTGGTAAGGAGAAAAACGAGGGCTGGAAAACAGATTTTTCTGATATTTAAGCTCATGTTCATTCTGCTCTGAAAGGTGTGGCAGTTTTCTTTCCCCCTCCTCCTCCTCCTTCTTTTTCTCTTGTTCCTCCCCCTCCACTTCCTTCTGCCATTATCATTACCATCATCACCATCACTACTACCATCATTATTACCATCATCACCATCACCATCATCATCACCACCATCACCATCATCACCATCATCACCACCATCACCATCATCATCACATCACTATCATCACCACCGTCACCATCACCACCATCACCATCATCACCACCATCATCACATCACCATCACCATTATCATCACCATCTTCACCGTCATCACCATCATGATCACCATCATCACCATCATCATCACCATCATCACTACCATCATCACTACTAGTTTCTTTACCCCTAAGGAACCCGTGAGTCTCTTGGAGGGCAGGGACCACTTTTTACCACCTTGGCATTTCCTGTACCTACTGCCTGGCCTAATGCCCACATTTGTAAATCTTTCTTCAATGTTTGTTTCTGCCTTTTGAATTTTAGCTTTCTGTGAGCACATTTGTCTTGTTTACTAACATTTCCCATAGTGTCCAGTAGATGCCAGGGACAGAGTGAGTATTCAGTAAATATTTATTCAATAAACGAATCAGTGTTTCATAGATGCTGCAAAGTACTACGATATAAAAATGAGAATGTAATTTGAAGACAGAAGGTAAGAAAAAAAGCTCAATTAGAAATTGGGTTGTTATGTAAACCTAAAATATAAAAATTTAGTTTCACTAGTATAACACCATGACAGGATGATTTAGTTAGTGATCTCTAAAATCATCACAGCTGAAAAACATCTTGCTCTATATTCACTACGTGGTATACTATGAAGCCTCCTTCTGTGCATTTAAAAAAAATAAAGACCTATCACTTGGACTTAATTTTTCCACTGCATTTCATCATCTTAAATGTCTGGCCACTGCATTACTACCACAATGGGAATTGTTACTAGGAAGCTTAGATTCAAATTAAGGTAGTTCCAAGGACTTTATTAATTAGCACGTTCAAAAAGTATCCATTGAGTTTCTCCAGGATACCAAATATTATGGGCAGTGCAAGACCGATAAATAAATAAGATATAGTTCCTGTTATTAACATCTTTACATGTCATCGGTGAGGAAAATGTGGCACCCTTCATGACTGTGTAAGTCCTCTTATTGGGGAAGTTCTCAGCTTGATGGGGGTCTTGTTTGCCCAGCTCTTCACAGGAAAAGGGCTTGGCATTAACATGACCTCACTGGGTTTCTCTCCAGGTTTCAACTTGTGCCTCCTGGGAGTAAAGCTGTACACCTTCATTATGCAACCTCGTCCTGCACCCATCAGCCCCTACCCTTCATACCTACCCTTTTAATCTTTCAAGAAGTGAAAAAAGTTGGCTTAACCTCAAACATCCTTTACACCAGGAGAAATGTAACGATGATTGATGGTTATTCTAAATGATCTGGGGTCAAGGATAATATTTAATTCTGCTTTGTGTCCTCTTTGGCGGGTGGTAAATGTTGGTTACATGAAAAATATCGCCCTTGTCCCCAGGTGGGGACCATGAGATTTCTCTAATGCAAAGTGACTATTTTTCCCTTTGTGAGTTATGAGTATCTTGCAGGGAAACACTTTGAGACTCTGCAAGTATCCTGTTTCTCATCGAACTTTCACCCACTAGTTTCAGCATCCCTTGATGATTATTGTCGGAAACAATTATGACGGTAGTATTGTTGAATGGTGATTTGGCAAATCACCTTTACATGTACATGTAGGGTAATCTTAAAACAAAATTAAATCTAGAGGGATTCTGTGCAGGAAGAACCTGCATAGAACATTCATCCAAATTCCTAGATGGGCTAATTAATAAAGTCCTTGGAACTATCTCAATTTGAATCTAAGCATCTTAATAACATTGTGGTAGCAATGCAGTTGGCAGACATTTAGGGCAAAAGAATGATGCAGAAAACTTAAATCCAGGCAATAGGTTTTTATTTTTAAAAAATGCACAGAAAAAGTCTTCACAGTTATCCAGGTAGTGAATACAGAGCAAGACGTTTTTCAACTGTGATGATTTTGGAGATCACTAAGTCATCCTGTCATGGTATTTTACTAGTGGAATTAAATGTTTATACTTTAACTTCATATGACAGTTTCTTTTACATGTGACTATGCATTGCAAAAAACCTTACCTTCATGACTCTTGTACCTTTTAGCTGTATGACCTTTTCATGTTCCTTATATTCTCTGAACTTTATTTTACTTATTTGTAGATTGGGAATAATAATAGTAATTGACTCATAGGGGCTGCCTGAAAATTAACTTAAACAATATGTGTAAAGTTCCCAGATGAGTTTGTGATAAACAGCAGATATTCCATCAAAGTTTGCTATGAATATTGTTGCATTTACCAATATTTCTCAACACTGATGGGATCTTAAAACAAAATTCAATCTTGAGGGATTCTGAGCACGAAGAAAGAAGATGTTGCAATGCCATCTTGAAGTGAGCAGTAAAGTTGCTCACAAAGGCAAAGACTGCAAATCCCTGCCTGGGAGCAGCAGGCTCTTCCTGAAAGGACTTAAAGGCCGCTGGGAAAGCCGAGGGACTCCAGCTTACATTTTTTCCAGCTCCTCAAAGCACACATCTGTGGGCCCTGATAGAGGGACCCTGCTTGCTTTCTTCTGTAGAGATAAGAGATATGCCAGAAATCACCCCTGTGGAATTATTCTGTGAAACTGGGAATTAGGCCATCTGACGACTTTCTTGTGAAATGAGAGTATCCCGAGGAATACCATTATTTAGGAACATCTTCCTGTCTGCATTTGGGTTGGAGTGTATTACTGGACGGGGTGTTTACGCGTGACAGTGGATGGAGCCGCACAAGGTCAAGTGAAGGTGTTTACTTCTGGGTAAGAGGGAGATACAAGATCCTCACAAAACCACATCATGAAGCTTCTCTTCCGGATCATGGCTGCAAGTAAGTCACTTCAGTTTTTGGTGAGTAAAATCCATCTCTGCCCAGCATGCTCTTGCAGAATGCGAACGCCTTGGACTGTCGCTGTTTTTAAGACAAGCAGCAGAAGACGGGATCATGGGTTAGAAAGCCTTGGCTTCAGTCCATGTGTGAGTTGGGCAAAGCAACTTTGTAAAAGTCCAGCTCCTCTAATTCTCCTGATCTATGAAATGGGGATAATTGGAGGTATAATAATTGTGCTGGGTTGAAAATTCATGCTCACCAGGAAACACAGAATGGACCTTGTTTGGAAAGAGGGTCTTTCCAGATGTGATTCGTAAAGATGAGGTCATGCTGGAAGAGGGTGGGCCCTAATCCAGTGATCGGGGTCCTTAGAAGAAGAGAAGAATTTGGACACAAAGAGACACAGAGGCCAGCATCATGTGAAGAGGGAGACAGATGGAAGTGAGGTGTCTACCGGCCAAGGAGCAGTGAGGATTGCTGGAAATTCCAGGCACTAGAGAGAGGTGTGGGACAGACTGTCTCTCAGAGTCTCCAGAGAAACCAACTCCAGTGGCACCTCAGTCTTGGACTTCTGGTCTCCATAAATATGAGAAATAAATTTCTGTTGTTTTAAGTCACTGCATTTGTGCTACCTTATTACAGAAGCATGAGGAAACACGAGACATTAAACAGCCACCGCATGGTGTCTTTCTGAGGCTCAGTTTGAATCATACACAGAAGACCTTCAAAGGTTAGTGGTATGTTCATATATGGGTTGTGACCATGACCCTGGGAGACAGAGTCCAGGTTCACACTTGCAGCTCTTGCACTCAACTGCTGAGGGCTTTGGGTAGCTCCCGGGTTCTTCCGAGCCTGAGATTCCTGGTCTATAATCAGGAGCCACCTCTACCTCGTGTTGTCGGGAAGATGTAATGGGGACAGCATGTAGAGGGCCTGTCACCAAGGAGGCACCTGGGAGATAATAACGGCTGTTATTATTATTATTTATGGAGAATCCCTTGTGTTCGCTTTCACCCTGCATGTGCTGTTTGGGGCAGTTATTGGGATCACTGAGCAATACTTAGTGTGTACTTATGAAGCACCTCACTCTGCCAGTGGGTGTCAAGGAATTGTAACCAGGGCCCTCAGCCCTGGAATGGTAAACAGCATAGAGAGGGGAGAGAGGATGGGAGCTGGTGCTCTGTGGCCACGCCCATCTGCACTGCACCATGGAAAATGCATGCTCCCATCCAAATGGGCAACAGTCTCCCTTCTTATGAATGGGCAATACTCTCCCTTCTTATGAAAGATCTAAGTGAGACCGTCCTAGACTCCTGAGATTGGAAATGGGTGACTGTCAAGTGGAGTGGGAGCTGGAAGTGGCAGGACTCCTGTCCCCTTCTGAGATGGAAGGGAGCACACATTGGAGTGGGTGGGTCTGTTGCGCATATTTGAACCCAGTAGTGCTGAACTTATGTGCTCTCAAAATCCTGCAAATACTGTTTTCTTCCAAATGAACAAAACCTGCTCCTTGGACGAACCCACTGAAGTCTGCAGGATGCACTTCTGTGAGATTTGGGCTTTTACAATGGAAGTTTAGGTAGGGGAGGCTTTGCTTTCTAATCAGGTACATCAAACACAGTCAAAATCCCTTCTAAGGTTCTTCTTGAAAAGTCAATGAATGGATCATGATCAAAGTGTTTGAATTTTCCTGTGTCCCCAAATAACACAATTCTTGATGATACATTAAAAGAGGACTGTATGTAAAGGAATAAGGACACTTCTTTATTTGGGTTTTCAGCACGCTGTAGTGCTAAGCTCGTCAAAGTCCATTGAGTATATCATCTCTTTCTTCTTTTATCCTAAAAAGAACCTTCTAATCTATTGTCATGACCATACTGTGTTTATAATAAACCCAGCTGATAAATTATAATTTTATTCATTCATTCAACAAGTGTCTCCGGTGCCCCTACTGTGTGCCAGGTGCTGCTCAAGGCACTGAGATGCCAATGCAGAATGAGACACACAGACCCCTGCCTCCCTGACCCACCCTTGCAGGCATGGACACAGGTGTTCAGTGTGATCCCAGTTAGCGTCTCTCATGTGCTAGATGAGGACAGGGTTCTGGAGACATAAAAGCAATGAAGACAGGGAGCTGGGGTCACAGGCTGAAATTCTGGACAGCGATTGCAGAAGAGGCCTCCTGGGGAAGGTGACATGAGAGCAGGGTTTAAGGAGGAAAGGGGACCAGCTGGGCAAAGGTTGGAGGGAGGAGCATCCCAGCTGAGGAGACAGCACCTGCTGAGGCCCCGAGGTAGGCCAACGTGGCCCTGGAAGGATCTGTGGAAACTAGAGCAGAATTAGCCAAGAGGAAAGCAGGAGGGGCTGAGGCCCAGATCACAGGAGGCTGTGTGGACCCTGCCGGTGCCACGGCCTCTGCTCTAAGTCAGGTGGGGAGTTACTGGAAGTGAGGAGCAGAGGAGTGACAGGAAATGATGGGGCTGTTACAGGACCACCAGGGCTGCTGTGTGGACAGGCAGCTGCGGCAGCTACCAAGAGCAGAAGCAATGATGCCGGCCTGGAGGCTGCATGCGTGTCCATATCTACAACTCGGTCTACACCACACCTGCATCTCCATCACTATCCCCTCTATCATCATCTCTATCTATATTAATATCTGTCTATCTATCTATCACCTATCATCTATCCAGCTCTACCTACCTACCTGTCATCTATCATCTATCTATCCATCTATCATGTATCACCTATCTGTCTATAAGTTATCTATGTCTATTTATTCATCTATCATCTATCTACCTACCTTCATCTATCTTCTACCTATCTATCCAGCTCTATCCATCCATGTATCTGTGTATGTATCTATCATCTATCTATTCATCTACCTATCATCTACCTATCTATCCATATATCTATCTATAATTTATCTGTATCTATCTATCTATCTCCTCATCGATCGTCTATCAACCTGTTATCTATCTACCTGTCTATCATCTATCTTCCTATCATCTATCTATTCATCTATCATCTACCTATTGTCTATCTATCTATTCATCTCTCTACCTATCATTCATCTATCTATCTCCCTTTATAATCTCCTTATCTATAATTTTTAACCAGCTGCAGAGGAGTCGGTGAGTTGTACCCTCCACTCATGACATGTGGACATCATGAGCACTGTTTGTTTCCTGCTGCTGTTGTAATAAATGACTGCAAATGTCATGGTGATTAAAACGCCACCAGCTCACACTCTCACAAAGTCTGAAATGGGTCTCCCTGGGCTGTCTGCAGCTCCTGCCCTGACCCCATGCCTACCGGCTTTGCTGCCATCAAGGTCCCCATGGGCCTCTGCCTGCAGAACCCAATGCTGGTCCTCAGTCTTCTCCCTGCTGGAGCGTTCAGCCCTCTGTGGCCCT
Source organism: Pan troglodytes (assembly GCF_028858775.2). NCBI lineage: Eukaryota > Metazoa > Chordata > Mammalia > Primates > Hominidae > Pan > Pan troglodytes. The sequence continues at coordinate 137,046,050 of NC_072408.2, read as the reverse complement.
GGGAAGAATTTCCTTGTCCTTAGACGTGATTTCCCCTTGGCTTCAGGAGTCACCCTTTGCTTTTCCTTCTGCCCCATAAGCTGCTCTCTCCCAGGGCCTACTGGGCCCTCCTCTTCCCCTGGACCAGAGGACCCTGGAGCACCCAGAGCCCAGGCCAGCCCTCTCATGTCCACCTCCACCCCCAATCGGGGGGTCCATCTCTTCTCACGGCTTTAATGACCACCTCTCTGGCAACGACTCCCAAGTGGATATCATCAGCCTGAACCTCAGCCTAAACCCCAGACTTGCCAGTCCCCATGGCTCCCTGACAGCTCCTGGCGGATGTCCAATGGGCATGCAGAGGGAGGGCTTTGACTGGAGGAATAAGGACAGGAAGTAGGAGGCAGCCGGCGTGGGCAGTGCTTCCCAGGAGCTTTCATGAGCAGGGAAGTGGAAGTGGTGCAGCAGCTGGACGGGAGAGCAAGGTCCAAGAAGGTGTGAGATTTATTTTTATTTTTATTACTTTTGTTTTAGGTTCAGGGGTACATGTGCAGGTTTGTTATATAGGTAAATTGTGTGTCACGGGGATTTGGTGTACAGATTATTTCATCACCCAAGTTATAAGCATAGTACCTGATAGGTCGTTTTTCCATCCTCACCCTCTTCCCTCCCTTCACCCGGTGTCTGCTGGTTTCTTCTTTACGTCCATAGGTATTCAATGTTTAGCTCCCACTTACGAGTGAGAACATGCAGTATTTGGTTTTCTGTTCCTGTGTTAGTTTGCTTAGGATAACAGCCTCCAGCTCCATCCACGTTGCTGCAAAGGACATGATCTTGTTATTTTTATGGCTGCATAGTATTCCATGGTGTATATGTACCACGTTTTCTTTTCTTTCCACTTTTTCTTATTTTTTAGGCTGTTTCTTTTTTATTATTTCAATTGTTTGGGGGTATAGGTGGTTTTCAGTTACAAGAATAGATTCTTTAATGGTGATTTCTCCGATTTTAGGGCACTCATCATCTGAGCAGTTGTACTGCATTTTCTTTATCCAGTCTATCATTGGTGGCATTTAGGTTGATTCCATGTCTTTGCTATTGTGAATAGTGCTGTGAGGAACTTATGTGTGTATGTGTCTTTATGGTAGAACAATTTATACTGCTTGGGGATATACCCACTAAGGGGATTACTGGGTCAAATGGTAATTCGGTATTAAGTTCTTTAAGAAATCGCCACACTGCTTTCCACAGTGGCTAAACTAACTTGCATTCCCACCAGCAGTGGCTAAGTGTTCCCTTTTCTCTGTAACCTCATGAGCATCTGTTATTTTTTGACTTCTTAGTAATAGCCATTCTGACTGGAGTTAGATGGTATCTCATTGTGGTTTTCATTTGCATTTCTCTAATGATTAATGATGTGGAGCATTTTTTTCGTATGCTTATTGGCCACAAGTATGTTTCTTTTGAAAAGTGTCTGTTCAACAGTTTCTCAGACTTTCCTTACGTTTGATGACATTGACAGTTTTGAGAAGTATTGGTCTGGTATATTGCAGAATGTCCCTCTACTGGAATTTGTCTGAAGTTTTCCTCATGCTGAGACTAGAGTTATGGGTTGTGAGGAGGAAGATCACAGAGGTAGAGTGCCATTTCCATCACATTATATCAAGGGTGTATAATATCAACATGATAAATGCCTGCTGATGTTGACATTCATCATCTGTCTAAAGTAGCGTTTGTCAGGTTTCTCCATTGTCAAATGTGTTCCTTCTGTCCCTACTGTCTTTGGACGGATGTTAATATGATCATCCCACACTTAGGGAATAGGGAGTTATGCTTCCTCTCCTCACTGGTGGAGTGTCTACATAATTGATGTGCAATTCTGCACAGATTTGTCTCTTCTCCTCTATTTACTAGTTTTTCTCAAATATTTATTTTATATTTATAAACAAATATTATGGATATTTGTTTTATACTTTGGGTTTTATTCCAACACTATTTTCTTGCTCAGATTGTTCCATATTTGGACATTGGAAGCTCTTTTACCACATGGATCACTCTAGCCTTTCCCGTTTGCTTGTCTGTAACCTCCAATTCCAACAATAAGAAGCCTGGCTCCCACCATAGGCCATTTACTTCATTGTTCAATTCAAAGTATATGTGTATAGTGGTATCAGAATTGTTAGCCTGTACCTTCAATAGGAAACAATTCTGTCAACAAGAATAAAGTGCTTATCTGTAGTTAGTTTTGCCTTTAGTCTTACAAATTCCATTTATTTCCAAAGTTACACAGGTTAGCACCTTTTCTACACCCTCTTCAGTGAGGTTGTTTCATATATTTATAATACAGTTAGATTTTCTGGTCATGGTCTACTAGTCTTTACTAGGATCACCTGACCTCTTCAATAACTTTTTAAAATTTTTCTTACTTTAAGGTTCACTCTCTGTGTTGCATAGCATTTGTGTTTTGGCAAATGCATGATGTCATGCATCCCATATTACAATATCATACAGAGCAGTTTCATTGCCATAAAAATCCCTGTGCTTCATCTATTCCTCACCACCACCTGCCATCCAACCCCCAAACCCCTGGCAACCACTGATCTTTTTTCTATCTCTATAAATTCACCATTTCCCAGCATGTAATGTAATGGGAATAATACAGCATATAAGTATATGGCCTTTTGAGACTGGGATTTTTTACTTAGCTATGTACCTTTAAGTTTCTTTCATGTCTTTTCATGTCTTGATAACTCACTTCTTTTGATTGCTGAACAATATTCCATTGTGTGAATTTGTCATAGTTCATTTCCCATTCACATATTAAAAGGTGTATGAATTACTTCCAGTTTTGGGTGATTATAAAGCTTCTATAAACATTTATGTCCAGGAATTTGTATGGACTTAAGTTTTAAACTCAACTGGGTCAATATTTAGGAGCACAATCACTTGATTGTATGATAAGACTATGCTTAAAAAAACAAAAGACAACAACAAAAAAAACTGCCAAACTGTCTTCTAAGTTGCTGACTTCTGTTGCATTCTTACCAGTAATGAATGAGGGTTCGCGTTCCTCTGCATCCTCCCCAGTATTTAATATTGCCAGGTTTGGGGATTTTTAAGCATTCTAATAGACGGACAGTGGTATCTCATTGTTTTATTTTGCAATTCCCTAATGATGTCTGACGATAAGACTTTTTAAAATGTTTATTCCCCATTTGTATATTCTCTTTGGTGAGGTATCTGTCCACATCTTTTGCCCATTTTTTAATAGGGTGGTTTACTTTTCTATTGTTGAGTTTTAAAAGTTCTTTGTCTATTTTTGGATCCAAGTCCTTGATCAGATATGTATTTTGCAAATATTTTATCTCAGTCTGTTTCTTGTCTTTTCATCCTCTTAACAGTATATCAAAGAATAACATATTTTAATTGTAATGGAAAAAAAGTGTCTGTTCATGTCCTTTACCCACCTTTTAATGGGTTTGTTTTTGCTTGTTGTTTGTTCCTATGGGTTCTGGATATTAGACCTTAATCGGACGCATAGTTTGCAAATATTCTCTCCCATTCTGTAAGTTGCCTGTTTGCTCTGTTGGTAGTTTCTTTTGCTGTGCAGAAGCTCTTTAATTAGGTCCCATTATTTTTATTTTTTTAAGATTGCCTAAGAACACATCTGAAGGCTGATGGGAAAGATGGAGAAAAAAGGGAAAGATGGGTGAGAGAGAGAGGAGAATGGTGGGAGGGAGTCCTTGAGTAGGCCAGAGAGATTAGCATCCAGGCACTAATGGAAGTGTTGGAGGATTTTTGCAGTGTCAAGAAAGAAATGGGAGAAATGACTCGGTTCCCCAGATACCCTGGGAGACTGCTCCAGAGGCAGCGCCATCCATCTGCGGCTCATGGGAAGGGTGGAGTTTGTTTATGGTTTAATTAATAAAATAAATGCTGTCCTATCATCCACGGTTACCAGGAGTTGGTGAAAATAGACATCAGGCATGATGTGTCTTCTGGGAATAAGTGCTGGGCATTCTCCTCTCCCAGGAGATCCATCCCAAGGCCCCTGTGTATCATCTGATGCTGACCTTCTGTCTCCTCATCCAGGAGGAGGGGAGGGCGTCAAGGATTGTGAGGTGGTCTTTCTCCCACACCATGGTGCCCACCATGTCTGCAGTGGGTTAATGCCCAGGTTCACTGGAAGGCCCGGCTGAAACCACAAACCCCCTTCACTAGGAAATCGGGCTCCTTCTGGAATCTAGGAGAGAAGTCAGAATCCACTGATTCTACTGGTGGGGACTCCTTTGGAAATATGGATCTGAGAGCGTCCCAATGACGCAGGTGCGATGAGGCCAGGTAATCTCCGGAAGTGTTAACAACTCCTCCAAACAGACTGAATTTGAATGGTGACAAGCTGCTTTTTCTCCTCTTTGAGAAAAAGAAGCCAAACCATCTAAATTCCCTCATGTGATCCCATGTTTTTATACAAGAGCTCCTGGATTTTTTCACTTCTCCTTTCTAGCCACTCCCTGTGTCCGCTACAGAACATGATCTGTATGGAGAGAAAGGTTTAGTGCAGAGGAAACATGAAATCAGACCAGACCAGAGGCACAGAAGAGGAGAATCCTGAGTTCCTAACAGTTCCGTTTTGCTATGAATGAGACCTGCAAAATGCATCCTTGTCCTTTGGGGTTCCTCCAGAGACTCATTTTAATCAGCGAGGCATTTTCACAGGTGGCTGTCACCCGTCTGCATGGGCATTTCTGCTTGGTGCTCGGAACTGAAAGGGCCCATCTCCACCTGGACTGTGTTTCCACCACCTCCATCACCTGCCCTGTTTAGATTTTCCAGGAAGGCAGTGAGTGTCTCCGGCATAAAACCCGCTCCCCTTTCAGTGGTGAAGGGTCAAGGCCAGGGAGCTTTCTGACTGCGACATTGCCAGTTGCTGCTCTCACCTTCCTCCTCCGTGCAGCTCGGCGGCCCTTTCTCTTTCTCGTTGGTCCAATTTCTCACCCTCTCTTCTTTTTGTAGAAATACTGAGTCTGTTTCGTGTCCTCCCAGGAGCTGTTAGACACTGAAATCTGCAGCTGAGCTGAATTCAGGTTGGAATGCTGCACCCTTTTCTAGTTGCAAAGACGCACAGGGTTAAAAGAAGGAAGAGCATCCCAAATAGGCTTAACGGAAAGGAAGCCGGGATCCCCAGACCACAAAACCAGTGCGGGCGGGGAGGCCGTGCAGAAACGTGTGTGTCCTTCTCATGTCAGAATCTTAAAAACGTTTTATGAGCAAAGTTAATGGAGGAGGCAAGATGTTTAATGAATAATAAAGTCGGGCCATATGCTTTATCCAGAGAGAAGAGAGAAAGAAGTACATGTGTGCATGCACACACACACCACACACACATGCATGCACACACACACACACACACACACACACAGAGAGAGAGAGAGAGAGAGAGAGAGAGAGAGAGAAGCTGCAACGCATTCTTTGTTAACCCAACCACAATCCAATTAATGATGAAAGCATTTTAGCCTTGTTCCAGAACATAGGGGAGATGTTTCAGATCTGTTTCTATTACCTCTTAGGGGACCTGAAAGGAAATCCCTACTCCAAAATATTTTCCAAATTAAAGTGTCTAACAATCAGCTCTGTCAACAAATGCCTTTTCCTCTCCCTGAGTTCAGTGCTGGCATATTTTCAGAGGTGGAATTTGTAGTTATGTCTATAAAGCACCGACTGCCCCTAGGGTGAGAAGCCCTCATGGTGCCAGCCCATCTTCTTTAAGCCTGTTTTCTCCAAAGAGTTCTTAAAAGGCATTTTCCCAACTCTGGAGGTGAAAGGCCCCCAGGGCCATAATATCCATCCTCATCTTCTAAGCAAGAACACACATGGCTTATCCTGAAGATGAATTCACACGGCAAAACTTCTCTATATGTTTCTGGGTGGCTGCTCCGGATTTGTACAAATTTCCCACCCATTAAATCCAAGATTTCTGCTCTCTCCTCCACAAGAAAAAATAAAGAACATAAGCCAAAATGCCCCCAACATCCACACTCTCTGATTATAAACAAAATCCACAGTGATCCCCATCTCTTCTTTGGAACAAAATCCTTCTTCCTTCCCAAAGAGTCACCTCTACTGGACGCTTGGTACTCATTCCTTCCTCTTAATTCTTGCAGCCAGGACTTCTCTGTAGGAGCCGAATGCCCCCCACCCCCTTCACTGCCCTTCCCTCCAAGGTTTCTCAAGCTATGACTACCCTCCTACCAGGTGGCCCAAGCGCCCTTTCCCCCACCCCGCCCCCCCAAACCTGCAACCAGTCTGTGTCTCAAATCCCCAACGTTCTCTAATGGAACTGATGTCTAAAAAGTCACCTTGGACCGTCCATGGTCAAATGGCTGGGCTAACTGCCCCTCCTATCCTGTTTGATGTCCTAGGAGCATGTCACACTGTTGCCCACTCTCCTCCAGAAATTCCTCCTTCCTGGATTTCTGTGCATGGAGGACTCCTCCCTTCTCTGCTTTCTCCTGACCCAGATGTTGTTGCCCTGAGTCCCCTTCTGGGTCAGCCCCTCCTTCCCTGACAGACATCCTCTCCCATGGCTCCTACCACACTCTGAGCTCTAACTCTGGTGCTCCCCCAGACCTGTCCCCTGAGCTGGTGCCTCATTTCCCAAGGGCTCCGTGACACACTGCCTACTCACCTTCAAGCAGCTACGATGAAGCATATCTAAAATTAAACTCACTGTGGCGCCCTCACACACACCTGGCTCTGGTCCGGGTGTCACTTTCCATGTCAATGACTTCCTTCCACCTGCCCTTCCTACCCTTCCACAACCGGTTGTCCGGTCCCATCTCTTTGAGCTCTCAGAGCTAGGTCTTCCTCTGCCTGAACTATGGCAGCAACCCCTATGCTACTCCCAGTGGCAATTTCTTCACCCTCCAGCTTTTCTTTTGTTTTGGAAACATGCATCAGACTCTCCAGTGATTTCCAAAGGCATCATCTTATTTAATCCTCAAAATAACCTTTCAAGGCAAGAGGACGACTTGAGCCCAGGAGTTTGAGATAAGCTTGAGCAACATAATGAGACCCTGTCTCTACAAAAATAAAAATTTAAAAATTAGCCAGGCATGGTGGGGCACACGTGTAGTCCCAGCTACTTGGGAGGCTGAGGTGGGAGGATTGCTTGAGCCTGGGAGGTGGAGGTTGCAATGAGCTGAGATCACACCACCGCACTCCAGCCTGGGCAACAGAACAAGATGCTATCCCCAAAAAAACAAACAAAAAAAAACCTTTTAAGGTTGGTACTCATATCTTCCCATTTTACAGCCAGATGAGGGAACAACTTGCCTAAGGTCCCATAGATAGTACTGGAAATGCCCCAGTTAACATTCACAGCATTTATTCAGCCTCATTTATTTACATCTACAGATTGTGTTTCCAGTTATACTACTATTCCCAAAGCTGTTTATATATTGATTTAAATAAAGGGTTCTTCTTTTGGTACATGAAGCTGCGTAAATTTTACATTTGTGTTTGATATTAACAGTTCTTTCCCTGTGCACCAGGAAACCGGGCTCATCACATATGCTCATGTGATCAAGACAAACCACCTTAAGTAAATAAATAGTCTTGAGACTGTGGAAATACATGTAGCACAGTGGTTAATTGTCCCCTCCTGCTGTGTGGGCTTTAGCTGGAATTATTATACACATGCATACACACACATGTGCACACTTACTGGCAGACATGTATGTTCACATATGCATTCACACATGTTCACATATGCATTCACATGTGAACACACACCCCACACATGCACATATATGCACATGCTTACATGCACACACATCCCACACACATGCATGTATGCATACGCACACACACACACGCATACACAACCCTTACCTTTCCTCACTTCAAAATTTGCAGCTCTATTCATTCTACATTACTTAGATTTCCTTTTTATCATCCTCACTTGCAAAGCTGTCTATTTTTACACTCATTCCAAGGGCATCATCTAATGATACGCAGTAGAGAGTCACGGGCTTTTTTAAAAAGCACAGCTCTAAAGTTTGTGGAATAAATGTAAATGTGGTCACTTGTATGGAATTTTTTTCATAGTAATATATATTTTGATACTCTTTATTATATATAGGACAGTATATAGTATAGTACAGATGCAGAAAATTGCATTAAGAAAGTGTACTGCCTAGTGAAATAATATAACCAAAACTTTCATAGCTGCCAACCAAGTCAAGAATTAGGACATTGTCAGCCCCTCGCTGCTCCCCACTCCCAGATGCTGTTCCAGGCACCACCCTGCACTCCACTTTGGAAGTCACCGCCACTCTTATTTCTTGATAATCAATCCCTGGTTTTCCTTTAGAGTTTCATCACTCAAGTGTGCATTCTAAGCACTGTAGTTTGGTTCTGTCCACTTTAGCATGTCTTGTAAGTCTCTTTTAATTGACATTGCTTTTGTCTCTTTTTTCTTTTATGCATAATTTATTTGTTGAAGATACCAGGCTGTTTGACATGCTGAGGTCCCGTGGTTAGGATTCTACTGAAAGCATCCCCATGGTGTAGTTTAACCTGTTTCTCTGTTCCTCATCTTTCCTGTAAACGGGGAGTTGGACTGATATATTCAATCAGATTTAGTGGGGCAGCTTCTTAGGTGGTGTGGTGTTTACCCACCAGGAAGCACATGGTGATCCATTGTCTCCCTTTTTATGATGTTAGCAGTCATGGGTCCTCAGTGCTTAGAACCAAGATCTTCCTAGAAGTAGTGAAATGATGACACTGTAATTCTACCATATGTTCCTTACTAGCTGGAATAATTTCATAAAAAGGCCATTTCTTTAATGTTTTATTTGATTTTGTAGTGATACAGTTCATATCGGACAGTTCATATAGTACAGTTATTTCTCTTTTGCTACCAATTTTTGAAATAATGAGTGAGTTTAACATTCAAAGGCCATCAATTCCATTTTTGCAGCAACATCATGAGCTTGTGGGTTTAACGTGTTCCACGTGTTTTCACTCATTGCTGTTGCTGTTTGTGGCAGTCTGTCCTTGCATTGATATAAAGGAATGCCTGAGACTGTAATTTATTAAAAAAAAAAAAAAGAGAGAGAGAAGTTTATTTGGCTCATGGTTCTGCAGGCTATACAGGAAGCATGGTGCTGGCATCTGCTTCTAGTGAGGGCCGCAGGGAGATTCAATCATGGTGGAAGGTGAAAGGAGAGCAGGTGTGTCACAGGGTGAGACAGAAAGAGCAAGGGGAGGGGAGGTGCCAGGATCTTTTATATTTTTGTTTGAGACAGAGCCTCTGTTACCCAGACTGGAGTACAGTGGCATGATCACGGCTCAGTGCAGCCTTCAACTCCTGGGCTCAGATGATTCTTCCACCTTGGCCACCCAAATAACTGGGACTATAGGCATGTGCCACCATGCCTAGCTAATTATATTTTTTGTAGAGATGGGAGTCTCACTATATGGCCCAGGCTGGGCATGAACTCCTGAGCTCCAGTGATCCTTCTGCCTTGGCATCTCACAGGGCTAGGATTACAGGCATGAGCCACTGTGCCCAGCCACCAGGTTCTTTTAAACAAACGGATCTTTTGTGAACTAATGGAGTGAGAACTTGCTCATCATCACCAAGGGGATGGCACCAAGACATTCATGAGGTATCTTTCCCCATGAACCAAACACCTCCTTCCAGGCCTCACCTCCAACATTGGGAATTACCTTTCAACAGGAGATTTGGAGGGGACAAACATCCAAACTGTAGCATTATTCTTGATCTGATTTTCTCAACTTTGCGCAATGGGATCCTCTTTCCATTGGCTCTAGAGAGTCTCTTCTTCACTCTGTAAATCTTTGATAACATAATTATATGGCATGACAGGAGGCTCCAGGCTCATCCTATATCTATTATATATCATAGATAGATAGATAGATAGATAGATAGATAGATAGATAGATAGATAGATCTCCTGTATCTCTTCACTCAGATCTAGGATCAGCCATTTCTCAGTAAAGTCCCATTTTGTTTATTTGTCTTTGTTTGTTCATTTTAGTTGGGGAACGGATTTCAAGATCACAGTATGGAGGCTAGCATTGCCCATGTCTGTTTGTCTCTTGTGAATTCTAGGCCTTTTCAGGGGACAGAGCTAAACAATATATGTTTCCATATCTAAAGCTGTAACAAAAAAAAAATCTCCCAGGTTCATACTGTTCCTTCCAGTTTCACTTGGGCCCTACAAGTTTTTCAACCTGATATTTCCTGTTTTATACTGGTTTGGGTGGTTTTCCATGCTAGGAATCCTGGTTCTGAAGACCACAGAGCTTGATAGAATCCTAGATAAAGCAGCTTCATATAATTATTCATTTGCTGCATTCCACCACCACACACATAGCTGTCTCAGAATAACAATACCAATACTACTTCCACTGAAAATAGTAAGAAATCAAAACAAAACAAAACGTGTGCAGATGTTTCCCCACCAGCTTTCCTTTTGCAGGTAGTCTTCCTCTATTTCCCTTGTCAGGGCACACAGTGATTCCACACCAAACTTTCCTTACTATGGCACTGAATTAGACTTATCTACAAATAACTGCATGTTTAGAGCACACCATTAGTTCTTATGTCCACAGCTCTCTGGTCATTTTTGTTGTCTAAGCTCATTCTATGATAGATTCTCAAGAAGGACTCTTGAAAGCAATACTGCCTGAGTTCTCACAGGTGATAACAGTTGACGGCAGCCTTCATTCTCAAAAGTCAGTTGCGCTGGGTATAAAATCCCTGGCAACATTTTCTTTTTTTTTGAATTAGAAATGCTGGCATTGAAAATTTTATGACAATTTAAATTTTCTTTTTTAAGTGACATCATAATTTTGATTTTATTCTTAAAATATTTTATCCTTCTTTTGAAAATAAGTACTTCTATTGACCATTTCTCATTGTTAGTTGTTTGGGGTCAAATTACTTAGGTATGTGATATACCCTATTAATACAGAGATCAGTTTTTTTTTATCTCAGAAAAGTTTTTATTGAATGTTAGTGTTTATGCTTTTCCCTTGCTTGGATTTTCTTCTTTAGAGACTTAGATTTTAGGTTTATGGGATCTGCATTGCCTTATCTTCTAAATTTGTCACTTCTCTAAAATCTTTTTCACACTTATTCATTTCTTTTTAGTTTTCAAAATGTCCTCCTTTTCAACTTCTGTAACTATTAAAAGATTCTGTTGTGTTTATTCACTCTTGTTTTTCTTTTACTTTACTTTTCATTACTGAAAGAAAAGTCTTTTATTTATAATTCTTTCCTGAATTATATCATCTCATTTCTGACTTTTTCTAATTCTGAGTTATATTTTTCTTTTTCATCTTGCACTTTTTTTAAAAAAAAAAGAGCAACATTTTCTTCTGATCGATGCATATGTTTTTCTGGTGTGCTCTCCCTCTCTGTAGGTATGTTTTTCTGCTTCTAGCTTATTTTATGTGATTATGTGTATGGGTTTATATCTCAGTTGCTTCTGTCGTTTATCTCACATGGAGTTGGTTTTTCTAGAATTGGATAAGGAGGCATGTTTCCAAGCTCATCTTCTGAGGTCCACATTACAGACCTCTCACATAGTTAGGCTTTGTGTCCCCACCAAAATCTCATCTTGAATTATAATCCCCATAGTCCCCATCATTCTCATGTCAAGGTAGAGACCAGGTGAGGGTGATTGAATCATGGGGGCAGATTCCTTCATGCTGTTCCTGTGGTAGTGAGTGGGTTCTCACGAGATCTAATGGTTTCATTAGGGGCTCTTTCCCCTTTGCTCAACATTTATCCTTCTTGTCGCCTTGTGAAGAAAGTACCTTGCTTCACCTTCACCTTACACCATGATTCTAAGTTTCCTGGGGCCTCCCCAGCCAAGCGGAACTGTGAGCCAATTAAACCTCTTTCCTTCATAAATTACCCAGTCTAGGGCAGTTCTTTATGGCAGTGTGAAAACAGACTAATACAACCTCCCTCTTCTATTTTTTCAGGTTATGCTTAAAGACATGGTGGCCTATTTCTGAGATTTCTTATCTCTTGTTTTACAATATGCTTTTACCTGTCTTTGTGTCCTCTCCCCAGTTTAGATTCCCAGTGCAAAGCTTTGTCCTGGTGGGAAGTTCTGGCTGGTGAGTTTGGGAGTCTGTAGGGCCCAGTATCCTTTTCCCTTCTGAACTTGCTTGGGCCCCTTGACTCTCCAACTCTTGGAGCAAAGTCTCTCCCAGCTTCAGCTTCTGTTCTCACCTGGCCAGTGCTCCAGGCTTACCAGTAAACACCTGCTGGTTCTGCTGAGACGCTCAGGCCTGGCAGGTGCCACTGCTCTCTGCTTGCTCCTGACAGGGAATGTTTCCACACAGGTATGCTGACTTCAGGTAGTTTGCTCCCTCCTCCCATGTGTATTTCCCATTTGTGTTTTGAGGTTCCTGGGGGATGCCTTGTCATCAGTTTTGTTGTAGGTTTTTGTCATGAGTTTTCAGTTTTATTTTTGTCTCTATTTTTATGGGACAATTATTAGAGTGAATAACCATGCCATTGCCATTTGGGGATGGTATAGACTGAGAAGAGAGAGGAGACAGGACAAGACCTGGGAGCTCTAAGGTTTAGAGTTGAGAGGAGATGTTGCAGTGTGAGAACAGCAGCATTGCAGGTGCCAGGAGGGTTTGCCAGAGGGTGTGGGGATTGTGGGAAATGCTCCGAGAATGTAGGAGACTGAGATGTCCCTTGGATTTGGAAATAGGAGGTCCTTGATTATCTTAAGCAATTTTATTGGGGACTGAAGCCAGGTAGAACAGAAAGCAGAGAGGAAGAAATGGTGAAGAAGGGAATACAGGACACATGGGAGACCCAGTAGTCCCACAGTTAAACATAGAAAGTGACCCTTCTGGTCTTCAAGCTTGAACCTTACATTCACTGTGTCTGAGCTTCTTCCTCAGGAAAGACCTTCAGGCCCTCAAAAAACATATCAAAGAACTGAAACTCCCCAGATCATTGTATCCAGAAAATGAGGTGCGGGACCCCTCATTCATCATGATTGCTTCCTTGCTCCTCCTGGGTTCCTGTTTTCTTACACACTGATTCATTTCTTCCCTGCTACATAAACCCCTAATATTAGTTGGTCAGGAAGATGGACTTGAGACTGATTTCCCATCTCCTTGGCTGCAGCACCCAATTAAAGCCTTCTTCCCTGGCAATACTCATCATCTCAGTGATTGGCTTTCTGTGTGGTGAGCAGCAGGACCTGGACGCAGCCCCTCGTGTTTTGGTAACACTGGCTTTCAAGGAGCTGGCATGGAAGGGAGGCGAGTGCCCTCGTCCCTGTGGTTCTTTTCTCCCAGGCATGTTCCACACTGTCGTCCAGTTGCCTGGGGCCTTCCATGCAAGGTACCTTCCATACCAGAAGGACTGAGGCAAACCCAGAGGGAGATTAGGAGTTAAGAGAAGCCTTGTAAAGGAACAGAGATCAATTCTGTCCTTCAGTGTCCTGCCCAGGCTTGTTTGGATCCGGGATCAGCACCAAGACTGAGACTGGCCAGCAGCCAGCAGTGGGATTGACGTTGCCCAGTCGGGTTTTGCTACGCTGGGAGAATGCAGGGAGCCAACCTGCTTCTCTCTTTTTGGGAGTTAGAGTGTGAAATGCACAGAGCCAGTCTCCACAGGTTTGCAGGCCAGGAAAAGCAAGCTGATGGAAGGCACAGGGATGACCAGTTGAGACACAAGCCTGGCTGCTGTGGTATTCTTTGCTCAGACTGTCCTCAAAATCAGTTCCATTTGTTTCTGTTCCAAGCAAACCAAAGTAAGCATTATAACAATAGTCAGGAAAGAAGATGGATGTAATTGCCAAAGTCATGTTTTGTGCAGTTTTACTCCTGGGATGTATTTATAAGGACCCTTCTCCAAAAGATAAAACAATTTTATTCAGGTGACAAGGTTCAGCTTTTAAAGCCCTCCACTACATATATGGACATTTGAAAATGGAAATTAAGCACTTCCCATATGCTGTCTGATTAACGGAGAGTGATTGATCACTACCACATGAAACGGTGAGTGCAAACGGGGAACGTTTCACAACGAGCCACTTCTCCCAATCGGAGAGTCGTTTCAATGCTATTTTTGTAGAAATGCACATTGTGCCAAGAGAACAAGACCAAATATTCTCTTCGGAGGCTGCCCTCTGGTTTTTCCTTTTAGGTGGCAAGTGGGGCCTTCAAGTAGTGGGGGTGCCCATGTCACCGCGAGTAGGTCCTTCGTGTCGTGGGGTCCTGTGTTGCGAGGCGTGCTCTCAGGTCACTCTCCTATTGTACTGACATTTTCCCAAATGCTTTGATGATGTGCTTGAGCTTCAAGCAATGCTGGCAGTGGGGTCGAGCCCACAGGCTGGCTAATCTGCCCTCTCATTCCACACCATCTGCTTTCTCTGCGTCTGGACCTTGGCCGGCTCTCAGAGCTCCTGTCTTCTGTACCCCTCCCTGCTGGGCCAACATGTAGCATCTTCATGTTGTACTTGGCCAAGGACAGCGCTGTGATGTGGAATTCAGAAACAAAATTCGGGTACTGCGAGGTCAACAGACTTCTTGCCTGGCACAGCCGACATTTCAAAGTAGCTGTTGTTTGAAGGCTCCAAGAGTTATGAAATAATCATCAGTGTAATTCCACTTTCAAAAAAAAAAAAAAACTGCTTCATTAGCACTGGGACTGTGTTACCTTTGTTTGACAATGGTGAGGTGAGTTGTCAAACTGAGACTCGTCCTTTAATTTAATCCATTTCAAGGAGCAAAGAATAGGCTCGTAGTTGGGATGATTGTACTTCTGACGTTCCTGTTTCTAAACCTCAGGATTTAGATCTTAATCTTGAAAGCCCTGCAGACTTTAGCCAGGGCGTCTGCCCTCCGTTAAAATACAATGCGGAGTTTCTAAAATAATTGTGTAGCTATGACCATTTTTTTCCCATAAAGCATTTTCCACGTGAAGAACATCCTTTGAAGTGAGAAGCCGTGAAGATGGCTGGGGCAAAGGTGAAGCGTGTGTGACAGAAGCTTACATTCCAGGCAGAGGGTGGGTTGCAGGGCTCAGGAAAGAGTCTATTGATATTCAGCGCTTTGACCCGCTCACAATAACTGTTGGCCCTGGGGTCACCGCAGAGACACATCCCTGCATTATGTGGCAATGGAGGCAGGCAGACCTGATGGGTTTTCATTTGCTTTGCTGGGGGACCAGCAGGACGTGGGCCATGTGGTCCCCAGTTACTCTTGGGGTGGGAACAGGGTGCGAGGCCCATGGTTCAGGGAGCTCTGGGTGAAGGAATTCCTGCCCATTCCACATCCCAAAGAGCAAACCATCCTAAAATAATTCGCCCAGAGATTTACAGCAGGATGGGTATTTTTCGAAATCTCATCCAGAAGAGAAAGGAGAAAATTAATAGCATATCCTGAAGCTGGAATTTTAAAGGGCACAGGCAGAGGAAGGGAACACCCTGCTGTTGCTATTTCTTTCTTTGTGTTAAAAAAAAAAATTGCCTCTCCTGACTTTGAAAGTAGCTACTGCTTTTTTTAAAGGAAAAAAAAAAAAATCAAAGCTCTACCAACCATTTCTTTTTGACAATGGAGAGCGCGTTTTCCCCTGGTACTCAACTCATTTTGAATACAGTTCTACCAGTCTTGTAGAATACACACCATGCATGGACTATTTTTATTATGGAAAAGCTAAGCAGACTCCCACCAGGGAGAGTGGGTGTGTGTGTGCTGGGGGAGGGGTGGGGGAAGAACGCCATACACTTGTTTATTCCAGGAAGGAAGGCGTCCTCCCTTGGAGGCCCTGAGCCTGCAACCCCACGAGCTTTGTCGTCCTCACGACCTCAGTGGGAGCCCCTGTCTGAAACAGCACCCAAGACTGCCTATGCAGGGTGGCCCTTACTGTTTAAGTCCCTCCCACAGGCAAAAAGCAAATCCCAGGAAGGACCACGAAGGCTCACCCAGCTCCTCCCACTAAGCAGACAAAGGCCAAAACCTGCTGTTGTCGGAGCGCCCATTCCTTTTCTCCTGCCTGTCTGGTCCATTACTGTAGCCACCACTCAGGTCTTGTCTCAATCATGTACAAAGGGTGACTGTTTAAAGAAAAAGAGGTCCTTCTGTCTACTTCTGATCAACTACCCTCTACCTGTGTGTCTCTATACAAAGAATGTATTTTTGTTATTCTTTATGTATTATTGAATACGTATTTATATTTTTTATTATGGCAAATCAGATCACTGTGTGATGGAGGGTGTGTTGAGCTTTGAAGGAAGAAGCTGAGAGTCGCGGCCATTGTGTAAGGTGGGCACTCACAGATGCAGGGGTGCCACCCAGACAGAAGATTCTCATTGAGGACATGGTCCCTTCTGAAAGGGGCACCCCCTTCTCCCTTTCTGCATGGAGCTTAGACCACCACAACCCAGCTGGCCCTTGCGCGTTATCCTGGTGGTGAGCTGTTTGGCTTTCTCTCAAGGGCAGAGACTAGATACACACTTACACTTGTACATGTGAGATTACAGGTATCTTCCCAAGGCATGTATGACGCCAGCTCACGCTGCCTCCGGACATTCGTAGGAACTGACTTGGGCGCTTGCCCAGCCATTTCCCCGCTCTTTCCCTGGCTCTTATCTCAGCGCTCCTGCCATCTGGTCCACCCACTAATCATATATATTTGATCCCCCAAAGAGTGGGAATCCCGCGGGCAGATGGGACACACTTCCATGAACAACATGTAGTCATGATCCAAGTTTACCAAGTGAAAGGAAGAAAGACTATCCCAGCCTCGAGGAAGACCAGAGGATGTTTCACAGCTGCCAAGGCCTTCAGTTCAGCCAGGCTCTGGCACAGTCAGCTCACAGAGGAATCTGTTGAATGGATCAGCGTGACAGTGGAGGTGGGGAGAGCCTCCTGTCCTTCCTCCTCAACATGCACACATACATACATAGGCACACACGTGCAATCTCATACACACACTCGCTCATACACACACACCTCTCTCATACACATGTACATAGATGTATTCACATACACACATGTAGACTCACAAACTCATGCACACACACACTCACAAACTCATGCACACACACGCATACTCACAAACATGCATACACGCACATGCACACATTCACAAACTCATGTACACACCTCATGCACACACACAAACTCATGCACACACATGCACACTCACAAACTCGTGCACACAAACTCACAAACTCATACACACACACAAACTCATGCACACATGTGCACACACAAACTCCTGCACACACTCACAAACTCATACACACGTGCACACACAAACTCATGCACACACATGCATACACTCACAAACTCATGCACACACGCACACTCACAAACACACACAAACATGCACACACACGCACACGCTCACAAACTCATGCACACACACGCACACACAAACTCATGCACGCACGCACACAAACATGCACACACACGCACAAACTCATGCACACGTACACACAAACCCATGCACACATGCATGCACACAGTCATGCACACACATGCACACACTCACAAACTCATACACACACACGCACACACTCACAAAACTCATGCACACACCCACAAACTCATACATATGCAAACAGATGCACACGTGTATACATACTGACCCACCTACACAAACATGTACATGCCACTCTCCCACACAAACGTGCGCACACATGCTCTCCTGTTAACCACCTTCCCTGCCGAATACGTTTCACGTCTCTAATTTTAGGGGTCTTGTCCCCATCACATGCTCTTCTGGAGAGGGAAACTACTCAGGGAGAAGGTTACAGTCACAGTGGCATTTGACAGGCACATTATTTGCTTTGGCCATGACTTGATTTGAGGTCTCCATCACTGACCCTCCAGTTGGGTTGCTTCTGCCTGGAGGCTGGACCACCCGACGTCGGGAGGGAGCTCCTAGCTGTCCTCTCCTATGACTTTACACTGATTTTTAAATAGAAAAATGGAAGCAGAGCCGACTTTTCTGAAGAGCAGCCTAATAAATTATTAAATAAAAGAGAGTCCTTCAACTCACCACCCCCATTTCCTTATCATCTGATGTTTTTTGTTTTTTCAAATTTCAAAAAAGAAGATTAAGGTTTTGTTTCTCTTCTTCCTCATGCTAGGGTTTTTTTTAAACGCCATTCAGAGCTAGGACGGCCACTGCCTCTGAGGGGCAGCCCTTGAGTGGAGGGTGGCCGCCACCGTCTTGGCTGCCTTTGTGTCCCTGGCCTCTCCCCAGAATTTCTTCTGCGTGTTCTTTTTAATTTTCCTTGTTGAAAGGAATGAGTGATCCTTGTGCTCAGATGGCGTTACTGACACCCCCAGCTGAGAATGAGTAATTATTCCCACTCCGCTGTGGCTTTGATAAGGTTCTGAGGGCTGCCTTTGGCGCAGTTGCCCAGCCTTTGTTCCGCAGAAGTTATTTTCCTCCTTAGGAAATGAAAAAAGTTGGAAGATGACAGCGCCATCAAGGGAATGGGGAAACACCAACAAGTTATTAACCTCTAAAAAACCATTAATTCCCCTGCCAAAGGAGGCAGACGCCAGGATGACGCGTGGCAAGCTTTGCGGCGGGTTTTCAGGAGCAAGGGAGAACAAGGTGTCAAACACGCGGAAGTGATTTGCATAACTCAACTTGCAGGGAGCTCGGTTACCGAGGCGGTAGAGAGCAGTGGCGCCACTCGGTGGCTGATTTTCGGGGGCTTCTGGCTTCTCTGTGGCTGCGGAGACTGCATTTCCCCACTGGAAGGCCTGGGGTTGGGCGTACCAAGGGGGCTTCTAGATCAGGGAAGGACCTGGTTCTCCTGCTGGTGGGGCAAGAGGTTGGATCTTGCAGGATGGTTTGCAGAGCAGGTGCTATGGGCTGAATTTGTCTCTCCCGAGGTTAATATCTTAGTCTCAATACTCAGTAATTCAGAGTGTGACTGTACTTGAATATAGGGCTTTAAAACAGGTGATTAACTTAAAATGAGGCCTTTAGGGTGAGCCCTAATCGGATTTGAGTGATGTCTTTACAAGAGGAGATTAGGATAGACATGTGCAGGGGAACAACCACGTGAGGATACAGGGAGGAGGCAGCATCTGCAAGCCAAGTAGAGAGGTCTCTGCAGGAACCAGCCCTGCTGACACTTTGAGCTTGGACTTCCAGCCTCCAGAACTGAGGGAGAGTACATTTCTGTTTAAGCCACATGGTCTATGGTACTTTGGGATGGCCACCCAAGTTCCCTAATACAGCAGATGATGAGAATAATTTAGATTTAAATGTCCCTTCCACTTTAAATAATATAAAGGTCTTTCATCTCCAAAACCCTCCTTTGAACTCTTCAACGTTGGCTGTAAAATAATTGCCTATAAGCACCATATGACAACGCCTAAAATTCCAGGGAAGGAAACTTACAGGCAAATCAATTGGTGGCCAGAGGACAATGGCTGGAAGCTTCTGTTCTTAGCACTTTACCCTTTTCCTTGTTGATTATGAGAAAGAAAACATGAAGATAAACCATGGTCAGTGAAAATGGTCCATCATTTATGTCTTGGTGGCAAATTTGGGTTTATAATGTGCAAACCTAACTCCCTTCCTTGGGTCACTCCAACTCTTGCGTGTGGATGCTGAAAATGTTTTCCACGTAATTTTCCCCTGCATTCTAGCTGCATGAAGACCCACTTGTTCTTTCCCTCTGATTTCTGATTCCGCCACAGGCACTGTTAGAATTAGAGCACTGATAAGGAAAAAAACTGGGCCAGGATTTAAATTAATGCTTTTAGACAAATATCCGTTCCATCTCCAATTCTAATGCTAATTACATTTGTGGATCAAAGACCATTCGTTAAAGTTTTGCTTTTGAAAAACAGGGAGAGATTTTACTTTCTTGTTTGATATTTTTATGGGACTTGATGGGAATGGTGGGGGGTGGGTGGTGGGGGGAGACAAGAATCTAGGGAAGCTGGCCTCATGCAGAGAGGGTTTGTGGGTGTGTGTGTGTTGGGGGGGGGGTTGGGCGAGTTTCCCAGGGTTCCCAAAGCACTCTTTGGAGGCTCAGAGTCTGAAGCTGCGAGGTTGTGCCTTCACCTCTCTTTCTCCTGCTGTGGTGGCTGTCTTGGTTACACGAGAGGACAGTCAATAAGGGGTAAAAAAAAATGGGAAGAACTGATTCAGGAAAAGCCATGGATATGGCTTACATGCATATGACTAAAGGAAAGAAGTGAGTCTGAAAGACTACATGCGGAATGACTCCAGCTAGATGACATTCTGGAAAAGGCAAAACTTTGGAGACAATAAAAAGATCAGAGGGTGCCAGGGGTGAGGGGCAGGGAGGGAGGGATGGTCAGAGCACGGAGGATTTTTAGGGCAGTAGAACTCTTCTGTATGATGCTCTAATGGTGGGTACGTGTCATTATAAATTTGTCAAAACTCATAGAATGTACAGCACCGAGAGGAAACCCTCAAGTGAACTATGGACTTTGGGCGATAATGACGTGTCACTGCAGGTTCATCAAGTGTAACTAATGGACCCTCTGGTGGGCGATGCTGATGGCGGGGGAGGCTGTGCCTGTGTGGGGCAGGGGGGAGGATAAGAAAACTCTGTTCTGCTCAATTTCGCTGTGAACTGCTCTTTAAAAGTCTATTTAAAAGAGGGGAAAAAATTGATAGAATTTTTAAAACCTAAGCAAAGTTACTTTTTGGTCTGGGACCCGCATCATAGCTACATAGAACCCAAGTCGTTCGGGGAGCAGAGGAGGAAATCAAAGCAAATATGACACGGAGTTGACCCCAAGAATCCACAGAGCATGGAGGGATTAGCTGGGCAGAGAGATGGGTTTGCCAGCAGGAGGTAGCAGAATAAGAAAGGGACGGAGGGAGGGATGGAAAATGCAGTCCAGGGACAGAATCACAAGAAAGCCAGTTTCTGAAACGAAGATGTAATAGCATTAAAAGCCAGGAAGAAGCTGAAACGGGGAAACGGGCAGCCTGCAGTTAGAGACGGGTTTCCAGGAACAAATAGGACATGCACACGCTTAAAGGCCTTCCCTCCTCTCCAGCCCAGCCACCCGGCTTCAGTTTACATAGTCACACTTGTGGGTGTGCCTTTAGGTGCAGGATGCCACAGGGGACCCCTCCTCTCCAGCCCAGCCACCCGGCGTGAGTTTATGTAGTCACACCTGTAGGCGTGCGCCTCTAGGTGTGGGATGCCACAGGGGACCCCTCTTCTCCACCCCAGCCACCTGGCATGAGTTTACGTAGTCACACCTGTGGGCATGCCTCTAGGTGTGGGGTGCCACAGGGGACAAATGCAACTTGTGTTTGTGTGCTTGGGGTTTGTTTAGATCTTTCTTCCCCAATTCCCTTCTCCTGGCCTCAACACCAGCCATAAACTTACTTCTGACTCATTCATTCGTTTATGGAATGAATATTCAAAGAGCTTGCCTCCTAAACAAAGACATTGAATAAGTAAACAAACTCCCAGATAAAGTTGTTCCCAGTAGTACACCAGGGCGAGAGGGCGGGATGTGGGTTGTTCAGAGGGGGTATTCCTGGCAGGCTTCCTAGAGGAGGCTACGTTGGAACTGAGGCCTGGATGGCGAGAGTTGGAAACCACGTGGAGAGCTGGGCAGAGTATTCTAGACAAAGGTGGGGACAAGAGTGAAAGCCCTGAGGCTGGAACGTTCTAGAAACACACCAGAAGCCCAGCATCCGAGCCTCAGCGTAGAGAGCATGAAGGTCTTGGGGTGGTCGGGGGCGGGGTGGGGGGTGGTGCTCCAGCTTCTGTCGGCTCCTGTCCTGAGTTCAGGAAACCCCTGTCTTGAGCCAGTGCGATGGCTGGTCACCTCTACCACCCACAAAGATCAGATCCTACAGGAGCCTGGGCTCCGGTAAGGGGGGCTGTGTTTGACATTAACCAGGGAACCATGGGGCACACGCATGAGCTGTGATCCGTGTTGTAGATTCTGGCTACAGGCAGCATCATTCCCAGGGCGGCCTGATGCTCCGAGCTGGATGTAGCATGAAACCCATGCACACTCTACCCATAGAATCCCCCTCCCGTGTCCCTGCCGTGGGCCAGCCCCTGCCTGCATCTCCACTCCAGGCCTCAATTCCTGATGGTGTTCTCCCTTCTCTCTGAATTCCAGTGAAAGCCTCAGCTCTCCTGGCCCACCCAGCGCTGATCACGTCCAGGAGACAGACTCTGTGGTTCTTTTTTTTTTTTTTTTTTTTTTCATTTTCTTTTTTTTTTTCTTTTTTTTTTTTATTATACTTTAAGTTTTAGGGTACATGTGCACATTGTGCAGGTTAGTTACATATGTATACATGTGCCATGCTGGTGCGCTGCACCCACTAACTCGTCATCTAGCATTAGGTATATCTCCCAATGCTATCCCTCCCCCCTCCCCCCTCCCCACCACAGTCCCCAGAGTATGGTATTCCCCTTCCTGTGTCCATGTGATCTCATTGTTCAATTCCCACCTATGAGTGAGAATATGCGGTGTTTGGTTTTTTGTTCTTGCGATAGTTTACTGAGAATGATGGTTTCCAATTTCATCCATGTCCCTACAAAGGATATGAACTCATCATTTTTTATGGCTGCATAGTATTCCATGGTGTATATGTGCCACATTTTCTTAATCCAGTCTATCATTGTTGGACATTTGGGTTGGTTCCAAGTCTTTGCTATTGTGAATAATGCCGCAATAAACATACGTGTGCATGTGTCTTTATAGCAGCATGATTTATAGTCATTTGGGTATATACCCAGTAATGGGATGGCTGGGTCAAACGGTATTTCTAGTTCTAGATCCCTGAGGAATCGCCACACTGACTTCCACAATGGTTGAACTAGTTTACAGTCCAACCATGTAAAAGTGTTCCTATTTCTCCACATCCTCTCCAGCACCTGTTGTTTCCTGACTTTTTAATGATTGCCATTCTAACTGGTGTGAGATGATATCTCATAGTGGTTTTGATTTGCATTTCTCTGATGGCCAGTGATGATGAGCATTTTTTCATGTGTTTTTTGGCTGCATAAATGTCTTCTTTTGAGAAGTGCCTGTTCATGTCCTTCGCCCACTTTTTGATGGGGTTGTTTGTTTTTTTCTTGTAAATTTGTTTGAGTTCACTGTAGATTCTGGATATTAGCCCTTTGTCAGATGAGTAGGTTGCGAAAATTTTCTCCCATGTTGTAGGTTGCCTGTTCACTCTGATGGTAGTTTCTTTTGCTGTGCAGAAGCTCTTTAGTTTAATTAGATCCCATTTGTCAATTTTGGCTTTTGTTGCCATTGCTTTTGGTGTTTTGGACATGAAGTCCTTGCCCACGCCTATGTCCTGAATGGTAATGCCTAGGTTTTCTTCTAGGGTTTTTATGGTTTTAGGTCTAACGTTTAAGTCTTTAATCCATCTTGAATTGATTTTTGTATAAGGTGTAAGGAAGGGATCCAGTTTCAGCTTTCTACATATGGCTAGCCAGTTTTCCCAGCACCATTTATTAAATAGGGAATCCTTTCCCCATTGCTTGTTTTTCTCAGGTTTGTCAAAGATCAGATAGTTGTAGGTAAGCGGCGTTATTTCTGAGGGCTCTGTTCTGTTCCATTGATCTATATTTCTGTTTTGGTACCAGTACCATGCTGTTTTGGTTACTGTAGCCTTGTAGTATAGTTTGAAGTCAGGTAGTGTGATGCCTCCAGCTTTGTTCTTTTGGCTTAGGATTGACTTGGCGATGCGGGCTCTCTTTTGGTTCCATATGAACTTTAAAGTAGTTTTTTCCAATTCTGTGAAGAA
This sequence comes from Pan troglodytes, assembly GCF_028858775.2. Classification (NCBI taxonomy): domain Eukaryota; kingdom Metazoa; phylum Chordata; class Mammalia; order Primates; family Hominidae; genus Pan; species Pan troglodytes. The sequence continues at coordinate 137,022,250 of NC_072408.2, read as the reverse complement.
AGTCATTGGTAGCTTGATGGGGATGGCATTGAATCTGTAAATTACCTTGGGCAGTATGGCCATTTTCACGATATTGATTCTTCCTACCCATGAGCAAGGAATGTTCTTCCATTTGTTTGTATCCTCTTTTATTTCCTTGAGCAGTGGTTTGTAGTTCTCCTTGAAGAGGTGCTTCACATCCCTTGTAAGTTGGATTCCTAGGTATTTTATTCTCTTTGAAGCAATTGTGAATGGGAGTTCACTCATGATTTGGCTCTCTGTTTGTCTGTTGTTGGTGTATAAGAATGCTTGTGATTTTTGTACATTGATTTTGTATCCTGAGACTTTGCTGAAGTTGCTTATCAGCTTAAGGAGATTTTGGGCTGAGACAATGGGGTTTTCTAGATAAACAATCATGTCGTCTGCAAACAGGGACAATTTGACTTCCTCTTTTCCTAATTGAATACCCTTTATTTCCTTCTCCTGCCTGATTGCCCTGGCCAGAACTTCCAACACTATGTTGAATAGGAGCGGTGAGAGAGGGCATCCCTGTCTTGTGCCAGTTTTCAAAGGGAATGCTTCCAGTTTTTGCCCATTCAGTATGATATTGGCTGTGGGTTTGTCGTAGATAGCTCTTATTATTTTGAAATATGTCCCATCAATACCTAATTTATTGAGAGTTTTTAGCATGAAGGGTTGTTGAATTTTGTCAAAGGCTTTTTCTGCATCTATTGAGATAATCATGTGGTTTTTGTCTTTGGCTCTGTTTATATGCTGGATTACATTTATTGATTTGCGTATGTTGAACCAGCCTTGCATCCCAGGGATGAAGCCCACTTGATCATGGTGGATAAGCTTTTTGATGTGCTGCTGGATTCGGTTTGCCAGTATTTTATTGAGGATTTTTGCATCAATGTTCATCAAGGATATTGGTCTAAAATTCTCTTTTTTGGTTGTGTCTCTGCCAGGCTTTGGTATCAGAATGATGCTGGCCTCATAAAATGAGTTAGGGAGGATTCCCTCTTTTTCTATTGATTGGAATAGTTTCAGAAGGAATGGTACCAGTTCCTCCTTGTACCTCTGGTAGAATTCGGCTGTGAATCCATCTGGTCCTGGACTCTTTTTGGTTGGTAAACTATTGATTATTGCCACAATTTCAGCTCCTGTTATTGGTCTATTCAGAGATTCAACTTCTTCCTGGTTTAGTCTTGGGAGAGTGTATGTGTCGAGGAATGTATCCATTTCTTCTAGATTTTCTAGTTTATTTGCATAGAGGTGTTTGTAGTATTCTCTGATGGTAGTTTGTATTTCTGTGGGATCGGTGGTGATATCCCCTTTATCATTTTTTATTGCGTCTATTTGATTCTTCTCTCTTTTTTTCTTTATTAGTCTTGCTAGCGGTCTATCAATTTTGTTGATCCTTTCAAAAAACCAGCTCCTGGATTCATTAATTTTTGAAGGGTTTTTTGTGTCTCTATTTCCTTCAGTTCTGCTCTGATTTTAGTTATTTCTTGCCTTCTGCTAGCTTTTGAATGTGTTTGCTCTTGCTTTTCTAGTTCTTTTAATTATGATGTTAGGGTGTCAATTTTGGATCTTTCCTGCTTTCTCTTGTGGGCATTTAGTGCTATAAATTTCCCTCTGCACACTGCTTTGAATGCGTCCCAGAGATTCTGGTATGTTGTGTCTTTGTTCTCGTTGGTTTCAAAGAACATCTTTATTTCTGCCTTCATTTCGTTATGTACCCAGCAGTCATTCAGGAGCAGGTTGTTCAGTTTCCGTGTAGTTGAGCGGCTTTGAGTGAGATTCTTAATCCTGAGTTCTAGTTTGATTGCACTGTGGTCTGAGAGATAGTTTGTTATAATTTCTGTTCTTTTACATTTGCTGAGGAGAGCTTTACTTCCAACTATGTGGTCAATTTTGGAATAGGTGTGGTGTGGTGCTGAAAAAAATGTATATTCTGTTGATTTGGGGTGGAGAGTTCTGTAGATGTCTATTAGGTCCGCTTGGTGCAGAGCTGAGTTCAATTCCTGGGTATCCTTGTTGACTTTCTGTCTCGTTGATCTGTCTAATGTTGACAGTGGGGTGTTAAAGTCTCCCATTATTAATGTGTGGGAATCTAAGTCTCTTTGTAGGTCACTCAGGACTTGCTTTATGAATCTGGGTGCTCCTGTATTGGGTGCATAAATATTTAGGATAGTTAGCTCCTCTTGTTGAATTGATCCCTTTACCATTATGTAATGGCCTTCTTTGTCTCTTTTGATCTTTGTTGGTTTAAAGTCTGTTTTATCAGAGACTAGGATTGCAACCCCTGCCTTTTTTTGTTTTCCATTTGCTTGGTAGATCTTCCTCCATCCTTTTATTTTGAGCCTATGTGTGTCTCTGCACGTGAGATGGGTTTCTTGAATACAGCACACTGATGGGTCTTGGCTCTTTATCCAACTTGCCAGTCTGTGTCTTTTAATTGGAGAATTTAGTCCATTTACATTTAAAGTTAATATTGTTATGTGTGACTTTGATCCTGTCATTATGATGTTAGTTGGTGATTTTGCTCGTTAGTTGATGCAGTTTCTTCCTAGTCTTGATGGTCTTTACATTTTGGCATGATTTTGCAGCGGCTGGTACCGGTTGTTCCTTTCCATGTTTAGCGCTTCTTTCAGGAGCTCTTTTAGGGCAGGCCTGGTGGTGACAAAATCGGTCAGCATTTGCTTGTCTGTAAAGTATTTTATTTCTCCTTCACTTATGAAGCTTAGTTTGGCTGGATATGAAATTCTGGGTTGAAAATTCTTTTCTTTAAGAATGTTGAATATTGGCCCCCACTCTCTTCTGGCTTGTAGGGTTTCTGCCGAGAGATCCGCTGTTAGTCTGATGGGCTTCCCTTTGAGGGTAACCCGACCTTTCTGTCTGGCTGCCCTTAACATTTTTTCCTTCATTTCAACTTTGGTGAATCTGACAATTATGTGTCTTGGAGTTGCTCTTCTCGAGGAGTATCTTTGTGGCGTTCTCTGTATTTCCTGAATCTGAACGTTGGCCTGCCTTGCTAGATTGGGGAAGTTCTCCTGGATAATATCCTGCAGAGTGTTTTCCAACTTGGTTTCATTCTCCGCATCACTTTCAGGTACACCAATCAGACGTAGATTTGGTCTTTTCACATAGTCCCATATTTCTTGGAGGCTTTGCTCATTTCTTTTTATTCTTTTTTCTCTAGACTTCCCTTCTCGCTTAGTTTCATTCATTTCATCTTCCATTGCTGATACCCTTTCTTCCAGTTGATCGCATCGGCTCCTGAGGCTTCTGCATTCTTCACGTAGTTCTCGAGCCTTGGTTTTCAGCTCCATCAGCTCCTTTAAGCACTTCTCTGTATTGGTTATTCTAGTTATACATTCTTCTAAATTTTTTTCAAAGTTTTCAACTTCTTTGCCTTTGGTTTGAATGTCCTCCCGTAGCTCAGAGTAATTTGATCGTCTGAAGCCTTCTTCTCTCAGCTCGTCAAAATCATTCTCCATCCAGCTTTGTTCCGTTGCTGGTGAGGAACTGCGTTCCTTTGGAGGAGGAGAGGTGCTCTGCATTTTAGAGTTTCCTGTTTTTCTGTTCTGTTTTTTCCCCATCTTTGTGGTTTTATCTACTTTTGGTCTTTGATGATGGTGATGTACAGATGGGTTTTCGGTGTGGATGTCCTTTCTGTTTGTTAGTTTTCCTTCTAACAGACAGGACCCTCAGCTGCAGGTCTGTTGGAATACCCTGCCGTGTGAGGTGTCAGTGTGCCCCTGCTGGGGGGTGCCTCCCAGTTAGGCTGCTCGGGGGTCAGGGGTCAGGGACCCACTTGAGGAGGCAGTCTGCCCGTTCTCAGATCTCCAGCTGCGTGCTGGGAGAACCACTGCTCTCTTCAAAGCTGTCAGACAGGGACATTTAAGTCTGCAGAGGTTACTGCTGTCTTTTTGTTTGTCTGTGCCCTGCCCCCAGAGGTGGAACCTACAGAGGCAGGCAGGCCTCCTTGAGCTGTGGTGGGCTCCACCCAGTTCGACCTTCCCGGCTGCTTTGTTTACCTAAGCAAGCCTGGGCAATGGCGGGCGCCCCTCCCCCAGCCTCGCTGCCGCCTTGCAGTTTGATCTCAGACTGCTGTGCTAGCAATCAGCGAGATTCCGAGGGCGTAGGACCCTCCGAGCCAGGTGTGGGATATAGTCTCGTGGTGCGCCGTTTTTTAAGCCGGTCTGAAACGCGCAATATTCGGGTGGGAGTGACCCGAGTTTTCCAGGTGCGTCCGTCACCCCTTTCTTTGACTCGGAAAGGGAACTCCCTGACCCCTTGCGCTTCCCAGGTGAGGCAATGCCTCGCCCTGCTTCGGCTCGCGCACGGTGAGCGCACCCACTGACCTGCGCCCACTGTCTGGCACTCCCTAGTGAGATGAACCCGGTACCTCAGATGGAAATGCAGAAATCACCGTCTTCTGCGTCGCTCACGCTGGGAGCTGTAGACCGGAGCTGTTCCTATTCGGCCATCTTGGCTCCTCTCCGACTCTGTGGTTCTTGCCTGAGCCACGCATCCTGGTGGCCTTTGGAAAATGCCAGGCGGTCCCTGAGTTGACTGAAAGCTTCCATGAGTGGTTATGGAGATAAGAGGCTGCCTCCAGTGCCTTTCTAAGAATGGCGCTTGGAGCACCGGCCCTCACGGCTCCTTGCAGAAGTAAACACCTCAATCCCCCACCACCAAATCTATGGTCTTTCTGGTATCTGCACCCATCTCACTTCTTCCTGCACTGATGGAGAGAATGCTCCTTCCTGCAGTTGACAGCCAGGTCCTCCTCCTATTTTCTGGAAACCTCTGCCCTCCACCACTCAACGGCTGTGCTTCTGCTGACCCTTCATTTTCCGGAAAAATCAATTTCTCCTCCAGTGCGTCATTTCTTCAACACACTGACTTGCCTCATCTACTCTACTGAGTCACAGACCTTCTTCTGTCTTGCACACCACCTGTCACCCCTGCCTGTGCCAGGCTTTTCTCCACAGCACAGCCCGTGCAAGCTGAGCCTCACCTCCTCACACCCACACCCTCCGTCCGCTCCTCCAGCCTCTTCGTCTGGCTCCGCCGCCACCCATCACGTCCAGCTCTCTGCAGGACGCTGATTACTTCCAATCCAATGGTCACTTTTTTCTTCTGCTTTTCGTTAGTTTTTAAAATTGATACCTAATACTCGTACATATTTATCTGACCATGTGGTACTCGGTTACTTGCATAGAAGGTGGAATAATCAAGCCAGGGTACTTGGGGCGTCCATCGGCCCAGTGTTTACCATTCCTACGTGTTGGGAACATCTGAAGCCCTTTCTTGTAGTTATTTTGAAATATCCCACACACTGGCGATTCCTCAGGGATCTAGAACCAGAAATACCATTTGACCCAGCCGTCCCATTACTGGGTATATACCCAAAGGATTATAAATCATGCTGCTATAAAGACACATGCACACGTATGTTTATTGCGGCACTATTCACAATAGCAAAGACTTGGAGCCAACCCAAATGCCCATCAATGATAGACTGGATTAAGAAAATGTGGCACATATACACCATGGAATACTATGCAGCCATAAAAAAGGATGAGTTCATGTCCTTTATAGGGACATGGATGAAGCTGGAAACCATCATTCTCAGCAAACTATCGCAGGGACAAAAAACCAAACACCACACGTTCTCACTCATAGGTGGGAATTGAACAATGAGAACACTTGGACACAGGAAGGGGAACATCACACACCGGGGCCTGTTGTGGGGTGGGGGTAGGGGGGAAGGATAGCATTAGGAGATATACCTAATGCAAATGACCAGTTAATAGGTGCAGCACACCAACATGGCACATGTATACATATGTAACAAACCTGCACGTTGTGCACATGTACCCTAGAACTTAAAGTACAAAAAAAAAAAAAAAAAAGAAATATGCCACGCATTGTTGTTAACTCTAGTTGCCTTCCTCTGCCCTCAAACGCGAGAACTTCTTCCTTCTAACTGCATGTTTCAGTCGCTTGTGGGTCATCAAAGCTCAGTGACATTGCAGGCGACCGTCTCGCCTCCTGCTCCTTGAAGCTCTCCTCTGCTTCAGTCTCCAGGCCCCCGATTTCCTGGACTTCCCTCCCCTGCCCAGCGGCTCCCACGCCAGGTACCTTGCTGGGCCTCCCTTTCCTTCCAGTCTCTGTGCAGAATTTCTTCCAGGTGATTCCTGGCTCCTCCTCTCCTCTCACTCCGACACCTTCCTGGAGATGAGATCATTCATTCCCATGGCTTTGTATGCTCTTTTTATGTTAAACAGGCCCACATGTATATCTCCAACCCAAACCTGAGCTCCAGACTCGTGTATCTTACTGCGTACCTGTACCCCTACTCAGAAAATGAATTTTTGGGCTGAATTTTGAATTTGGAACTGTCTTCCTGAAATCAACCTCTGTAGAGTGGCACACACCTCAACCATCCACGTCTGTAAACACCACTGCCACCACCTGGTCTAAGCCCCACCTTATCCTGCCTGGCCCCTGCAATTACAGCCTCCTAAATGGTGTCCCTACTTCCACCCTCAGCCTTGTTTCCCAATCTGTTCTCCAAACAGTTGCTGAAAACCCTTTGTTGGGACTTTTCTTCTGAGGAAAATATGGTCGCGGGGGCTGTAGAGCCGTGGTCCGCCTGCTCTCACTCCTGACTCACCGCTGTTGGCTTTCGTCAATGAACAAGTTGGTCAGGAAGCCGCGCTGGACCATGGCTTTTAAAGACACCGGAAAACACCCACAGGGCCAGAGGTCGCAATTCACCGAGTTCAAGTCTCCCTAATGAGCCGCAATGTGCAATCCTTGGAGAAGGTGTGTACTGACTTGACCAGAGCCGCAAAGGAAGGTTATCTCCAAGTGAAAGGACTGGCCCAGCTGCCTCCCGAGCCTTTGAGAAGCACTACAGGAAAAACTCCTTGTGGCGAAGGCTCTTGACATGGGCTTCCTTCCAGAGGAGAATCCACCCCCAACCTACCCACCTGCACAGCCCTCCCGAGACTGCCAAGTGGATTATTCTCATCAGTGTGAGCCAGGAGTTGGGGTTGAAGTCACCATTGCAGATGGTGACATCAACTACCTTAATTCATTGATTAGCAGTTTAAAAACATCCCTTATTGGGCTGAGCGCAGTGGCTCACACATGTAATCCCAGCACTTTGGGAAGCTGAGGCGGGTGGATCACTTGAAGTCAGGAGTTTAAGACCAGCCTGGCCAACATGGCGAAACCCCGTCTCTACCAAAAATACAAAAAATTAGCTAGGTGTGGTGGCGGGTACCTGTAATCCCAGCTCCTCAGGAGGCTGAGGCAGGAGAATTGCTTGAATCTGGGAGGCAGATGTTGCAGTGAGCTGAGATCGCACCACTGCACTCCAGCCTGGGCGACAGAACAAAACTCCGTCTCAAAACAAAAAACAAAAACACCCCTTATTGGTTTCTCATGGGTCTGAGAATGAACTCCCGCCCCTCCCCTGCCTGCGGGCTCCTCCAGGCCTGGCCCTGCCACATGGCCAACCTCATCTCCTGTCACGCTCCCTGCACCCCACTAGGCTCCAGGCGGCCTGAGTATTCCACACATGCATGCCCTTCCTGGGCAGGGCCATCACGCCTGCTCTTCCCTCTTTCTGGAATGTCCTTTTGGCATCTCTCCTCACAGTCGCATTCACTCTCACTTCTTCAGGCAGCCCTTCATGATCACTCTGTAAAAAGCAGGTCACCCCGCCACTCCCTGTCACAGCACCCGGGGCATTGCCTGTGTGACACGTACCAGAATGTGCTCCTGGATTCCTTATGAACGTGTTCACGTGCTCGTTGTCTATCGCTGGGGAGCTCTAGTGGGGTCTTTCCTGTTCTTTTATTGCACCCCTAGCACGCAGCTCATGGCTGTGTTCATGAACAAGTGTAAGTTGTAAATAAATTTCCTCTCTGTCCACCTCTCTCCACACACCCGTGCTGCATCTCATGCTTATACAGCATTTTGTGTCTACAAGTCGTTCAACAATAATCATGCAACAAATATTTATTGAGGTCTCATGTCAGGTGCTGCTGAGGATTACAGATTAAAAGATGAAACAAGTCTTCACTCTGCCTCCATATGGCTCATGATCCAGCTGGGAAAATAGACACATATGCAGATAAATAGGATATTATGTGGTCACTCGGCAATTGATAGATATGCCTATCTATTGATTGATTGATTGATTGATAGATTGATAGATATGTGTGCACGAAGAGTGACTGCCCCAGCCTGGGGTGGAGGGTTTGGTGATTTGAGTGAGGGAGGATAAAGAAGAGGGAGGGGGTCAAGGCTCCAGGGTTGTAGCCCAGGTGTGTGGGACAGACAGAGGGGCCAGCCTCGAAGATCTGGGGTCGTAGCCCAGGTGCGTGGGGCAGACAGAGGGGCCAGCCTTGAAGATGCCCCTGCGGGAGGAAAAGGGGCTCAGAGTCAGACTTGCTGAGCGGCAGTGCCTGCAGGACATCCAGGTGGCAGCCCGGCAGACACTTGGATAAATGAGCCCGAAGCTCGGGGGAAGTCTTGGGTGGGGCTGTGGAATGAGATCCGGGAGCCAAGGATGGAACCCCGGGGGACAAAACCTCTTCAGAGCGTTCTTTTAACTGAAGAATATATTAAGTCAGGGAGAAAAATGTCATTCAGATGATTCAACAACTTCCCTGTGGTTTCATGTATCAACTTGTCATCAGTAAAGGAAGAGAATACGAAATGCAACCCCGTAGCCTCTACAGCGCTCCTGAAATTGGAAGGGGAGCCAGCGGGGACCGCCTTCCTACATGAGTTGCCTGGTTTTGCTTTTTGGTTCTGTCATATTCCTTTGCTGGGATTGGAGTCCTACATTAAGGAGCTTTATTTAGCCCCCTTATTATCTCCAGCCTCCCCACTCCACGAGAGCAATGAGCTTTCTTTCCGTGCAAACACAACCTCAAGATAGGTCTCCTACGCCCTCTTCCTTCCAGATGCTCTCCTACAAGGACCTCCCACTGATAAATTTGGTAGCAGCCGAGGTTCACCACCAGGCTCAAATCAACAGCAGGGGAGCAGTACAGGGGAAGAACACGGGTTTTGGAAGTAGACAAGGCTGGAATTAGAATTTTGTTTGCATCACTCGCTAGCTCAGTTTCCACATTTGTAAAGTGGAAATAAGCACATGTGTGTCATAGTCTCGTAATGAGTCTCATAAATTTGAGTCTCTGATTAGATTATGCTTAGTCTCACACCAATCCCTTCTGCCCCTATGTGTGCACTTGCTATCTCTACCACCTCACTTCTTTTTTATTTACTAACAGTGGGATTAGGAGCACGATGCACAGCACTACACAAAGCTCTGTGAACACACACATTGATCTGAGATATTGGTTGACACACACATGTGAAGCTCCCACATGAAATATCAAAAATAACCCCCTTAACTGTTAATCAGAAAACACAAGCAGGTCTTAATTAGAGGGTGATGATTTGCTTTATGGACTCAAAAGTCTCAGAGAGGGTAGATGGCATTTATGTCTTATTGTAGATTTCTAGACCCTTAGATAAAATTTGCAAGAAGCAAGGTGGAGGCACATTTTTGTATTTTCATAGCTCAAAACAATTGAGCTTAAATACAGTCCATTTTTCCACTTAGCACCTTTATGCAACTCCATGAATTCTGGCAAATTCTCCAGACAAGATGATCATAACAGAGAAGAAACCACATTTGTCCTTTTTTAGCATGTGTGGTGGCAGAACCAGACATGTTGGAGAAACACAGTCCAAGGGGGTGAGCATTTTTAGGGAGAGAGGGGATCAAAGGGCTGAGATGGCCCATGCATGCCTTGGATGACAGAGAGAGCTGTTTTATGATTGGAAGTGGAAAAGCCCCATAAGATTCCAGGTGCCTGGAAACAGGAGATGACAGAATCCTGCGGGAGGGAGGCCATTGCTGCTGGCATCTGTGCCTCCACAGATGCTTTAAAGAGGTAGGAGATAAGACCAGAGTTGTATCTGGAGCACGTAACTTCCCATTTAACTCTACTTCAGGACTGGAGTAGCTGAGTGGGGTCATGTGTCATCCGAATTAAAGGTTATTGAGCTGGAGCCAGTGGAGGGAGTGTCAAAGGAGAATATGACCCATGATCCCCCCAGCCCTTCTCCAAGCAGGTCTTCAAGGTTTGCAGAGTGAAGAGAAGAGCTGCTTCACCTGGGAGGATGTGGGAGCTGGACAACTCCACTCATCAAGATTAATAGAACCTCCTTATCCCCAATACAGTATCTTACAGAAGACAGGAATCTATTTCCCTCTCACGTGAAAGCAACCTGCAGGTGGGCAGCTCAGGTTAATATGGCATGTGGAGAGTTTCAGGGATCCGTGGACTTTGTGGCTTTCATGTTTGCTATTTCTAGGGTGTGGAGCTTGACTTCCTAGTCCAAGAAGGCTGCAGGACCTCCAGCCCTCTCTTCTGCATTCCATGTATTCCAAGCATGAGGAAGAGGCAAGGAAGAGGAGGTCAGGAGCCAGCAAAGCTGCCTTCTAAGACAGCTTCATGAAAGCAGCCTCATGTTTTCCACTTTTATCTCAATGACCGGAACATAGTCACACAGATACACCAAGCTCCAGTGAGAATGGGGAGTGGACTGTTCTCTTCTAGACAGCCAGGCACTGTCAAGGAACTGTCTCCAAGCTGCTGACCAACAACAGTGAGAGATCTATTGATGAAACTCCTTAGGCAGCTCTAGGAGTCTTTGACAACTCAGAGCCCTCAGTTTCCATATACACACATGGAGTTATACATAGCAAATCTTATATTTGTTGTTGATGTATGTTAATGAAAGAAAAAGACTTAAAATATTGCCACACAATTACTAAATAGTATTTGGGAGGAAGCTTCTCTTTGTGGAGTTATTCCACTGAATGGATGAGGAAACAAGAGAACGGAGCATTAACATTTGGCAAGCCTTCTTAAAATAATGGATCCAGGCATTGAACACAGGTCTGTTAACATAACAAAATGAAAGACAATCAAGCATCGTATGCCTCCTTGTAAGACAACACCTCACGTAGATAGATTTCCTGTTTAAAAAAATCGAGTTTCATGAACCCCGCTGCTCCAGCTTCCAATCCACAAAAAAACACAGAGGACAGAGAAAAATATTACACAACGCCCCACAAGGACATGATTAGCAAAATCGAAACTAGGAAACAGGACAAAAGAAACTGGTTTCTTCCACAAATGTTGAAAAAAAAAAAAATGGCTGGGAACTCCAGAGATGAAAACAAAAGATAGTACAGCCAGTCAGCAGGTGTGGAGCTGTTCAGCTCCTGGTTCAAACCGACAAGTAGAACCTAAAATCAAAGAGACTTGGTTTGACCCCATATGACTTTTAGAAGACAACCAGAAATTTGAATACTGAGTGGATTTTTGTTGATATTAAGGAATTACTATTTTAGGATGATGGCATCATGGTTATATTAAAGAAAGTGTCCTTATCTGTTAGAGAAACATACTGAAATATTTATGAATAAAATATGATTTCTAGGATTTGCTTCAAGATAATAGAGGAGTGGGAAAGTGGATAGAGGTATAGATGAAGTCAGATTGGCTGTGAACTGACAGTCTTAAAGCTAAGTGACTCACTATTCTCTCTCGCTCTCTCTGAAGCTGGGCGTTCATTATACTACTCTAGTCACTTGTGTAAGTTAAAATATTCCATAATAGGCTGGGTGCAGCGGCTCACGTCTGTAATCTCAGCACTTTGGGAAGCCAACATGGAAGGATTGCTTGAGGTCAGGGGTTTGAGACCAGTCTGGGCAACACAGTGAGGCCTTGTCTCTACAAAAAAAATAAAAATTAGCTGGGCCTGGTAGTGCACCTGTAGTCCCACCTACTCTGGAGGGTGAGGTGGGAGGATCACCTGATCCTTGGAGGTGGAGGCTACAGTGAGTCTTAATTGTGCCACTGCATTCTAGTCAGGGTGACTGAGCAAGGCCCTATCTCAAATAAAATAAAATAAAATAAAATAAAATAAAATAAAATATTCCACAATAAATAAAAATATAACAAAGTAGAATGATTTATAATCCTTTGGGCATATACCCAGTAATGGGATTGCTAGGTAAAATGGTATTTCTGGTTCTAGATCCTTGAGGAATCGCCAAACTGTCTTCCACAATGGTTGAACTAATTTACACTCCCACCAATAGTGTAAAAGTGTTCCTATTTCTCCACAGCCTCACCAGCATCTGTTGTTTCCTGACTTTTTAATAATCTCCATTCTAACCAGCACGAGATGGTATCTCATTGTGGTATGCACACTTATGTTTATTGGAGCACTATTTACAATAGCAAAGACTTGGAACCAACCCAAATGCCCATCAATGATAGACTGGAGAAAGAAAATGTGGTACATATACACTATGGAATACTATGCAGCCGTAAAAAAGAATGAGTTAATGTCCTTTGCAGGGATATGGATGAAGCTGGAAGCCATCATTCTCAGCAAACTATCACAAGGACAGAAAACCAAACACTGCATGTTCTCACTCATAAGTAAGAGTTGAACAATGAGAACACATGGACACAGAGAGGGAACGTCACACACTGGGGCCTGTCGGCGGGTGGGGGGCAAGGGGAGGGAGAGCATTAGGACAAATACTGAATACAGGCAGGGCTTGAAACCTAGATGACAGGTTGATGGGTGCAGCAAATCATCATGGCACGTGTATACCTATGTAACAAACCTGCACATTCTGCACATGTATCCCAGAACTTAAAGAAAAAGTAAACTCAAGAATTAAAAAAAAAAAAAAAAAAAGTGCGAGACAAAAACTATGAGTTCTTCCAAATGAGAAGCTCTAAGCCAACTTTCTCAGGTATTAGGGAAGGCTCTAGCCAAATACGTAGCCACCCTAGCTAGCCCCTGATGGACTACCCCGGGCTGCCGCTGTGGACTTGAGAGGTCAAGCTGAAGACTTGTGGTTGTTGCCGCTATTCAAGGAGAGAAGAGCCTGGGTCCAGCCAGGTTCATTGGCAAGTGTTTCTTCCACATTCACAGGAAAAACTGGGCAAGATAAGATGTTCCAAATACAAGCCCTGAGAAGTGATTGAGCTATAGAAATAATCTCAGAAAAAGGATCTCACTCATACTGGGAGAGTGGCAGGGAAGGAGGCAGGGGCCACATACAAAAGAGACTATAGCTTCTTCTAACAGGCAGTCAACAGATAATGTCTAAAACTAATACTATATCATGATGTAATGCTGAAAACACCTTTTTAAAATGGAAATGGACCAGAGAGAGCTGCAACAATCCAGCATGCTTTCTCCTGGGAAAGCAAACAGGGAGTCGTGGGGCCGTATGAGAGAGGAAAAGGGATGCTTCTTAAATTATAAGCACTGGATACTCTTAATTATGTGTATATTTCACACATATTTAAACTTTAAGATGAAGGTTAAAAAAAAAAAAAAACAAGCAATAGCAATAACAACAAAAACCAGAATGTGGCCCAACATGTAATCAGGGGAAAATTCCTGGACTGAACATCCTCTTATTATTAATAAAGTGGCTAAAAACAAATGAATTAAATATTTAACTGAAGAAGCTAAGAAAAAATAAGAAATTAATGAATAAAATAGGTGAAATGGAAAACAAATTAGTTGTATAGCAAAAAATTAAGGAATAAAAAACAGAATTGATAAAGTAAAGAACCATAGCTTTGAATAGATTAAGATAGATAAATCTCTTGGCAAACTTGAGCGAGAGCAAGAGTGAGAACAAGAGAGAGAGAGAAACTAAATTGTTCATGATAGAAAAAGACAAAATACTTAGTGATATGGCAGAGATTTATAAAACTTAGAGAATGCCACGTATACCCTCATACCAAGAGACACTTATTATCTGGATGAAAGGAATAATTACCAGAGTTAAAGAAGTAGAAAATCTGGATAATAATTATTTAAAAATGAGAAGGATGTCAAAATTTTACCATCCGACCCTCTAGGAACAGGTAAATCCTCTATGATTTAAACTATCCTGAAGCCTAGAAAAAAACACAGAAAATGTTCTAGTATATTCTACAAGACTGATAAAATTCTGACACCAAAATCTATGTATGTATATTTAAAACATACAACTATAAATCCAAACTAATATTTTTAGAAATATATCTAACAAATAGGGAAAAAAACCTTCCCTCAGAAATGAACTTGTTTACCATTAAGGGTTTGTTTTTTCAACTGTTGAACTTCCCAGAACCTTTAATATATTAAGATAGAGTTTTAAAACTTTTGTGTGCATAAGAATCCCTGGTAAAGCTTGTTAAAATGCAGGTTTCCAAACCCAAATCGCAGATTTTTATTGAATAAAGCCTGAATATCTGAATTTAACAGATACCGAGGTAATTTGGATTCAGGTGGTAAAAACACTGCACTAACGAGCATTGTAAATCTCCAAGAGGGGCATTCATTACACAGATGCTTCCCAGAGTGCTTTAATAGAATTGCCTTTGTCAGAGCTCCAATTAAACTTCCAGAATTACGGTTCTTGACAAACAGGTTAAGAAATACAGATTGAGTTTAATCACTTTTGCAAATAAGAATAATAAAACTCAAAATTTACTATCAACAAATTGAATCCATCGGCGTATTAAAGAATAATATACCATGACTAAACTATTTTTCTTCCAATAATAAAAGGATGAAATAACATCGGAAAACTTATTTAAAAATCAATTAGTATGTGCATTAGTTATCTACCATTGCATAACAAATCACCTGAAACCTTAGCAGCTTAACACAATAGATATGTATTTTATCACAGTTTCCGTTATGTACCCAGAGCAGCTTAGGTGGCTGTAGCTTAGAGTGCCTTTCAAGAAGTTGCAGTCAAGAAGTTGATGGGGCTGCAGTCATCTGAAGGCTTAAATGGGGCAGAAGACTGGCTTCCAAGATGGCAGCCTTGGAAGGCACCCATGGCTGTTGGCTGGAGGCCTCAGTTCCTAGCCATGTGGACCTTTTAGGACTCTTTGAGCATCCTCACAACATGGCAGCTGATTCTCCCATAGCAAGTAATTTGAGATATTTTATGGCCTAGCTCTGGAATTCACGCTCTGTTATTCCACATCGTCTATTGATTACACAGGTCAGCCCTACACGATGAGGGAGGGGACTTCATGGTGTGTGAATGCCAGGATTCGAGAATTATTGGGCATTTTATTGAAGGCTAACTACTACAATAGGTTGAAGGATAAAAATTATGATTCAATCATTAAATGGGAAAAATTCTGAGGAAACTTGATAATTATTACTGCTTTCTCTTGGCTATTGACAGAAGGAAGTTCTAACAGTAAAGGATATATAACAATAACTAGTAAACATTAGATAAATTGGTGAAACATGAAAGGCAGTGCTATCTGCTGGTACCAGGGTTTTTCAGCATTGTTCTGGGCTTGCTAGTTAATTCAATAAGGTAAGGAAGAAAGTAATAGTTAAAAACAGTGAAAAGAAGAAATAAAATTCTTACCCATGTATTTACTCTCTCTGAATGAAATTATAAGACTATACTGAAAAGGATAAAAGAAAACTCAATAGCGTGAAGTTGTAAATTAATAAATTTAGGGTATATCCAATCAATATTTTAATGAAGCATTTATTAACATGACATTTATTAAAGGTTACTTGAAGAGAAAAATGCAAGAGAATAGCTAAAAATATGTTCAAATAGGAAGTATTATGAGGAAGACATATTTTAGCAGATATCAAAAACACCCAAACAATAAATATATTGAGAGACGCCCACACAGGTCACTCAACAGCACAAGAGAGAGTCTGCAATCAGGACAATAAACTTCTGTCTAGACCTCTTACTTTTGGAAGTGATTCTGTACCTAAACCCAGATTTACAGCTTTCTATGCCTAAGGATGTATGGGCAGAGTAGTTTGTAATAACAAAAATCAAAACAACCTTGGTGTTCACTGAATGAAATTGAAATATGGATCTATTAAAAAGAATGTAGTCGATTTGGCATATTCTGCCCTGGAAAAACAGTCACAGTATATTGTTAACTTTTCTTTTAAAGCAAGTTGCAGAAAAATATGCATATTATGTTGCCTTTTATTTAAATAAACAAAGGAAAAATTCTGCAGGGATATAAAGAAATGTGTTAGTGTGGGAAGAAATCTTTTACTTTCTACCCCATATAAATTTGTCCCAAAATGTGTAAACCTTGTTTTATTTCTCTGAACTCTGAAAATTGTTTCAAGGTAAGTTTCAGATATGAATTTTGTTTGGTCTTTTATATAGAAACTGGTTCCCTTACTGACTTGGGGGCTGTATTAGGCTGGTCTCACACTGTTCATAAAGACATACTCGAGACTGGGTAATTTATAAAGAAAAAGCATTTAATGGACTCACAGTTCCACATGGCTGGGGAGGCCTCACAATCATGGCAGAAGACGAATGAGGAGCAAAGTCACATCTTACATGGCAGCAGGCAAGAGAGCTTGTGCAGGGGAACTCCCATAGAACCATCAGATCTGAGACTTATTCACTACCACGAGAACAGTATGGGGGAAACCACCCCCATGATTCACTTATCTCCACCTGGTCCTGCCCTTGACACATGGGGATTTTTACAATTCAAAGTGAGATTTGGGTGGGGACACAGCCAAACCATATCAGGGGCCCTCTGTGATTTCTTCCTTAGTTTTCTTTTTTGAGAACAAGGAATCCCAAGGTGTCCCTTCTCCTAGCACAGGAGGTGAGAGCAAAATCAAGAAAGATTTTGTCTCACAAGGAAGGCCCATGCAAATATTTGAACAGATGTGCTTCTTGCAAGAGACCTTTAATAGTTCCTGATGAAATGTATCAGATATTGGGGCTCCCCTCCCTGGGCCTCAGTTCCCTCTTCTGTTCAATAGAGGGGGCAGCAAAAGACTTCCAAAGTAACTTCTGTATCCATCCAGCTCTTTTTGTTGCAAGTGAAAGAAGAAAGAAAGCACAACTCAAGTTGGTGTAAGGCGGCATGGGTAAGTTATCGATTACCAATGCACATAATCAATCAATCACACACTCACATGCACACCTTCTCTCTCCCTGCCTTCCTGTTTCTATTATGCCCTCCTCTCACGGTGACCAGATGGCTTCCAGAAGTTCCTAACTTGCTCTTAGCCTCAGAGGTAGGTAGGTAAATCTTTCTCCCCAGTCATTCTAAGAAAAGTTCTGGACTGAACCTCACTGGGACAAACTGGGTCCTTGCCCATCTCCATACCACTCACAGTGCATAGGGGACAGAATATGCTGATCAGCTTGGGCCTGGGACTTGGGTCTTTTTCTCTGCTACAGGTTGGGAGGACACAATGATTTTCTGTCTTGCAGTACCATGTGTGATAACGTGAGTAACAGCATCATCCAAAACAAAACAAGGACTTCGTAAAAATGAAAACCTTTTATGCATCATCAAAGGTGCTTGCCAATACAGTGAAAAGACAACTCACAGAATGGGAGAAAATATTTGAAAGTCATATGTCTGATAAAGGATTAATATCCAGAATATATAAAGAGCTCTTACAATTAAACAACAGCAACAAACATTCCACGATCCAGGGACAGATCCATAAGGGAATATAGAGACCCACCCAACTCAACCCTACTAGGGATAGCTCTAGCTCCAGAATGCTCTGTGGGGTGGGTTGTGGCTGTCCTGGGTCCCGTGGGTGAGGCTGACTTCTCCCTCTGCCTGCTCCCTGGCCCACCTCTCCTCTCTGCAGAGGTTCACCACAGGGATCCTCACAGAAGTCAGGCCACACTCTACCACCATCTCACCGTCTGCCTCCAGGGACGCCACTAGGCAGCACTTTAAGCTTTCAGATGTTTTAAGACTTTTCAGAGGCCAGATGGGGTCCTTTGAGCTTTAAAAACAAGAACTTCTTGAATCTGGCTTTACGGATGGGACTCCTCTGGGGAACACATTCAAGAGGACATCACAGAAATGTCCCTGCCCACTTTGTGTTGCTGCTGATCACCTGGCCCACGATGCACCCTAGCCTGGCCTGACAGCACACACCTTTGCAAACAGCTTCCTGGCCTTACCCTGACTCTACAGCTGATGGCAGGCTGGGCGTGGGTGGGTCAGCTTGGGAGGAAGCATGGAGGTGACTGACAGACAGACCAATTTGTCCTTCACGCCAGCCATGTGTGGGCCTGGGTGTGGGATATCGGGAGAACCACAGCCTCTTCAAGCTCAGCAAGATCAAAGGGATCTCAGAATGTTTTCATCAGCAGCTCCTTCTGGTTTCAAGCTCATCTCCTATGGCTGTAACCCAAAGATGAGGTTCGGCCCCTGTTGTCAGGGGCCTGTCCCCTTCTCAGGATGTGGCCGTTGGACTAGACATGGCTCCATGAGTGTTCTCCTGGTCACAGTAATTGATCTAGGGATGGTTGTGGGACTAGATTAGAACCAGTCAGCTGCCATGAGGCTTTTTCTGGGATGTCTGGGAAAAGGGTCCTGTCTTTCCTGCTGGGCTGGAGGCTTCAGGCTGTCAGGGCCGGAGCTTTGGGTAACTTGAGTCTTCCTGGAGCCCAAGAGAGCATCAGCGCTGGGAGCAGAGCTGGGAAATGGGGAGACCCTCATTGCGGCAGCCTTCCCAGAGTGCTGGCCCCCAGGATAGCTCTGATGCTGTCCTGCGTGCTCATGCAAACGCATCACTTCCCTCCCGCCCTCCATAAACTTAGGTGATAAAATGGCCATGGCCACTGGAAGAGGCCCTGAGGAATGCACTCCCCTCCTCGCTATTTCATGGGAGCTGAGCTGGCTGCTTCTGGTAATGGGGAGGTTTCCACACTGGGCTTTGATCTGTCCGGAATTGATTTCTTCCTCGTAAGCATCTGAATTTGTCAGTAACCCCGGTCACCACAGCCTTCACAGATGAACACCTTGCCATGGCAGGAACCCTTGTGCGTTCTCTATCACACACGCCTGTCCCATCCTCACCCTCAGTAGAAGTTCAGACGAGGTCAGTTGATGAACTTTCTCCACCTTTCATTCCACAGACAAGGAAATCCGCTCCTACCGGGTTGCCGAGCTTATTGGAGGTCAGGAATAGTTACGAAATAAATGTTGCAGCATTTCACCAGCGGCCTCTGGCTGGGTATCAGCGTCACCGGAGGCCTCACCGCCCAGAGACCCTGATTTAATTGGTCTGGGGTGGGGCTCAAGCATTACTATTGCATCAGTTTCCTACCCAGCCTGTAACAAGTCACCACAAATTTAGTCACTTAAAACAACACTGGGCTGGGCCCGGTGGCTCACGCCTGTAATCCCAGCCCTTGGGGAGGCCAAGGCGGGTGGATCACCTGAGGTCGGGAGCTGGAGACCAGCCTGGCCAACATGGTGAAACCCCATCTCTACTAAAAATACAAAAATTTGCTGGGTGTGGTGGCGTACACCTGTGATCCCAGCTACTCAGGAGGCTGAGGTAGAAGAATCGCTTGAACCCGGGAGGTGGAGGTTGCAGTGAGCTGAGATTGCGCTATTGCACTCCAGGCTGGGTGACAAGATTGAAACTCCATCTCAAAAAAAAAAAAAAAAACAAAAAAACACACGCACACAAAAACGAAAACAACAACAAAACTCCACAGATTCATGATCTCGCAGTTCTGAGGGTTGTAAGCCCAAAACAGGTCTTGCTGGGCTAAACTCAAAGTTTCAGCAGTCTGCATTCCTTTCTGGAGGAAAATCTGTTTCTGCAGCTTGTTCAGCTTCTAGAGACTTCCATAATTCCTTGGGTTGGGGCTCCTTCCTCTGTCTCAAGCCAGCAAAGGCTGGTGGGCCCTCATGTCACATCCTTCTGACATTTCTTCCCTAACCACCCTCCACCTTGCCTTCTTTTCCACTTAAAGACCCCGTGATGACATCGGGTCCACCTGGATAATCCCAGATCCTCTTCCTACGTCAGGTCAGCCGACCTGCCGCCGTTGCCTGCGATCTAACATAGTCTTCGGTTCTGTGGATCAGGACCTGGATGCCTGTGGGGTCATTATTTCATTATTCCCCCCACTACGTGTGTATCTTAAAGCTCTCAAGTGGTGCCAGCATGCAACAGAATAGAAGCTGCATCACAGATGAATGTTAATGTGTCTGTAATAAACTGGTTGCTTTCTCTTTCTGGTAGAATTCATTAAGCTGTTACGGTTTGCAGAAGAATTATAGATTTGGGAACTATTTCAACGATAAGGTGAGGAGTAAAAGCCATAATGCGGAAGAACACTTTTTGTAAAAGAGAAACAAGGAATCAGAAATGGCTGTGGAATGCTCCCTTGCCTGCCGGTTTTTAAACTTGGAGAGTTTGGGACATGAAGGTGCCCTCATGGTCGGTCCCCTAAGCCAGGCTCTTGGATTCATGGACGGAGAACTGTGGCCTCAGGAGATGAGGTCATTCCCCCGGCTTCCACACGGGGCCATTTGTCCCGACTCCCAGTCCAGTGACAACAGGAGTGAGCCTTTCCCTTGGCCTCCACTGCCAATTCCGGACCAGCGCTCTTCCGCCCTCGTGTGAAATTTCATACTCCTTTGATGTTTGATTTTATCTTGGGGCGGAAAGTGTGCCTGGGGCTCTGCCAAAGGGATGCTGAGCTGGAGCTGTTTCTGCGTGATGATGGCCCAGGAATCAGGGAAGGTCAGAAACACCACATCCATTGGAGTGGGCAGTGGGCAAGGACTGGAGTGGACGCCAGGGCACCCAAGAGCTCCCAGGCTCTGGAGGCCTAGAGGTTACCGAAGGGATGGGACAAAAGTGCTGGGAGGGTGTTGGTTGGACATTGAGGGCCAAAACCATCAAGAGGGAGGCCCTGTGAGGTTGCCCCACCCTCCTGCCCTGCGGCCCACAGGGTTTGCTCCAGCCCCATCCTCCTCGCATCTTCCTGGCTGCAAACAGCCAGGAAGCTGTTTGTAAAGGTGTGTGCTGTCAGGCCAGGCTAGGGTGCATCTTGGGCCAGGAGATCAGCAGCAACACAAAGTGGGCAGGGACATTTCTGTGATGTCCTCTTGAATGTGTTCCCCAGAGAGAAGTCCCTCCTCTCCTCACCCCTGCCATTGACCAGCCTCTTGTCCACCCCTCCCTGTCCATGCGTAACTCAGGGAGCTGGCTCAATCTTCTTCTCTGTACTGGGTTAAATAGTGTGCCCCCAGACTATGTCCCCCTGTAACCTCAGAATGTGATCTTATTTGGAAATAATCTTCGCAAACATGTTAAAGTAAGCTGAACTCATGCTGGATTAGGGTCTGCCCTAAATCCAAATGACTGGTGTCTTTATACGAGGCAAGGACACACAGAGACACACAGAGGAGAAGTCCACGTGGCAACGAAGGCAGAGCCTGGAGTGATGCCTGTGCGAGCCACAGAACCTCGAGGATTGCCAGGGACCCCAGAAGCCAGGCCCACTGGGAGGAGCCAACCCTGCCACAATGGTTTCAGACTTCCAGCTTCCAGAATGCTGTGAGAACAAATTCCTGTTGTTCTAAGCCACCCAGTTTGTGGTGTTTTGTTATAGCAGCCCCAGGGCACTGGTGAAGCCTCCATCCCATCTCCTGCCATAGTCCCAGGAGGTTTAAACATCCATACAGACTCCCTGCCAACAGCCACAGCTCAGAACTTGACCCTCTTTCACTCCACTGGTTGACATCTTACCTCACTCCAGTCACCCACACCTGGGACACATGCTGGGTCTTGGCACCACCTGGAATAATTCCACCTGGGAAACTTGTCAGCCCAACTCCTTCCCCTGTCCTTTGGGCCTTTCATAATGTTATTCTGGGTATAAATTATCTCCAACCTCAAGGTGAAAGATTAGAATGATGGCCCAAATTCTCTCCTATGTCATTGGTTCCAAAACAGAGCTTTTAAATACATCTTAACATTTCTGATATCAGGATGTGCCTGGCAACAGATCACATCCAGCAGCAATAGTGACATATTGGCCTTCCCTAAGACGTTGACAGAGATAAAGTATGCAGCAGCTTCAACAATGCAGAAGGGCCATCGAGACGATGGTGGGGGACTCTTCCAGAGAAGGCAGCCTTCCCTGTTGCTCATGAGCACATGTAGTTCCCAGGTAGATGGAAAACCTGAACATGGGTGATTCTAGTCTCAAAGTATTTCAGAGGAGTCAAACTCTGAATGTGAAGACGTTTGCAAAATCTGAACCAATTAATTTTGTGCCTTTCTTTTCTGCATGCACGGAGAGATGCAGGGTATGAATCTCTATGTCTAAGTGTGGAAGGGCACCTTTAATATGCATGTAATATGCATAAAGGGCAAACTCTAAGTGACACAACAGTAACCCACCATAATGTAAGTCTTAACATAATTTCTTTCTTAGAAGGATACAAAATAATGACCGAATTTACAAGTGATGTCTTGGATGAAGTGAAATATGGTATTCTCCCAGCAGCATCCCTGAGCCCTTGCATAGCTTCTGCCAGCCAAACCTGCCCATAAAACGCCAAACTCTGGATGAGTGGATGCTGCGGGAGGAGGCTTCCTAGCTTCTTCGTGTGCACCCATCCCTGTCTGGTCTCATCCACCCCACACCCTTCCTTGGGGTCTCCAGGGGCTGGCAGCTCCCCGCACACACTCCATGGTTACTTTGCTTTGCAACTGTCATTTGGTCTGCCTAGAATGAATTCTCATTTTCTCACCTCCTGCTCTGACCCCCTTCACAATGAGAGGGGAGATGGCCACTCCTGCCTCAGGCTGGCTTGGCCAAAAACCCTGGAGTCATTCCTGACATCGCTCTTGCCTCAAATTCCACCTCCTATTGGCCGTTCAATCTTATCAGCTCTGTCTTCAAAATACGGTCCCCATCCAATTACTTCCCACTCACACCATTGCTTGCACCTCAGTTTCATCCACCATTTTCCGTACCTGGTTGGGGCAGCCACCTCCTGGCTGGTGTCTCTCCTGCCACCACTTCTCCCCTTCAGTTTCATTCCCCATTGCAGCCAGAGAGAGGCTATGAAAACATTAGTCAAGTCACACCCGTCTTCTGCTCATAAAACCTCGGTAGTTCCCATCTCACTCAAAGGAAACTCAGAGAGCCTTCAGTGGCCAAGAAGCCTCAGCATGGCGTGTTCCCTGTCCTCATCAGGACCTCATCTCCGTCCTCTCCCTCACATTCATTCTGCTGTGGCCACACTGTGGTTGCTCACATTGAGCTTCCCAGGGAGCCCCTGCCCCAGGACCTTTGCACGTCTGGTCTTTGTCTGGAAAACCATTCCCTGATGTGCCATGACTCATGTCATCACATCCTTTAGAGTTTTACTCCAATCCCACTTTCTCCATGATGCCTTCTCTTGCAATCCTATGTAAAATTGCAATAGCCCAACCATAGTTTTGCTATTCTCTTTCTTTATAGTTTTCACACTTATCACGAACATATCCTATGTGTTAAAAGCTCAAACTGTGCTTTTCCTGTAAGTCAGAAGCTGCCTGCTTGTCCCTGGGGCAATCTGAAATGCAGGCACATCACCTGAGAGCAGCAGCTCCCAGAGTGTGGCTCACGGACCTGCGGCACCAACATCGTCTGGGCTCTTGTGACAGGTGCACATTTCTGGGTCCCTCTCAGACCTCGCGACTCGGGTGCTCGGGGCTGGGGCTGGCATCCTGTGTTCCAGCCAGCACTCCCAGGATGTTCTGATGCTCAAGCTTGGGGACAACTCTCTCAAAGCAAACCCATGTTACATCCCACCCTGTTTATTGCTACCACCTCCTCCCCCAAGAACACAAGCTCATGACAGCAGGTTGTGTTCAGTCGTTTATCCCCGGGGCTAGGCCTGTGCCTGGCAGGGAGGGACACTCAACAGCTTTCGGGATGCATGTCAGTGGGATGAATTTCCTCTTAGGCCTGCAAACTCCTTTCCGTCCTCCGCCTCTTCACTCCAGCACCGTCTCCACTCAGCAGCCCATCCCACCCTCCCCGGCCTGGGCTAGGAATTCCTCTTTGATGTCTTCATAAGACCTCATTCGTATTTCCAGCAGTCACAAACCTTGTTCTTTTGTAATGATCTGCTTCCACGACGGAACATAAGGAAACCGCTCCCAGTGCAGCCTGGCCACAGCAGCCCTCGCTAGGAGGAGGTTCTTATCATTGTGACCGAGTGCCCGCCTCTCTGCTTCCCACACGGGAAGCCCCCGGGCAGCCGTGCTCAGCAGAGGGCCCTGCACACAGAGGGTCCTCTACATCCCTATGACACGATGGAAAAGTTGCTTATCTGATGTTCCTCTGACTCTGATCACTGACCGAGCCCCATGCACCTCGGAAGGTTTCTCTCCCACTGTGTCTGTGCTTCGTAGAGAGTTAACACACAGCAAACACCTGCTAATCTGAATTCAGTGCCCACGAGTTTTCCGGGTCTGTGGCTACTGGCGCCGTCTTCCCAAAAGTCTGTTCAATACCATTGAACAGGCAGCCCTCCTAGAAGTTTTTCCCCACACCTGAGCTGGCCACAAGTTCTCCATCCTCTTGGTGGCTTTGAAAATCCCTTCAGGATTCTGAGTGAATACTTCAAGAGTGTGTTATAAATTCAGACACGTCTACGGGGCTTTAAAGTGCCGCAGCGGGAACCTCTTACTGAGGCAACCTGGGGGTAAAAGGCTTTTCACCTTCCCAGAGGGGCTCCACCCACAGCATTTTCCTAGCCTGAAGTTAAAGAGGAAGAGGAGGAGGAGGAAGAGAAACTACCTGGCTGAGCCTCTTACCACCCCTTCGCCTCTCACGAGGCAGCTGTTTGATTGCTACACTGTCACGTAAGTTAACACAGTCACCTGCCTGTGTCCTCTGTGGGATCAGCCTCAGGTCTCACTGTGACCACGACTTTGCCCAAAACACAGTGAACTACAGACTTAATTAAATGCATATAGACAGAGAGTGGAACGATGGCTTCAGGGGCGGGATGGGAGGTGGGGACGAGGGGTTGGCGCATACTGGGCACAGAGCTTTAGCCGTGCACGCAGAAAGCGTGCGGGGGCAGCACGGCGTGATGGTTGCACAGCCACGTGCGTGCGCTGAACATGACTGAGCCGTAGACTCACAAGGGGTAAGGTGGTAAAATTTGTGTTACTGCATTTTGGGTATTTTGCCACAATTTTTTAAAAACCTTAATTTTGTAGATGTGTTGCATACAAGCAAGAGATACAAAACCCAAACTGTGATTTTCCTGAAAGCCAGAAGCTGCCTGCCTGTCCCTGGGGTGATCTGAAATCCAGGCACATCTCGCGAGGCCAGCAGCTCCCAGAGTGTGGCTCACGGACCTGCGGCCCCAACATCGCCTGGGCTCTTGTGACAGGTGCACATTTCCGGGTCCCTCCCAGACCTCCTGACTGGGGCACTCCAGGCTGGGGCTGGCATCCTGTGTTCTAGCCAGCACCCCCGGGATGTTCGGATGCTCAAGCTTGGGAACCACTCTCTCAAAGCAAGCCCAAGGCACTCCCACGGCATCCCAGCAGCTCCTGCATCTCATGCTCTGCAGGGAGGAGGGGTGCAGAGAGCAGGGAACACACTTGGAAGCAAAAGAATCTGAATGGTGCATGAGACCCCCCAGCATCTTCCTCCCTGCACTGGGCCCAGGGCCCAGCTTACCTGCGTCAAGCTGTGCTGTGATTCCCCTGGCATCTGCTCGAGTTCCAGGTCTCTCCTGAAAACGAACACGCCTTTCTCCTTCCAGGCCTTTCTGCATCTGAGGTTTACCCAGCACAGGCCTAGGTGCCTCAGGTCTGAAATTACATAAGGGGTGACAGAAGTGTTTCAATGTTGGGACTGTGCTCCCTGTCGATGTATATTAAATATATATATACGTATATATATGTATATATATATACATATATATATGTATATATATGTATGTATATATATACATATATATGTATATATATGTATATATATACGTATATATATGTTTATTTAGACTTGCATCTGATTAGGTGGTGCAAACATGAGTAGCTCAAATACGGTAGGGGCCTCCGTGGAAGGAAGAGTCACTTTCTGTTGAAAGAGGATATTTAAACAAGCAAAGAATGCCTTCTAAGAGACTTGAGATACGAACAACCCAACCTCAAGGTTATCTTGCGTGACTCTCCCTCGGCCTCTTGTAATGAGATCAATGGGTTCTGTTTCAAGCTCTGGACAGCCCTGAGCCCTCTGCGGCTGGGATCTCCTGCCAGGGGCGGCTGGGGAAGACCCCTCGCAGGGGCTCTTTCACATCAGAAATCACACAGATCACCTCAGGCCCAACTGCCTTCAGATATGTTAGTCTTCACCACAGACACACACACACACTCTCACATTCACATACACAAACATGCTCACACACACTTTTACACACATCCACACTCACATACACAAACCCACGCACCGTTCACAAAAACACATGCCCACACACTCTCACACTCACACACCCACACACACTCACATAGACGCAGGCATACATATTTATACTCACATACATGAAAACATGCACACATTCATATACACACACACCTGCATACACACTCATATACACACACACACACACACCCACTTCCCACTCTCTCACACTCACATACACAGATGCACACACATTCATACTGGTATACAAAACACACACACACTCTCATACACACAAACACAGGCAAACACATTCATACTCATATACACACACATTCATATATGCAAATACTTACCCATACACACTCTCACTCTCACACACACAGAGGCCCATAAACACATCCACAAACAGGCACACATGTTCATATCACACAGCGGACGCAGGTGCACACATTCGTATCACACACAAACACACACACTCACACAGCTGCATTAGTTGTCAACGTTTAAACACTAGGAGGCAGAGCCGTGCAGGGAGAGGTGAGCAGGAATCCCAGGCGCCACGCGTGAGGAAGGGCGCAGTGGGATCTGCAGATGGGGGCGACCCTCACTCCCGGTTCCTCCCCACATTCTGCATCCCAGGCGCCCTCCATCTCCCCCACTCTCACCCAGTGTCTGGATGTCAAGTTAGAGAACTCGGAAGCTGCAGCCACACCTGGCTGGCCCTCCCACACGACCACGGGCTCTTCCTACTCCCCCCATAAAGAAACTATAGATCTTTGTTATTTTGTCGTCTTAAAAAGTTACCTATTAAATCATTGCAAAATTAATTTTTATATATGCATAGAGTTTTTGAAAGCATAATCCTATCATTTTACTTATACATACATTAGTGTGTATTTATGACCTAAGAAGACTTTTTGAAACACACCACACTACCGTTGTCATGTTCAGAAAAGCATCAGTAATTCAGCAATGTCCTATAAGACCCAGACTGCGTTCAGTTTTCCTCAGCTGCCTCAGAAGGTTTTTTTTTTGGTAAAATATGATATCCGCTTTCCCCTCATTTATAAGCTGTTTATTTCTGTATTACAAAAGTCATAGATAAAAGAAAATACAGAGATTAAGATGCAAAGCCACGTCCGTCAGTCCCATGTCGATTGATCTTCACTGTCTGTCCTGGAAAATAACCATTCACGAGACTTCTAGGTGTGGCCTTTCATTTTGGAAAATACTCAGAATATTCTGAGTATTTGTACAAGTGAATGAGCACATGGTTTTTCTGCAGAAACACAATCGTGTTTATTTACATTCTGCTCCTTGCTCTTTGCCCCTTACTGTGTGTCCTGGAGACCTTTCCACCAGCATGCACACAGCCCCTCGCTATTCCTTTTAATGGCTTTACCCTAATACAAAACAGTGTGCAAACCACTTGTGAAAATCTGTTTTATTTCCGATTCTTTGCTATTACAAAAACCAATGCAGTCAGCCTCAGCCTGTTTATCCTCTCATCTCGGTGCAGATACGCAACCGCGTGTGCAGGACAGGACGCAGGGACCCCTGCTGTGTGGACTGTGGCTCTGAGGAAGAACTCCCGGTGTGACAAGGAAGGTGTCTGCCACAGAGCACAGGGTGACGGTCCTTCCCATGATGTGCAAATCCACCCTGGCCGTCTTCTTACCACAGCAGCACATCTGCCAAGGTCACGTTTTCAAGAGTTTCCACACCTCCAGTGCTGGCCGGAATTAATCATTTATGATATTTAATAAAACACACATCAAAAGCATCAGCCTTCTCATTGATGATGATTTTTTAATCATAACACGAGGTGGGGAGGATTCCTTAGATGTCTAAAGTAGCTCATTGATTGAAAAAGTTTGAGGCCGGGTGCAGTGGCTCATATCTGTAATCCCGACACTTTGGGAGGCCAAGGCGGGAGGATCGCTGGACTCCAGGAGTTTTAGACTGGTCAGGGCAATATGGCAAAATCCCATCTCTACAGAAAATACAAAAGTTAGCCAGGCATGCCTGTAGTCCCAGCTCCTCAGGAGGCTGAGGTGGGAGGATTGGTTGAGCCTGGGAAGTTGAAGCTGCAGTGAGCCGTGGTCATGCCACTGCATTCCAGCCTGGGCAACAGAGCAAAACCCTGTCTCAAAAAACAGAGAGAAAAAGTTTGAGAAATAACTAATAGGAAGGATCTGGATGCCTAATAACCATCTTACAGCTGGTCAAATAACATATTAGGGAAGGTCCCTTGTTACCACTGATCATGAAAATTGAAACAAGGTAATATACATTTGGAAAAACTTATCAATAACATGGGCTCAAAACCCTGGAGCACATTGACCAAGATTAGCTATGGAGTTCTGTCTTTTGAGTATTTCTTGAAAGTGGCAGCATTTAGATGTTGGATACAGTTTTGTTCAGAGACAGCAGCACGAACTATACAACATCCTCGGGCTCCTCCTGTTTTCCGGGGTTTATACTTTCTATGGATTCCTGAACAATCAGATTTCTATCAGAATGTAAGCTTTTCCTGCATGCATAGGATTCATGCTGTATATCCACTAAGATTGGCTGTTTAGAGAAGACAGCACCACACTATTTCTTACCCACTCTTTCTTGTCTTCCTCTAATTTTATTTTTCTTGAGATGGAGTCTCGCTTTGTCTCCCAGGCTGGAGTGCAGTGGAGTGATCTCAACTCACTGCAACTTCTACCTCCTGGGTTCAAGTGATTCTCCTGCCTCAGCCTCCCAAGTAGCTGGGATTACAGGTACCTGCCACCACGCCTGGCTCATTTGTATTTTTAGTAGAGATGGGGTTTCACCATGTGGGTCAGACTGGTCTCGAACTCCTGACCTCAAGTGATCCACCTGTCTCGGCCTCCCAAAGTGCTGGGATTACAGGCGTGAGCCACCATGCCCGGCCCTCTCCTCTTTCTTAACACCTGAACTCCTTGTCCACAGTTATTCTGTGTCTTGCTAACTGAAATGAATATTGCATTGAAGGAGTTAAGCTGACGATAACGACGTAGATGGGGAAACATGATTTGGAGGTGACAGGAGTGTGAGCCTGCAGAAGCCGACAGATGGACACGGCATTCAGGTGTGGAGAATATCTGCAACATGTCCCGAAATGCAAATGCAAAAATCCATGCAGCCTCTCCCCCCAGACAGTCGCGGGGAAGTGGGGAAGCAAGCTGGATGCTAATAGAAAATCCTTCCCAACGCTCTCTTCAGGCTGTGAGCACACTTGCGAGAAGGAAGTGGGTCAGGACAAAGCTGCTGCCTCCCGCGGATTCATTGTGACAAAAATAGCCCTAAGGATCCCGTTGCATTGTGTGCACCTCACTATTCTTCCCACAGGACCCCGGGAGCCACAGCCCCCAGAAAGCTCCTACATGTGAGATGCTGGTCAGTCCACACAATACATCAAAATGGGAGTCACCTCAGCCCCCAAGGATTTCAAATGGGACTCTCTAGGGTTTGGAGGGGGTATTTTTTGTCTTGTATTGTTCGGGGTTTTGCTTGGCTTGGCTTTCAAAATGGCATGCTGTGTTGGTTGACTGCACCAGAATCCACATTTTACCTACATCAGGTCAAAGGTCCCAGAGACCAAATAAGGAGACCAAAACGAATCCAAACAAAGCAGACCAAATAGGAATCGTTTGTCCATTGAGGAAACTTCTAGAAGATGCTTATTGAACAGCCAGATTTGTCTAGCTACTCCTGATAAAGTCATCTAAAGAGGAAGACTGCCAAGGAAATTAGTTGTCTCTCCAAAGACGGAGCGCCCATATCCTGTCACCCTTGCCTGCTCCAGGGCTAGTTGCCATGGACTCAGGGTAGAAAGGATGAAGATGGGCCAGGCGCGGTGGCTCACACCTGTAATCCCAGTGCTTTGGGAGGCCGAGGTGGGTGGATCGCCTGAGGTCAGGAGCTCGAGACCAGCCTGGCCAACATGGTGAAACCCCGCCTCTACTAAAAATACAAAAATTAGCCAGGTGTGGTGGCAGGTGCCTGTAACCCCAGCTACTCGCGAGGCTGAGGCAGGAGACTCGCTTGAACCCAGGAGGCGGAGGCTGCAGTGAGCCGAAATTGCACCACTGCACTCCAGCCTGGGCGACAAAGTGAGACTTGGTCTCAAAAAAAAAAAAAAAAAAAAAACAAAGCTCATGGAATAACTAAGATACAGAGAGTCCCAAGATGAGCCAGAGACTTTCCCAGAATTGGTCATTCCCTTCTTTATGGAAACAGAGCCTCCTGGGTGTAAGAGGAACACCTGGCTAGTGCCTGCAGCCACAGTCTCGCTTGCAGCCTGGTGCGGGGACACACAGGGAGGTGAGCAGCTCCCTGGAATCCTCCTTTAAGGAGGAGCTGGTCCGCCCTGCACCCTCTATTTCCCTTCCCCCTTCCTGCTGGTGTAATGCCCATGGGTGCTGGTGAACAGCTACCACAGGAGGGCGAGAGCGGCACACTAGGGAATGGAGGGGCAACAACACGGCGGGAACCTGGTTCCCTGGACAGCCTCGTAGAGCAGAAGCACCTGCCAGCCCGGGCCGACGCACCTCTGTATGTTACAGGCGGGGAAAACAATAAAGTCGGATGTTTCTGTCCTTGTCCTGTGGTGTCTCCTTCAGCAGCTTTGCCTGTATCCTCACTGAAATACAGGAAAGTGCAAGAACCGCCCTGGATCCCGCTGCTCACTCCCAGGAGAGTGGAAAGAGTTGCGGGCCTGTCTGTGCTGGCTGCATGTGACTCGGGGTCTCCGCCGGATCTCGCTTCATTTCTGAGCCATCAGCATGCATGTGACTCCCCCACCCAGGCCCAGCTGCATGTCCGCGATGCCTCAGCCCCTCATGTCTATGAAAATCTGTCAGATTGTTGGCTGCTCCTACGGCGACACCCATATTATGTCAAAATAATTCTGAAAAGAATTTAAATATAAAAAATAAAAGAGGTTCTCAAAGGGTGAGCTGGGGACCCCTGGAGGTCCCCAAGACCATTCTGTGGGATGTTAGACGCTTTTTTCACTCTCCTTCTTCCAGGAGTGCAGCAGAGTTTTCTAGAGCCCACGTGACCTGAGAGAACACCACAGACACAGAGATGAAATCCAGTTGTCTTTGATGATGCCAGACATGAAGGAGGCATGCACACATCAGAAACAACGCCACTCTTCTCATACTTTTGCTTTGGAAAGTATAATTAGTTTTCATGAGAAAGATGTTATTTGTGATAACATGCAAAGGTATCATTATCGTTCTTTTTAAACAAATATTTTTAAAACTGTCAGCGTTAAATTCTAACAAGGTAGGTGATATGTTCTCCATGAACTAAAGCTCTCTGGGATCTCCAATAATTTCTACAACTGTAAAAGGGTCCCAGGACCCAAAGTTTGAGAAGTGCCAGGCTACATACACCTAGGGATCCAGAAACCCTTTGATTCGATGTACTCTGCTTATAATACCACCACTACCAACCTCCATACACACATATGCACATAAACACACGCATACACACACACACACACCATATACATGCACACAAACACACACACATATACATACACACCATATACACACATGAACACAAATATAAATGCATACACATTCACACATTCACACCATATACATGCACACAAACACACATGCATATACATACACACCATATACACACATGAACACAAATATAAATGCATACACATTCACACCATATACATGCACACAAACACACATGCATATACATACACACCATATACACACATGAACACAAATATAAATGCATACACATTCACACACATATTCACACCATATACATGCACACACACACATGCATACACGTACGCACCATATACACACATGAACACATACACACATAAATATAAACTCATACACACACATTCACACACATATTTACACCTTATACATACAGACACATGCATGTATATACATATGTACCATAAACACATAAATACATATAAACACACACATACACACACATTCACACCTTATACATGTGCACATACACATATGCATGCATTACACATGCACCATATACATAAACACACATATAAATACATGCAAACACATACATACACATATATACACATACATATACACAGCACTAGCACAGCACATACACCCATGCGTGTATACATCACACACATACATGTACATACACACCACCCACATAAACACACACATACACCCATGCATACATACACATATACACATACATACGCATGCACACATGTCTACACACACACACACACACAATCGGTCATTTCTGACTCTCCTTTATCACAGGTGCAGATCTTGGTCCAGAGGATCCCCATGAGATGCCCCAGGGACAGGCACTGTCAGCCTCATCACATGGTCATCCCCTGGAAGGACAGCATGGCATGGGTGCAGGTATTTAAATGGTGGTAGCTGCTCTGATGAGAATGGTAGGTGACTATTCTAGTGCTTTCATTCATACTCCCTTACTCCTGCCTCCCCATTTTCTCATTAAGGCACTGACGGGATGCATAGACCCATGCCATGGGCAAAGCCATTTCTGCTTCCTTCTGCTAAGCCTTTTGTTCAGAACGGTATCTGGCACAGCCCCCAGGGACTTTTCCAGACTTCCCTGTGGAGCACTAGGAGACAGGGGAAAGGAGAAAACACCCAGTGCTTAAAACTCGGCCTGACCACAGCCCATTGTCATAGCTTTGTACCCTCCAGCAAATAGATCCTTTATTAAGCCACCTGGGGACCAACTACAAAAACGATAGATTAGACACAAAGACAACCCTAATACCTTTCTTTTTATATTATTATTATACTTTAAGTTCTAGGGTACATATGCACAACGTGCAGGTTTATTACACATGTATACATGTGCCATGTTGGTGTGCTGCACCCATTAACTCATCATTTACATTAGGTATATCTCCTAAAGCTATCCCTCCCCTCTGCCCCCGCCCCACGACAGTCCCTGGTGTGTGACGTTCCACACCCTGTGTCCAAGTGTTCTCAATGTTCAATTCTCACCTATGAGTGAGAACATGGGATGTTTGGTTTTTTGTCCTTGCCATAGTTTGCTGAGAATGCTGGTTTCCAGCTTCATCCATGTCCCTACGAAGGACATGAACTCATCCTTTTTATGGCTGCATAGTATTCCATGTTGTATATGTGCCACATTTTCTTAATCCCGTCTATCATTGATGAACATTTGGGTTGATTCCAAGTCTTTGCTATTGTGAATAGTGCCGCAATAAACATACGTGTGCATGTGTCTTTATAGCAGCATGATTTATAATCCTTTGGGTGTATACCCAGTAATGGGATGGCTGGGTCAAATGGTATTTCTAGTTCTAGATCCCTGAGGAATCACCACACTGTCTTCCACAATGGTTGTAAACTACTTAAACCCTAATACCTTTCAACAGGCTTCCGGCCAGGTCCTTGCTTTCTGACCACGGCAGAAGCACACTATGAAAGTTTAAATGAGAAACTCAGTTTTCTAACATTAAAAACTCACCTTCTAAAAGATCTCCTAAGTAAACAGGAAATAGACATTTCAATTGCAGATGTAAGAAAAACAATTACAGAATACTAAAACTTATAGGATATGCTGTTGCTCATAAACATTTGTATCACCCTAAATGAGTTCAATATTTAAAAAAAGAAAGCTCAGAGAAAAATGAAAGACATATTTAAGTCAAGAATTGACTTAATATACCAAAATCATATCATATACCAAAATCGTATACACACCTACATATCTCTAAGGAATATACTACTATAAAATGAGGTATACATGCAAATAAGAAAAATAATTGAAGTAAAAAGGAGAAAGACATTGAAATAAACAAATCAATGAGTAAAGAAACCAAAAGAATTTATAAATATATTTAAGAAATACACGATGTTCAACTTTCAAATAATGTATTAAAGCAGGAAGAGAACCAAACGCTTCTCTGCAGCACACGTGAAGCCCCCAGTAGGTTTCCACGTTCTTTAGGAAGACTGAATAAGGTTCTCAGTATTATCCAAATGAATAGAGAGAACACATTTTAGTATTCAAAAGTCCCATGAGATTATCTGACAAAAGAAGTTTTAAGTTTCACCTTAAAAATACATGCACGAGGGTAATAAAAATATGTAAGAGAAGAGTAATGAGGAGGGGTCACTTCCCCTCATTTTCCCCTAGGGTCTCGTATAGAGCTTAGCACATTGTAGATGCCAAATAAAGGTCGTTGAATGAATAAAAGAGGGACTCGAATTACCAAAATAAGTAGCTATTATAAAATTAAAGCAATGTATTATTGATGTAGTGGTAAAAAAATATTGGAATTGAGTCGAAAATTCAGAAACTAAGTATGGAAATATATTTACATGTCTCACCATTTGAAATTGAGATAATACTTTTGAAATAATAGAACAACAATTTGGGAAAAATTCAAATTATGTTTCCTATAACTACAACAACATTACACCAAAATTTTTTTTAGTATTTTAAACATAAAGAATAAAATTGTTAAAACATTAGAAAAAGATATAGTTACTAGAAGACTTTATATTCAGGACACTAGAGGCAGAACTAATATGGGAAAAAATAGATTGATTTAACTCCATGCAAAATAAAATATATTCTGTAACAAAAAGACCTTAAACAAAATAAAGTGACAAAGAAAACTGAGAAAATTACTTATGATGCATAGTAGCTTTGTTAAATCAGTGAGAAAAAATAAACGCTTCAGTAGAAAAATGGGCAAGAGTGAAGCAAATGATTCAAAAGTAGAAAAGCCAATAATTTATAAACAAATGAAAAGACGTTCATCCTCTTTACTGAGCAAAGCCTTGCAAATTAAAAGATGCCATAAGCACTGGGAAAAATGGAAAAAATACAGTTAAGAACCAATGTTAAGAGGCTGTGAGGCAGGTGGAGTTCATACACACGGCCAGTGAGGGTTCAGATTGATTCATCCTTCTCGAGGGCATCTGACAATTCGAACATGAAGCTTTAGTAATGCTCTAACTCTTTGACCCCAGCAATTCTGCTCGGGAATAATCCCACAAGCTCATAACAGCTGCATGTACAGTAATACCCTTTATATTTAGAGAAGAAAAAAGAAAGAAAGCAACCTGAACACCTACTAGTGAGAGATTCATTTATAAACTACAGAAACTGTATTATGGAATACATTAAAGCCATCTAAAATAATGGCATATAGTTGTCTGTTAATTGGCATGGAATAAGGTTTATAATATATAATATCAAGTGGAAATATTATAAAAGAGAATGGTGACATGAACCCATGTTGGTAAAAATGATAAATCTATGTAGACATGCACAATAGAAATCTAGAAATGTTATCAGATGACAGCTGTATTCTCTATGCTGCAATTTTCCATGCAAATACATATTACCTTAGGAATGAGAATAAAAATCACCAAAATAAACACCTTTACTTTTCATTCTTTGTCTTTTGGACATGAAGTTTGGAAGATGGCGGTTATATCTATGGGGGACTGTGACTGAAATTCTGATGGGCACGTGGTTTCCAGGCCATATATCTGAGGAAACCAGGTGCCGGGGCACACTTCCCGCATGCAGGGGAACCCAAAGAGGATGGGGAAGGACAGGTGCTGGGGAGGACAGGTGCTGGGGAGGAAAGGGCTACACATGGTCCAGGGTGCACTGGCCCAGTTCAGGCTGCTGGGGCCTGTCCTGTGTCTGGAGATTACAAGGACAGCAGAAGGAACGTGCCTTCGGAAGAACATATTCTAAGGACCATGGGAAGATTCTTAGATAACTACGACAGTACTGAGGTGGCCTAATGAGAATTTTCATTAAAATATTTACAAGCTAGGCCAGGCGTGGTGGTTCACACCTATAATCTAGCACTTTGGTATGCCGAGGCAGGAGGATCACCTGAGGTCAGGAGTTTGAGACCAGCCTGGCCAACATGGCAAAACCCCATTGCTTCTAAAATACAAAAATTAGCCAGGCATGGTGGCAGGTGCCTGTAATCCCAGCTACTCTGGAGGCTGAGGCAGAAGAATCACTTGAACCCGGGAGGTGGAGGCTGCAGTGAGCTGAGATCGCGCCACTGCACTCCAGTCTGGGCGACATAGTGAGACTCTGTCTCAAAAACAAAAACAAAATATTTACAAGCACCAAGACTTTCATATTCTCTGCAAAAATCTCCTCTGCTATTAGTGGAAAGCGTAAAAGTAGCTCATCCATTCTGGAGGGCGTCAGGTGAGACTGTTTCTATACCAAGCATCGCCTTTATAGAAAAAACAGTCCACAGCCTTGAACCTAGGAATTCTACTTAGAGGAACTGGTCCCAAGGAAATCCACCAAGATGAGAGCACAGATTTCACTCAAAAGGATAAAAAATACATTGTCATTTTAAAAAATTATGTGCAAAGTAAACAGAAACACAGCAATGTTAATGTTATCTCTGGGTGAAGGAATTTTGAATGATTTTTACTTTCTTCTTTTGTCTTATTTATATTTAAAGTTTTTTAAATTTTATAAAGTAGTCGCTTTCTACAGAAAAACAAACCCTGTAGTGTAAGTAATTTAAAATCTTCTGTCAAATAATTCCACCTTTTAACGTGGTTTAGTTGGTTTTCCTTTCTATTATCTTTATTTCCCATTGGTTCTTTTCTCTTTTTTTTCTCCTCCAGGTAGAAAAGCAAGAGCAGGAAGTGGGTGAGAAGAGTCGCCTGGCTTTAGATTTACAGAGCGTATCCATCAATGACTAAGGCGAGGGCTTGGCTGACTCACCCTTTTCCTGCCTCGCCTGCTGGGGGGGTCCACTCAGCTCCCGGGAATCCGTGGATGGTGCACCTGCGAAGGAGGCACGTCCTCCGTGGGGGACACGTCTGTCTCATCTCTTGCTTTTTTTCTAATCAAATCCATTGGTTCTCAAACTGTAACGTGCCTTGGAACCCTCCGGGAGTTTGTTAAAGCAGATCTTGGGGGCCTGCCTCCAGGGCTTCTGACTCAGCAGGTCTGAGGTGGGGCTGAGTCCGTGTTCCTAACCAGGTCCCAGGTGGCGGTGATGTGGCCAATCACACACCCCCATCCACTTTGAGTGGATCTGAAGCTCTCGCACTTTGAGAGCACAGGTGTAAATCAGTGGAAGGTATTGGCTGCAGAGAAACCAGTCATTGTTGGAAGCTCACCCAAATGAATTTTAACCTTTCAGGCCAACAACAAAAACAGTAAGGATAATTTTAAAACTTTTGCCTCAATGAGGAGAGCAAAACAGAAAAACATTGCTACAGCAGCAAGTGTGCCAGTATCAGGTCTCACTGGCATTTATCTTGGCGAGGCAGGTTGGATAGAGACTTTCAAAGAGATTTGACACAGAAAAACATACACTAGCTCCCGTCCCCGCAAATAATTCAAAACCAAAGCAATTCTAACATGTAGGGTAAGCCTAAGGAAGTCCGGCAAACCGCCAGCACCTGCCATGTTGACTTCTCTTCAATGCTCCTTTTGAAATACCAACTTCATAAAAATAAATTCCTGGCATCCCTGCTTTTCCGTCATGCATCCCAGGCGTGTTACTAGGTGGCCTATTGGGTAACACAGCCCCGGTCAGAGAGGAAATCTCCGCTGTGACTTACACAGCTCCGGAGAGAAATGCGCAAAGTGTGTTCGCCTGGCCTGAAGTCAGAGTCAGGTTTCTGGTGTCTCGCGTCCCGGAGTTGTGAAGGCTGCCTCAAGGTCAAAGCCCTCAACTTAATCTCTTGCTCAGTTGCAATCTAGGCTGGCACAGATAGCGGCCCCTCCTTGCCCCACAGCCCTCCACACAGCGAGAGGCTGCCTTCCTGAGGGGACTGGCTTGCCTGTTGTCTGGTATAAAGCCGGACAGTGTTCATGTCCCATGGAGAATCTCCTACCAGATTTGGCCAGCAGAACTCGCTCCCCACCCAAGCTCCAGCCAGCTGCCGGTTCCGGCTGCTTGAACTTGGGCTGCCCTCTGTAGAGAGCCATGAAGGCAGCCTAGGCAGGGAGGCGTGATGTCGGGGAGAGGTGCCTACAAGATGCATGGACCATACAGAGGCTTCTGCAGGGAAACCTGGGATCACAAAGAGGAGGGAAACAGCACCCCGGCCGGTAGTGTGGCCAGTGTGTACTGACTTCACACCCTGCAGGGCGTTCCCGGGACCTTCAGTGTTATCATTGCATTGCCGACGCCAGCCATTTTGCAGGGAAGGAGGCTACCCATCATCTAGACCTCTCTTCCCAAGAAAGTCCGACTTTAGGGAAGAGTCATACTTTTGGGAATCCATCCTCACGATTACCTTGGGAAGGAGACCCTACTTCCCGCTACAGAAGTCCGAAAGCTTCTCTCCTTTCCCACCCAGCTTGACCGAGGAATGGCAGCCGGTTTAGGCCTAGCCAGTGGGACAGTCTCAACTAGAGTTCTTGGGGATCAGGGTAGGAAACTGAGGACAGCTGGGAATTATTATGTTAACTAGCCACACAGAGCACGGGGCAAGACTATCTGCCCTACGGTTCCTGGTTCCAAATTCTGGACTTCTGACCTGCTGTTCATGTCTGTTCCCCTCCAACCCCACACCCCCACCCCTTAGCTGAAAATGGCTGAAGAGGGAGTTTCTGTGGCTTTTGCTACCAAGAAACCTGTCTGATACAGCGGGTAAGGCAGTGTGCTCAGAGGGAAACGTGAGGAATCGAGAAGATGGAGCAATTTATACACCCATGGATGAAGAGGACTTTTAGAAACCTCTTGACAATGATTGTGCTCCCCTGGCTTTGGGATGGTCAAATGTTCACCTCGACTTTGCTCTGTGGCCAGCGTGTCAGGCATTGGCAATAAAGAGGCTGGACTGAGGGCTGAGGGGACTTTGGAGTCAGGCTGCCAAGTTCCAGAAAACAGCTGCTGAGCCTTTTGAAGTTAGTATTTCATTACAGACCCAGGTGCAGTTGTCTCTGTCTGTTTGCCCCTAAATGTCTGAGTCAGCTCAAGGGATGGGCAGGGTGGGGAGGGAGCGGAAGGGGCCGCGTTTCGTCCTGGTCCTCCACCACGAAGTTCACCTCCCAGATGGCTGCATTGGAGAAATGGCTCTGCCTTCAGGATGCTGGTGCGCATTCTCCTTGCTATCCTCATGCTCTTTAGCCTATGAGCAGCAGGTCACCTGTGCTGAGACAACAGGGCAGGGCCGAGCAGCTGGAGCCAGCTCCTCAACCACCCTTCAGCAGCCTGTGTCTCTCCTGCCTCCGACGACTGCAGACAGCTAAGATGGGAGAGTGGATGGGGAGGGTGGGGCCCCATCTCTGGAAGATGCCAATGTGTGACTGATCTGAGACAAATATAGGCCATCACATGGCAGGACATGCCCTGCGTTTCATAGCCTAAATCCCAAAGCCAAAAGGATTCTGTGCATGGTTTTGTTTTGATATCATGGGACGAGACTCCCTCCTCAGCCCCCCAGAGGACCTGCCGTGCGGGAGGCACAGGGCGAGCTGAGCGTGGCAGTTCTGGGAGTGTGTCCTCTACACCCTAATACGTCCTGCCTCTGTGCAGCCTTTATTGTGTCTCTGAAGGAAGCTACACCCGGTGGACACAGCAGAAGCCGCTTGGCCTAGAGTGACTTGCTGTCTCGGGGGGTTGAGGAAAAAACAGGGAAAGGTGACCCAGGACCATCCCAGATGCCACGGGGCACTGCAGGGAGGCTTGGGAGGCCTGTGGCTGCCCCTGATGTGTCTCTGGGCCTTGGTTTGAACGAGGCCCCAGGACCTCGCCTACCAATTCCTGAGGCTGGGGGAGGCAGTGTTCTTCATTCTTTCCCTGCCCCATGCTACTCCCCAGCTAGATCATTGTGCCCATAGATTGAACACCTCTTAAACCAGTAGAAATGTGGTCCCACCCACCAGGGGAGCACAGAACCTGTGAATGTGTGAACTCCACTGCGTGTGTCAGGGCTCCGAGCAGAAGACCTGCAGACAAGCAGACCCATTGGAGACCAGAGGCCATGGCTCGGGATCCAGATGGTGGTTGGTGGGGGGTCTCAAAATCAGCCAGAGCCCGGGAGCAGTGTGGGATAGGGAGCCGGCGAGCGTGCCATTGCAGACCACATGGGACCCCTATTCCCTGGAGACAGGAGCGAAGGAGAAGTAGGCTTACAGATGGCACCAAGGGTCTGCGCTGAGATGATGAACAGACGAGAAAATCATGGCTGGAGGAGGCAGGGGTGGAATCCCAGCTGCAGGTGGGGCTGCAGCCGTGTGCAGCAGGGGCTGCTCTGACAGTCACTTTTATGGACCTACTTGGTCCTCTCGGCCCCATGACCAAGACGCCATAGTGTCCTTCTCTTACCAATGAGCCACTCAAATGTTACATCCTTGCCCAAGGTTACACGGCTAGCAGGTGGCAGGAGGCGGGATTTAGACTCAGTCTGTCCAGCTTGAGAATCTGTGTTCTAACAGCCCCTCTCTAAGCACACTTTTGGAGACGTGTGTGA
Organism: Pan troglodytes; assembly: GCF_028858775.2. Classification (NCBI taxonomy): domain Eukaryota; kingdom Metazoa; phylum Chordata; class Mammalia; order Primates; family Hominidae; genus Pan; species Pan troglodytes. The sequence goes on along the minus strand of NC_072408.2, from coordinate 136,981,408 downwards.
GTTTCCTGCCATAACAAACCACCACAAACTAGGTGGTTTCAAACAGCAGAAATTTATTCTTGAGCAGATCTGGAGACCAGAAGTCTGAAACCGTGGTGTCCACAGGGTCATGCCCTCTCCAAATGATCTAGGGGAGGGTCCTTGCTGCCTCTTTCAGGTTCTGGTGGCTCCAGGTGGCCCCAGCTCATGGCTGCATCACTCCAATCCCTGCCTCCATCTTCACACAGTCTTCTCCCTGCATCTCCGTGTCTCAAATCTCCTTCTCCTTTCTCCAGTTATGGATTTAGTGCCCACCCTAAACCCAGAATGATCACATCCCAAGATCCTTAACGTACTTACATCCACAAAGGCCCTATTTCCAAATAAGGAAGGTCACATTCACAGAACCAAGGATTAAGGACTTGGATGTACCTATTGGGTGGCACGATTCATTCAACTGCTTACAGGGGGTTTATTTATTAAGTTTTTTTGGGGAAAGAAAATGAGCTGTGGTAAACAGAGGAGGGACTGGGATTGAGAGAATAGGTCCAAGGGTTCGCGCAGGAGATATGGGGCCACAAGTGGAAGTGAAAGGATGGTGAGAATAAGCATTAACTTGGAGCCATATGGAGTGGAGAAGGACCATCAGGTGACCCTCCAGGTCTTCAGGGAAGAATGAGGGGGGCTGGGTGGAGCTTGGCCTGGGGGAGGAGGACCCACTGGGAAATGGGATTGTCAATCAGATGGGACTGGAATGACCCACAGAAGCAGAAAATGCTCAGCTGAGGTAGAAAAGCATGATTTTCTACTATGGCCAATCTGTTACAAAGGAAAAAAAAATCTTTCCCACTGGTCCATGACATTTTGGAAATTCTCCACACAGAACTGTCTATTCTCTACATCAAACGAACCTACTATCCAACGGAATGAAAAATCAACCTTAAAAGAGAGGAAAACACATGTCCCACACAGAAGAAGTACACAAATGCTCATAGCAGCATTATTCACAATGGCCCAAAAATTGAAATAATCCAAGTGTCCATCAGAGGATGAATGGGTAAACAAAACACGGTCAATCCCCACAATGAAATATTATGCAGCCATGAAAAGGAAAGTATGGATTTATCTGCTGCATGAATGAATGCTGACACATTCTCTTAAGTGAAAGAAGTCAGTGATGAAGGACCCCACACTGTATGATTTACATGAGATGATGTCCAGAATAGAAAAATCTATAGACAGAAATTAGATTTGTGTTTGCCTAGGACTGAGGAGGGGTGTGTGGGGGCCGACTGTGAAAGCCATGGTTTTCTTTCTAGGGTGCTATGAATGATCTAAGATTGATGGTGGTGATGATTGCATAATTCTGTAAACATACCAAAAGCCATGAAATTGCACACCTTCTATGGATAAATGTATGGTATGTGAATTATAGCTCAGGAAAGCTATTAAAAACATCAACCAAAACCTTTGTACATGGCTGGTAGGAATGTAAAAATGGTTCTGTTGCTGTGGAAAACAGTTTGGTGGTTCTTCAAAAAGTTAAAAATAGAATTACTATATAAACCAGCAATTTTATCCATAGGTCTATACCCTGAAAATTGAAAACAGATGTTCAAACCAATACGTGTACACATGCCACAGTAGAACAGTTCACAACAGCTGGAAGGTGAAGACAGCCCAAATGTCCATCCACGGATGCATAAAACACAAAGTATGATCTGTCCATATGAAGGAATATTATTCGGTCATGAAAAGGAATGAAGCTCTGACTGACTCTGCAACATGGATGAACCTCAAGAAACATCATGCTGAGTGAAAGATGCCAACACAAAAGGCCACACACTGTGTGATTCCATTTCTACGAGCTGTCCAGAAGAGGCAAACCCGGAGAGACAGAAAGCAGAGTGATTGCCAGGGGCCAGGGGAGGGAAGAATGGCAAGTGACTCATTACTGGGTGGAGGGTTTACCTTGGAGTGACGATGTTTTAGAACTGCAGAGAAGTGGTAGTTGCACGCACTGTGAATGTTCTACATGTCACCGAGTGATACACTTTAAATGTTTAACTTTATGTGGTGTGAATTTCACCTCAATGAATTATTTAAAGAAAAATCAACCTGAAGATTAATAACTGTTTTGCTCCTGATTGGTGGCCTTGACTGTGCAAGCATCCTTTCTTTTCCCTACTTTTTCTTTAACCCTCATTTCTCCTTCCTGGAAAACTGGAATAACAATATTTTTGTGGGGATGGAAGGAGATCTTATGTATTAAATGCCTGATAAGCTTTCATAGACTTATAGTGGTAAGAGTTGTTTGTTTGCTTTTCCCCCATGCCTAGCAGTATGCAATAAATATCTGTGGGAATGAGTTAAATAGCTTAAGTTGATGTGAGAAGATGGTCTATTGGGTTTCCTGCAGGAGACGGGTGGCTCTCAGAGGGCAGATGGGCTGTGTCCCCCCAGAATTCATGTGTTGAAGGCCTGGCCACCCATGTGATGGTATTAGCAGGTGAGGGCTTTGGGGGAGTGACTGGGGTGAGATGAGGCCAGGAGAGTGGGGGCCCCATGATGGGATGGGAAGAGGAAAGTGCCTGACACTTCACCCACACACGCCGAAGATAGACAGTAAGGAGGCTGCCGTGTACACTCCAGGGATGGAGCCCTGATGAGGAACTGAATTGGCACCTTGATCTTGTATGATTTATCCTGTGCTGCCTCCAGAACTGGGAGCAGGAAAGGTCTGTTGGTGAAGTCACCTAGCCCATGGTATTTTACTGGAGCAGCATGAGCTCCCTAAGACAGATGGTTTCCCTGGAAAGGCCTTAAGAGAGGGACTCTTGATCAAGGTGTGTGTGATGGTTAATACTGAGTGTCAACTTGATTGGATTGAAGGATACAAAGTATTGATCCTGGGTGTGTCTGTGAGGCTGTTGCCAAAGGAGATTCACATTTGAGTCAGTGGGCCGGGAAAGGCAGACCCGCCCTCAATCTGGGTGGGCACGATCTAATCTGCTGCCTGCTCAGCTCAAATATAAGCAGGCAGAAAAATGTGAGAAGAGAGACCGGCCTAGCCTCCCAGCCTACACCTTTCTCCCGTGCTGGATGCTTCCTGGATGATCCCTTGAACTGGACTTGGACTGGGACTGGCTCTCCTTGCTCCTCAGCCTGCAGATGGCCTATTGGGGGACCTTGTGATCGTGCGAGTTAATACTTAATAAACTCCCCTTTATCTATATATCTATTCCATTAGTTCTGGCCCTCTAGAGAACCCTGTCTCATACAGTGTGGGTAGAGTTAAGAGAAACATAAGTGAATGGCGAGGCCCAGAGAGAACAGCCAAGTGGGTGTCGCTGCAATGGAACCAGTCTGATGGGGCCCAGGAGGAGCTGGGCAGCAGAAGCCTGCTCCGGAGAGCTGCAGCCTCGATGGAGGAGCCACAGCCCGCAGCAGCTGAAGCTGCAGGGAAGGGACGGCCCCCACCCTAGGCCTGGCCAGGAGGGACAGGGCGGAACCCGTGCCCTGGAAGCTCACTCTCTCCCCGTCCTCCAGTCTCCCTTGCTGGTACCACTCCGTTGGCCAAACTGGACCCAATCCAGAGGTCAGGGGGCCCTGAGACATGTGGTGTGTGGGGTCAGCCTTCTGGGGGCAGAGAGGAAGAGAGGGGATTGGAAGAGACAACGGGAGAAAGACCTACACTGAAGCCCCTCTCGGACCTACCCAGTGCTGAGGATGGGCCGCCGGTGGATGCACGAACCTCCTCTTCCTGTGTGCTTCCTCCACCTCCTTCTACACCCACAACACCGAACGTGGACAGAGACATCCAGGTGATGCTAAATTGTTGCTGCCACTTGAGTGCACTCGGCTGTGCTCGGAGCTGCACCTGTGCCCTGGTCAGCAGGAACTGAAAGGTATTTCTAGGAACCGTGCACTCACCCCACACATCTTGCAGGCCTGCTCCTCGGTCAACGGTGGCCAGGAGGGACAGGTTTTTGCTGTTTTTCATGTCCTGGTGACCAGTCTTTCTTGTCTCTGCTGATCACAGGTGGAGCTACAACATAATTAGTAGGTGGTGTTGCCTCGGAAAACATTCCTGTGGTCAATTTTATTTTTTAAAGCTGGGAAATCCAGGTCTCTGGGTGGCCCCTGTGGTGTCCCTTGTGCTCTTCAGTTGGCTCAGAACTCGCCGTCTTTTTTAAGTGACTCAAGAAATTATGTGGGTCAGCTGCACAGGTGTACACAAAAACTCCAGTCTCGACAGCATCGCTGGACCCTTTTTTGTTTTTTGAGGTGGAGTTTCGCTCTTTCGCCCAGGCTGGAGTGCAGTGGTGCAATCTCGGCTCACTGCAACCTTCGTCTCCCGGGTTCAAGTGATTCTCCTGCCTCAGTGCCTCAGCCTCCCGAGTAGCTGGGATTACAAGCACCTGCCACCACGCCCGGCTAATTTTTGTATTTTTAGTAGAGACGGGGTTTCACCATGTTGGACAGGCTGGTCTTGAACTCCTGACCTCGTGATCCGCCCACCTCGGCCTCCCAAAGTGCTGGGATTACAGGCATGAGCCACCGTGCCCGGCTGCTGGACCCATTTTTAACAAGTCTTAGATTCGTGAAGGTTTCCTAAATGAAAATCTTAAAAAAAAAAAGTGTGTTTATATCTTTGCAGTCCTAGATCGTGAAATATTTCTCCAGAAATATCCTCTCAAGCTGAAATCCCCACGTCTCTGGTTTTACTTCTGTATACCTCCTAAGTATCGGAGCTTCAACTTCTTTGTCCATCTGCTGAAGCAGAGAATCTGCTCCATCCATGATGAAATGTAAAGCCTGCAGATGCATAAATCTCTTGAAAACAGGTGAGAGAAAGGCCAGGCAGCCATCCTCGGATAGACCACTGAACTTAACGAGCCCTGTGCTTCCTGGGCCCTTAATCTAAATAAGAAACATACTGAAAGCTATAAAAGCTACGGGCCTTTCTTTGAAATCTCAATTAAAACCAACACAAAACAAGAATGCTGAATGTCCCCATCCAGGACCATCTCTCAGGAATAAACCTTTAACATCTCAGTAACTTGAATTAGAACCACTTCCCTCCACGCGCGTCTACAATTCTTCTGACGTTTACTGAAAAATAAATAAATCTTACAAACTGGGAAGGATGGGCTGAGAGAGAACACAGTTACATCTACCATCTCAAAACCGTTTTTCAAATCTTTTCAGTCTTGGCAAAATGCCAAAACATGTTTTGACATGATTCTTCCCCCCCTAATTTATAACCTATGTGTATCTGCAAGGAAATTTAATCCTTATGTTTCTGATTCCTTTACACTTAACTCATCAAATGTTACTGTGGAAGAGCCATTTGATGTGAAGGGGCCTTAGAGCCTTTTTTATGAGGCCTTTTAAACCTGTTCCCCCTTAGAAACAGGAAGCCAGGTTTTTCCAGGAGTAAACAAACTCAGCCCACAAAAAGTGTCCCTCGTCGGCCTGGAGACCAGATCCGGAGTCCTCCAGCGGCTCCCAAACTGTCAGCACATTTGACAAAATTGCAGTACAGCAGCCTCTTTCAAGGAGAAGTTCCTCTGGTTAAAAATCAGCGTGCCGCAAAAGGCAGGGACGGGATCACTGTGGCAGGAAGGAGTTAATTATTCTACCTAGAATCAACTTCTGTTGCCATTTTATGAGAAAACAAAAGATGGGGCGTCCGGGGCAGGAGATGAAAGGAGGCCGTTTCCGCTCTTTCTCTTTGTGGATTTAGGGGCACCCTGTCCCGGGTGGTAAGAAAGGCCACAGGGTCCTATCCCCTTCTCTGATTGAGAGGCAGGGACTCACTTCCCTCTCCTTGAAGTTAGGCGGGCTACGTGACTGCTTTGTCAAAAGAGCATGGTGGTAATGCCAGCACTTTGGGAGGCCGAGGAGGGAGGATGGCTTGAGCCCAGGAGTTCAAGACCCCATCTCTACAAAAAATTTTAAAAATCAGTTGGGTACGGTGGCACATGCTTGTAGTCACAGCTACTCGGGAGGCTAAGCTGGGAGGATCCCTGAGCCTGGGAGGTTGGGGCTGCCTGGTGCAGTGGCTCATGCCTGTAATTGCACCACTTTGGGAGACTGAGGCAAGGGATCGTTTGAGTCCAGGAGTTTGAGACCAGCCTGGGCAACATAGGGAGGTCCCTTCTCTACAAAAAAAATTAAACATTAGCCAGGCATGGTGGCACACACCTATGGTCCCAGCTACTCAGGAGGATGAGTTGGCAGGATCACTTGAGCCCGGGAGTCGGTGAGCTCTGATCACACCACAGCACTGTACCCTGGACAACTGAGCAAGACCCTGTCTCATAAAGAAAGAAAGAAAGAAAAAAAAAAAAAACCAGCATGGCAGAGGGAGTGCCCTGGCCAGCCCCATTTTCTTTCTCTTAAAGAATGCTCTCTCTGGGCAGAGCCAATTGCCATGTAAGAAGTTTAACTGCTCTTGATGAGTTAATGGGTGCAGCACACCAACATGGCACATGTATACATAAGTAACAAACCTGCACATGGTGCACATGTACCCTAAAACTTAAAGTATAATAATAGTAAAATAAAATAAAACATAAGTTTAACTACTCTGAGCCAGCCATGCTGTGAGGAAGCCCAAGCCACAGCCAGGTGAGGGGGCCCAAGAGGAGGGGACACCATGTGGGGTTTGGGGGAAAAGAGAGACCAAGGGGGCAGCAAGAGGCCAAGTTCATGAGTGAAATGAAAAGCAGAAGTGTATCCTCCAGCCCCAGCCACCCCAGCCATTGCCAAGGTGGCCAGAGACAAATGACCCAGCCAATTCCTGACAACATTCCTGACTTGCCAAATTGTGAGCTGAATATGAATAAAAGAGTCATTTTAAGAACCGAAGTTTTGAGGTGTTTCACTGTGGAATAACAAAGAACCCGAACACCCTGAGTGAATCCACTCCCCTCCCCTGGCTGGTCTCCTGCCTAGTGAGGCAGCTGCTTTTGTGACAATTATATTCCTGTCTCAGTTGGTTGCAAGTAAGAGAAAACCCCACGGAACTGTCTCTAAAAAGTAATTTATGGACTGAAAAGCACAGGAGAGATTTTATCCAGGCACTGTTTGATTCGAGGTGTGTCATGTCACCATGGCTTAGTGTCGGAGTTTCTGAAAATAGCCCCACTCCAAGTGTTGACCTTCTCCTGGGATCGGGGGCCCTTGAAATAGTAAACATGGCAGAGGCCCTTTGAACCAGACGTCCTGTGCTGCATGACACAGAGGAAGAGAGAGTGTCTGTGCCCACCCATGCCTGAGCCTCACACTGATTGGGTTGGTTTCCGTCAGTGCCCACCTTTGTGGATATCTCAAGGAAGTGAGTCAGTGGAGACAGTGTGGGGACTGCATTGCCTCAGCTGCATGGATCCCCAAAGAGAAACGGGGTGAAATTAATATTAGGATGGCAACCTGCACATGCCCACTCATGAAACAGACACCATTTTAACACTTGCTCCGGAATAAGCAGATACTGCAAAGTCTGCCAGCCTTCCTTTCTTTTTTTTTTTTTTTTTTTGAGATGAAGTCTCACTCTGTCGCCCAGGCTGGAGTACAATGGTGTGATCTCAGCTCACTGCAACCTCTGCCTTCTGGGTTCAAGCAATTCTCTTGCCTCAGCTTCCTGAATAACTGGGATTACAGGTGCCCACCACCATGCCCAGCTAATTTTTGTATTTTTAGTGGATACGGGGTTTCACCATGTTGGTCAGGCTGGTCTCAAACTCCTGACCCCAAGTTATCTGCCCACTCAGCCTCCCAGAGTGCTGGGATTACAGGTGAAAGCCACTGCACCCGGCCTTCCTTTGCTTCCCCATCCCCTTCCCTTCCCTCTGCTCCCCACCCCTCCCCTTCCTTTCCCTCCTGTCTTCCTTTTCTTTCTTTTTATTTTTTGAGACAGGGTCTCCCTGTGTTGCCCAGGCTTGTCTTATTTAGGAATTATATAACTTGCTTTGTGTAGTAACAACAGGGCAATATTTGAAATGTTTAACAACTGATTTGGCATAGGGGTGTGGACAAATTCAAAAACACACCAGACAAAACAATCTGGAAGGGCTGCCCTGGTCCGTCCTGTCTGAAGATCAGCCTGCTTAGCAGTGCCGTGTGGCCATTTTCCCATGTTAATGACACGGTTCTACGTAATTACTTTAATGACTACATGTTACTCTATTTTAAGGATTTTCCATAATTGGCTTGAATAGTCAGCTTACCGGTATATATTTAGACTGTTCCCAATTTTCAATACAACATTTATTTGGAAGTGGAATTGCTGGGTCAAAGGACATGTATACTGCAAACGGCACTAGGTACACATTACACTTGTTCTCCAGAAAGGGTGAGCTACTTTATGGTTCCACTCTGTGATACAGGGAGTCCATTTCTCCATGCCTGAGCAAAATCCAGGTATTATCCGCTTTAAAAAAAAAAAAAGTACCAAGCTGGCCAGGCGCGGTGGCTCACACCTGTAATCCTCGCACTTTGGGAGGCCGAAGTGGGCGGATCACTTGAGCTCAGGAGTTCAAAAGCAGCCTGGCCAACATGGTGAAACCCTGTCTCTACTGAAAATACAAACAAATTAGACGGGCATGATGGTGGACGCCTGTAATCCCAGCTACTTGGGAGGCTGAGGCAGGAGAATTGCTTAAACTGGGGAGGCAGAGGTTGCAGTGAGCCGAGATCATGCCACTGCACTCCAGCCTGGGCAACAGAGAGAGACTCTGTCTCAAAGAAAAAAAAAGGGCAAACCTGTTAGGCACAAATAATCATTTTTTTATACACGCACCCTTGGATTATTAGAAGTGAGCTTAAATAACTTTCCACAGGTTTATGGGTCACTAGCATTTCTTCTAATTGGAATTGCCTACTCATAGACCCAGACAAGAAACACAAGTTTTTGTCTTTTAATTTTGTTTATGGAGATTTTGCAATTTTTTTTAATTAACTGATTTCTTACATTATAGAATTTTACATTTTTATGTAGTGGAATTATGATTTTTAAAAAATGGCTTTAGCTTTGATGTCATGCTAAGAAGACATTTTCCTGGTAAGTTTATAAAAAATGTTTACCTGTAATTTCTTTCTATTGAATGAAAATTTTAGATAACATTTTCCCCTAATTACTGTATTATTTTTATGTTTAAATGTTTTATCAATCCAACATGTATTTTGGTGAAAGGCGTGAGGTGGGGATGGAATATTACTTTCCCCACATCTAAACTAAGCCTCAACAGTGTTGACTGCATAATCCATTCTTTCTTATTTATTTGAAATGCACTTGAGACTCTTTCTGGATTTCCTATTTTGTTCCATTATTTTGTTTGTTTTAACACTTGGCCCATGCTGTCTGTTTCTGCAGACTCACAGTGTACTTCACTGATAGATTATGTCCTTTCTTATCCCTGTTCCAGGGTTTTTTCGTTGACTACTGCTCAAATTTTATGGATTTAATATCATCTTGTGGAGTTCCACAGAAATACATATTTTAAAGTTGCAATTGCATTATGTTTAGGAATTAACTTGGGGATAATTGACATATTTACAGGCACATGCCATGAGCTTCCAATTATTTGAGCCAATTATTTATGCTCTTCAGTAACATCTTCACATTGTCTTCCAAAAGGCTTGCACACCCCCTACGCTAATTTCTAGATAGTTTGTGCTTGTTGTAGGCATTGCATAAGTGATCTTAAATTTTCTTCATATTTTCAACTGGTTCCTGCTGGTGCATGGGCATGCTATTGATTTTTGTAGCTATGTTTTGTCCTGGTCTCCTTATGAAAATCTCATCAATTCTATTTCCAGCTAAGTCACTTTTCAATGACAACAGCTGCAAATAATGACAGTTTCCAATGGTTTTACCTTCCTTTTTCTTTCCTCTTCTCGGACTTCAGGGTTAATCATGTTCCGGGTAGTGACCAGTAATCGTAGATAGCCTTGTTTTGTCCCTGGTTTTAGTAAAAATGCTTTTAGTGTCCCATTATCTTGTATAACATTTGCTGGGTGTCTAATGATCTCACTCCTTGTTAGATGCTTCCTGGAGATTTGTCTTTACTTGGGCACATTCTTCCTTGACAAGAATTGAGACCATGGTAAACACATTCAGGGGACAGCCAGCAAGATGAAACCAAGTTATTTGGGCAACAGTTTTAAGAATAAAAAGAAAGATCCAGGGAGCACATATTACTCACTGGATCCCCTGAGAGTTGGCAGGTTGGGTGTTCTGTGCCTCTTAGGAAAATATACCTGATATAGCAAATTAGTCCTGGGCATCTGGAACCCTACTCTGCACACAAATCACTGGGGCTCTTGCTAAAAGGCAGCTCCTGATTCAGTAGGTCTGGGTGGGACCCCAAATTCTGCATTTGTGATAAGTTCCCATACAGAAGGTGCTTTCCCATGGAAAAAGAAGTAGGCTTGCTCTGTGAAGCTCTATGTGGCAAAAGTAGAGATAATAATAGAAAATAGTTACAAGGAAGCAAATTTTAACTCAACATAAGAAATTGTTTTAATTGACAGCTAGTCCACTACAGGACACCCAGGAGGTGATGCCCAAGATGTGTTCATATAATTACAGCCAGGAGTAAGTGGGGTCGTTCTGAACTTCTGGTGGGTGGCCAAATAGATTCTTCACTCAAAGGGGTCAGGAGAACCAGAAGCATCGACATCACCTGGGAACTTATTACAAATGCAGAATTTGGGGTCCCACCCAGACCTGAGGAATCAGGAGCTGCCTTTTAGCAAGAACCCCAGTGATTTGTGTGCACAGTAGGGTTTGAGACACCTGGGACTCATTTGCTATATCAGGTGTATTTTCCTAAAAGGCACAGAACACCCAACCTGCAACTCTCAGGGGATCCAGGCAGTGTTGGCTACTTGGCATAACAAGAATCCTGGGGGTGCAGTCGCTTAATGAGTGCTCACGAGGCTGGCTCTATCTTGCTTACCTGCCATCTCAGAATTTTGGCTTTGGTGTTGGGCGTACTGCCTCGTGATCACAAAATGGTTGCAATAGCTCCATATGTGATTCTCACACACCACGTTGTGTGCAGAAGAAAAGGACAGGTTTCCTCATCATTTTTTTTTATCATGAAGCAAAATCTTTTTTCAGAACCTTCCTTCACTCCCACACGCACACCCTCATTTTTTTTTTGTCTCACTAGGAAAGCTCCCCTCACATCTCACTGACCAGACCGAGTGACATGCACACCCCTGACCCAGAGGGATTATTTTACCTGATTTTTTTTTTTCTTGGCTCATCCCCTGGGACATGTGTGAAGCTTTTTGTCTTGGAAAGAATAAAGCTTTTAGAAGGTAGAGGTGAGTTAAAAATAAAAATACTACATTTCCAACTTCTTTTGATGCCTCCTTTCTATTGCATGGTTTTTTGCTCTGAGGCCCTCTGTTTACTCAAGAGATAAGATTCAGCTCAGAACATTGCTGTAGTATTGTGTTGGTTTTTTTTTAATTGAAAATGGTTACAATCATGACTGCCATGGAAGAATGTCAAATGTTACAATTGGCCTTGTTCTCTTGTTCTCATTGCTTTTGTTCTGTCTCCTTAGACCTGAGTCATCATGATAGCAAATCAGAATCACAACTTCTTCATGGCTGTCTCATGTTCTCTTTACCCTGTGCCATGTGTGGAAAAGTAAGGTGGCACTTAGATTCCTAATACTTAAAGTCTCTTGGGAAAAAAAAAAGTTTTGCTGACCTAAAATGCTTCTGAGTTTAGTTCAAATTTGAGCCTTCTGCTGTGATCCTGGAATCCAAAGAAACCGAGGTGATATTGACCCAAATTCAATAAGACTGTTTCAGATGAGCTGCAGGAAGAGAGGCAGTTCACAAATGAATGATCTTATTCAGAGCCAACAACATCCAAGTGTTTTATGAGAGGCGAAAATAGTGCAGGGAGAGCACGGGAGGTAAACAGGTGCTGCTGCCCTGGGGGCAGGGGTGGAATGGGGAGGGCTGGGGTGGGGAGAGAGCTGCACCACCCCATGAGCTTGTCAATTCTGATCAAAGTCAGCACCTGCAGCTCCCGATCACCATCGCCCCCTTGGAAAATGGGTGTTGATTCATCATGTCAAGGTCGATCACTTTGTAGTTCTGCCTAAAATACTTAAAACATTGTTAGGATAGGTTTTAGATGTTTTTTTTAAGTGCAAATATTCCCTAAAATGCCACAAATTGCATCCTTTGAGGACATCTGTTGCAAGAGACCACCTGGGAACATCCCATCCCATCTACAGAACCCCTGAAGCCCCCAGCATCTGGGAAGGAGATGGGCGTGTGGCAAGGGTTGCTGTTATGAATCCCTTCCTATAAACCAAAGGCCCCTGGAGGGCAGCCTGGTACCAAACAATGTATATAAAAACAGAAACATTCAGAAAGTCTTAGAATAACAAAGCGACAGGCACTGACTTTGGGGAAGTCCGGATGGGCTGCGGACATTGTGTGGGATCCAACAGTGTCATTTTCCTAGGAGTGTCCCCAATTACGACAGCTCACCTCGGCAGCTGAAACTTATTCTTTCAGATTTCAAACGTCTCCTTCCCTCCTCCCTCCAGCTTGGCCTTCACACTCTTAATAAAACATTAAAAAACACCCCACACTATGCTGCCTGCGCATGTTTCGCGAGCTTCCCTGAAGTCTGACCGTTTTTCTGCATTTCCATATTACAGCCATCTTTATCCATTTGCGTATAGAGGTGTCCGTGCATGAGGTCTGATTTCCTGGGAAGTCAGCTGTGATGTTATTGTGTTCAAAGGGAAAGACAGAGAATATTTTTCACTGCTGTAGAGGCTCTGTGCCTGCCTTTTAAACTTGAAAGATCAGTGGGTTTTCTGTGGAACCTGAACACAGTATTGCAAAAAGTGTTTCTGTAAGAAAAAACTCATTTTCTTTAAAGAGCCCTACTCATTAGCTTACAGGATTTAACTTTCTTTGGGGGGAGGGACAAAAAATATAAAAATAGATCACTTTATTGAGCATTTGCTCTGCGCCAAGCAGCCTTCCAAGTACTTCACACAAATGGTTTTATTTAATCTCATACCATCTCTCCTAAGGCTGTTGTGAGGAATAGATGAATTAATAAACACAGAGAACTTAAAGCAATCGAGCATGTAATACTTGTTCAATACGCATGAGCTATTTGTGAGTGACAGTCCAGTGAGATAGGTACCATTATCATGCCCATTTTACAGATGAAGAAACAGAGGCAGGAAAGTTCTGGTATCTTGCTCAAGGTGAAGCAATGTGTAAGTGGTTGAGTCAAACTAAAAACCGGCTCATAGAGAAGGCAAGATATAGTTCAGTCCTAAACGATGTTTATATCTGCACATCCTGTAAGTGTAAGATGCCAGTTTGCCCTCCAATCTGTTATCATTTTCTGTATTTCTTTCTCCTCCTTCTGAGAAAATAATCTAGAATGCAGGATAATATCTATGGCCTCAGGAATACTTCTTGATTTTTCTCTTCTGTTTCTCTGTCTTGAAACAGCATCCCCAAAGATGCTAGTGGAGAATTTAAAACTATGAGCTCTTGGAGCTGATTTTAATTTTGCTCGGGTAGCCCAAGGGTTAAGTTAAAGATACAGAGGCTGAGTTATCACGGGCAGGAGTGGATCCTCCTAAGTCACTCCTGTAAGACCCTTGCTGCATTCCCCCTTAGCGCTATCTGGATCACGTATTTTGACGTTGGATAAGGCCATTTGCATAATCTCCTCTGCCAATCCTCTTATAGTAAAAATGGGCACCCAGCGCCCAAGTGGTTAAGGGGGTGCTCCCAGTCACAGCTCCCCTTGCAACCTCCTCTTTGTTCACCTGGCCCTGAGGTCTGCCCTCCTCCCTCCTCTGTCCCTGGAGAGACCCACTTGCTTCCTGAGGTTAACCACAGCTCCAGCTCTCACCATTTCAAACACCCGCCTGTGACCATGACCTCATCCCAAATTCTCTACAGACACCTCGATGGCAAATAATCCACACTGCACTCATCTTCGCTTCCCATCACACTGCCTGTCCTCCGTTGGTTTTCTCCTGTCTTGATGAATGTCACTTTGCCACCAAAGTCAGAAACGGTGTGGTCCTCCCTGACCATTCCTTCTTGCTCCCTCTCTGCATAAAACCTAATCCTGGTTCTACCTTCTAAGGACCTCTCCATCCACCTGCTTCCCCCTAGCCCCACTGCTAGCACCCTCGTGACTGCTGCAAAAATGCAGGTTGCCGCGGCCTCCTCCCTTGGGCTCCCCCACACTGGCCAAGTGGCTTTTGCTCTTTGCCATGCAACCTTGTTCCCCTTCTGCTTGGAATAAAGGTGCAGTGGTGCTGCTGTGAAGATGAAATGATTTAGTCAAGTCCTGAGAAACCAGAGACGTGGGAAAGCCTCGTGGTCAGAGGTGCAGGTCTGGAGTCCCACAGCCCAAGTTTGCATGCCAGACTCTCTGCTTGCTGCCTGTGTGACCTTGGGTAAGTGACACAACTTCTCTGTGCTCCAAATTCCTCGTCTGTAATATTATGAGCATGAGAGCAGTACCACCAAAGTTTGTCAGAGGATTGAATTAATGCATGTAAAGTGGTCAGCTATTGTTCATTCATTCATTCATTCAACAATTGCTTACTGAATTGGGGGTTCCAGATCTGTTATCAGACCACCCAGTTCCTGTTCTGGGTCTTTTAGTTGTCATGTGACCCTGGGAATTTACTTAACCTCTCTGTGTCAGGGTCTTCACATGTAAAGTGGGGCTGATGACAGTACCTCCCTGAATGCGTTGAGGATTCACTGAGATAGTCCCAGCAACCTGTTCAGCACACAGCAAGTGGTCTCAAGGCTGTGCTGCTACGATTACTATTATCACAGCCATTGCTATTATTCTAGTCATTCTTACGTCCAAAGCCCTCTGCAAGGTGTGGGCTTACATAGGGGATCATGAGCCAGACCCAGTCCGGGTCCCGATGGAGTGTTTTGATGCTCTGTTGATAACTTCTCTTGCCTTCTATATGACCCTGCAGCTTCCCCTTTCTATGACCTCACATAGGCTGAATCTTCTGCCTTGTATGCATTTAGGGGCCCCGTGGAAATACATCTACTTTTGGGCCTCCTGCCCTGATGCCTCACAGAGGCGCATATAAGATGTGCCATGCAGGTCTCTCCTGTCCACTGCAAAACCACAGACCAGGTGCCAGTTCTGTTTCTCGGCCTTAGCATGTGGTGGGTGGTGATTGGCTGGAGGCTGGAGGAAGGAAGGGAGGGATGAATGGATGTAGATCTTGGACAATCTACTTCTTTGGGCTTCTTCTATGACTCCACCACTGCCATGCACAACAGGTTGCCATTTTTCTAAAACTAAGGCCGTGGGGTACAGATGCTGAGAAATCTCCAAATTAATGCTGTCAACAATTCCTTTGGAAACCCTGTACTGAGCTAAAGAGAATCTAAGGACTAGTGATATGTGTTTGCCTTTCTTTCTTTCTTTTCTTCTTTCTTTTCTTTTTCTTTCTTCGTTCCTTCCTTCACTAGTGATGTGTTTGCCTTTCTCCTTCCTTCCTTCCTTCACTAGTGATGTGTTTGCCTGTCTTTCTTTCCTTCTTTCTTTCCTTCCTTCCTTCACTAGTGATGTTTGCCTGTCTTTCTTTCTCCTTGCTTCTTTCCTCCCTCCCTCCCTCTCTCCCTCCCTTCTTTCTTTTCTTTTTTTTCCCAGCTTTCTGACTTAAGGCCTTGATGCTTATCCTAAAACACACTGTCTGTATGTGAGGAAGGGTCAGATTTTAGCTTAGCAGAGAGAGAGAGAGAGAGAGAGAGAGAGAGAGAGAAAGAGGAAGAGAGAGAGAGAGGGAGAGGAAGACCTTGGAGCATTTTGCTTGGAAGCTCTACAGCTGCTCCTTGCACTGCTCACTGTTAAACTCACCCAGCTGCGCCCAACCCAGCCACATGTCACAATCCCTTCACATTCGTAAACAAGATCAGTCATTTCTGGGATGGATCCACAGTGAGACACATTCAGGGATAACTAACAACAAAGGCTCTTAGGTATGTTGTTGAATATGACTTTCCTTGGGACCACATTTTCGAGCCTACACACCTGAGCATGGGCAGGTCTGAAGCTGCTGTAGTCCAGGAATTTTAGAACCAAATGTCTTTGTGTTATATCTAGCCTTGTGGCTCACAGCAGCATCCGGACAATGTTACCCTTCTGGACTTTTTGAAAGTTCTATTCCAAATATGTTATTTTCATTTTCCCTAAGAGTGACAGAAAGGAAACGCTATACCCATACATGCACAGAGACATCAATATTTCTATGCAGTCTTTTGGGGGACTAGGCAAAAACAATCAACAAAGAAATTTTATTTGGGGGCATTTCTGAAGCTTTTCTGCCTTCTTTTTTAATGCACTGAACACTCTTTGGGATCTTGCATTCTTTTACTTTGCCTACCTAGCTGGTGTTTCCTCCGTTTGTCAGACTTGATCCCAAACCACCAATCTGCCTGCTCCTGTGCCCTGCAAATATTCACGGCCAAGTGCAGTAGCCCCTCAAAGCCAATGTAAGCCTGTTTCCAGCCCTAGTGTTGATGGGTGATCTTATGTTTACCAGGCTGAAGTTCTGAACACCCTCTTCAGAAAACAGACTGCACTAGCTCCAGGCTCTCCTGCTCGTTGGTAAGCGTGTCATCCATGCTCCGAGTTTTCCAGAGCTCCTTGTTTAACTTGGAGCTGGACAAAAGCATGGCCCCAGGGGCAGCTTGGCTTGCTTTATATTAATAGAGTCCTCACCACAGTAGGACTGCACTGTGCCCTTGCTTCCTTCTGGCTGGAACTTGAGTGTAGCTGTGCCTTTGACCAGCAGACCTGGGGCAGTTCTTTACAGCTACCCAGTTCTAACAGCAAACCCTGGAGAAGAACCAAGTACCATGAAGTTCCAAAGCTGCTTAACTTCCTCTTAAGGATTCACCACCCTTAGCAGGTATTTTATCCCGTCCAGGTCTATAATCTGTTTTGTAAATGTCTTCATAGTTCAGAGTCACTGCAAAGCCAGCACACTTTGGGCTGATGTATACAGCTCTGTCTAGGTACCATTTGAGCCTAGCAGGTCAATTGAATACAGATGATTTAATTCTCCTAATCGGTTGGCTCTACTCTCTGAATATATTAAAACTGGCTAATCCAGGCTCATGAGTGGGTCCACGCTTAGTGGTGAGGCTCTCCTTGGTGATGTGTGTCTACAACTAAGCCCTCATGTCTAGCTACCAACAGTCACAGAAACGACTTCCAACTTCACACATTGCCTGCCTGCAGTTCCTCAGAAACTCACAAGTGAATGATTCTTCCAATCTTGGAATCCTCTGATCTGCAATTTTATACAGATAACCAGTACTCTCTGGCTAGAAGCACACCCCCAGAATTTGCTTAAAAAGCAAAGGGAGAAAGTGTCCTGTAGTCTCTCCACACACAGAGAAGGGAAACCTCACCATGAACCAGGGACTAGCAGCAAACTAAAGAACATATTTTATTTTTAATAAAATAGTGGAGCATGAAAAATATCATATATTACAAATATACACACGCAGAAACCACTCTTTCCTGGCACTGTGAAGAGAATACACTAGACAAAGTGTCTCTGCCAACCTAGTGCTTCCTGATCTGTTTGTGGAAATCATTTGTTTAACAATAGAAAGAGTCAATAAGCCCTTTGGGTAACTTTTGAATGATCCTTCTCCCTCTTCCCCCCTCCTTTCCACAAATCAGTCCAAACGTCTATAACATTGGCTTGGTTTCCATTAAAAAGCCACAAAATGTAGCACTGAAGGGTTTCTGAGGGCTGGGCCTCTTAGTTCTTTTGTTAGGAGATTTCTTTTGTTGTCTTTATATACAGCAAAATACTTGTTTCTCTTTTTATTTTCAAGGAAAGAGAAAAAAATGTATTGCACATTATTTGAGTTCACAAATGTGAGGTTTGATGGAGGTTTCTGTCTTGTAGAGAAACTATTGGTGAAGGCCGGAGTCTATTTTAAGCGACTCCAAATCCACTGGGGTGTGAGGCGGGCCCCGGGTCGTGTCTTTCCTCTGCAGGGATGCCGCCCAGCACTGTGGCCTTCCTGGGGGTGGGCCCTGGGGATGGCTCATTTGTTAACCCAGGGGAGGCTCTTGAATTTGCAAAGCAGTTATCTGTCCTCTTATTTGTAAATGGGTAGCAAAGCCAACTCAAATACACAGATGTATATTTACGGAGGGCTCTAAACAAAAGTTTTCTTCTGAGGGCTGAATCAACTACTTTACCACAAATTAGTTACACAAGAGGCTACTTCACTGGAGGAGCTTCCCTTCGCTGGAAAAACAAAACAAAACAAAACAAAACCCTTTAAGTACATTTTTCCTTTCAGTGTATCACAGCATCCTGAATTTCAGGGTAAACACTTTTTTATGTATTTCTCTTTTGCTTTTATAAAAAAAAAAAAAAAAGAAGAAGAAGAAAGAAAAAAAACAACCAAGAAAAGCACCACATCTTAGCTCCGGGCGCCCCTGTGCCTTTCCCTCCAGCCCTGTTCACACGCAGGTGGGCGGCTGGGCAGGGATCTCATATTTCCCGTGGTGAGTTTTCTGGGGATGCTGGGCTTTTTTGTAAATCCCACCGCTGGTGATCACACTGGCCGGTTTTCTCCGGCTCTTCTTCTTTAACCTACGGCTGCACACCTGCTGCCAGGACTGCAGAGTCTTGGAGGTCCAAATCCACATCCCGCTGGTGATCCCCACCACCAGCAGCATAAAGATCTTCACCATGAAGATCTCCACGGCGGGGATGGAGGCGGCCATCAGGCAGTCCAGCGTTTTAGTCTGGTTGTTCATTTTGCACTTGTGCTGCGCCGCCAGGATCTTCCAGTAATCCATGTTGAGGCGTTCGTAAAAGTAGCAGGCGATCACACAGGTGGCCGGCACGGTGTACAGCACGGAGAAGAGCCCGATACGCACCATGAGCTTCTCCAGCTTGTCCGTGTTCTCGCCGCCCGTCTTCATCACCCTCCGGATGTGGAACAGGGCCACGAAGCCCGAGAGGATGAAGGACGTGCCGATGACCAGGTAGCAGGCCAGGGGAATGAGCACGAAGCCGGTGAGCGCGTTGACGTCCATGCTGCCCACGTAGCAGACCCCGGTGAGCTCGTCCCCCGCCACCCTGCGCATGACCAGGATCAGGATGGTCTTCACCGCCGGGATGGCCCAGGCTGCCAGGTGGAAGTAGCTGCTGTTGGCTTCGATGGCCTCGTGGCCCCACTTCTTGCCGGCGGCCAGGAACCAGGTGAGCGTGAGCACCACCCACCACAGCGAGCTGGCCATGCCGAAGTAGTAGAGGACCAGGAAGACCAGCGTGCAGCCGGTGCTCTCCAGTCCCTCCTGGATGACATAGAGCTGGCC
Organism: Pan troglodytes; assembly: GCF_028858775.2. NCBI lineage: Eukaryota > Metazoa > Chordata > Mammalia > Primates > Hominidae > Pan > Pan troglodytes. Next base: position 136,962,006 of record NC_072408.2, on the reverse strand, counting down.
GCTGTCCCGGTCGCAGGCGATGCTCTCGGCGCCGGCGAAGAGGCGGATGAGGTAGCCCACGGAGTAGACGCAGTAGCACATGGAGAGGAAGATGATGGGGCGCTCGGGGTAGCGGAAGCGGGCCGGGTCGATGAGGAAGGTGAGCACGGTGAAGGCGCTGGAGAAGAAGCACAGCACCGCCCAGATGGCCAGCCAGACCACGGCGAAGCGCTTGTCCTCGCGGCTCCAGTACACGTCCACGCCGGGCGTGCAGAGCGGCGCGCACGACGCGCTCTTCTCCACGTGGTGGAACTTGCCCGGGTTGTCGCAGCCGCCGCGCCCGGGGCCCCCGTCCTTCAGCGGGTGCTCCTGCGCGCTGTGGGGCCGCTGCGGCCGGAACAGCGGCGGGAACAGGCCCGAGCCCCGGGTGGGCTCGTCCGAGCCGTTGTTGGGCGCCTCCATGCACAGATAGTTGGGGTCGTTCTTGTTGGGGAGTTTCCGGCAGTCCAGGGAGTCGGGCCACTTGAAGTTGAACTGCTCCATAATCGGGGAGCACTTGAGCCGGGCCTGCTCGCACATGACCCGGCAGGCGGGGATGGGGGTGGAGACCTGCTCGGTGCACATCGGCGCGTACAGCGAGCACAGGAAGAAGCGGAGGTGGCCGTGGCAGCCGTACTCCACCAGCGGCGCGAACTCGTGCAATTGGATGGCTGCCTCGCGCTGGTTCTCGTGGCCCATCAGGTTGGGCATACGAGTCATGTTGTAGCCGATGTCCTTGCACATCGGGATCTCGATGGGCTGGCATTTGCCGTCGCCCGGGCGCTCCATGTCCATGGAGCTGATGGCGGCGCACGAGCCCATCACCTGCAGGACCAGCCACAGGCGGGGGCCCGGGCGCTGCATGCTGGCGTTGGACGTGTCCTCGCGGGGAGCTCCGCGCCCCTCAGCGCCGCCGCTCCCGGGCACGGGCTGCTGCTGGCCCCGGCTCTCCACCCCTGCTCGGGCCCCCGCCCATGCCCGCCCGGCCTGGCCCGAGCGCTGCGCACAGCGCCCCCGGCTCGGCTCTCCGCGCCCGGCGTCCGCCGAGTTGGGGGCCGCGGCGGAGAGCAGCAAAGTTTGCAAACAATACCGGGAAGCGAGGGAAGCCCCCGGAGCTCCCGGCGCAGCGGCCCGGCGCGAGCTCCAACTCACGGCCGCGGCAAACTTCGGCCTCTTCTTGGAGCGCCCAGGTGGCGCGTCTGGAGCGGGCTGGCGGCGCGGGCACACCGAGGCCGGGCCAGCTCGCGGCGCCCCCACAGCCCGGGCGGCTCCTCCCTCCCTGCGCCGGCCTCGGCCGGGACCAGCCGGCAGCTGTTTCGAGGTTTGCGTCCCGGGATGAGAAGACTCGCAAAAAGGCAAAGGGGGGCAGAAAAGCCGAGCGCTGACAGACCCCGCCCCCGGGCCGCGCGCCCCGCCCCTCCGCTGCTTTGCATGAGAAAGCGCAGCGGCCCGGGGCAGCCTCCTCCCCGCCGCCCCGCCGCGGGCTCCCGGGCCCCGCGGGGGCCGATCCCCCCCGGCCTGCAGCCCAGCCTGCGGGGGGCGCAGCGCCTAGTCCCGCCCGCGTCGCCGGCCAGCCCCGGGACAGCCCGCCTGGCGCGCGGGGCTCTGCGCGCTGCGACCCTCCCCGGCAGTCCCGCCCGCCTCTCCTCGCCCTCTCTCTGCCTGGCCTCCGACTTTGCCTCTCGCTATCCTCTCCGCCGGCGCCCCCTTTCCCGGCGGTCCCCGGGATGGTCTCCGGCACCCCGAGGTTACGGGAAGTTCGCGGACTGGCGGGAGAAGGGGTTGGGGGGTGGTCCGCGGCGAGGGGAGCGGGGTGCATCTTCTCTTCCTTTTATGGTGAGTCCCGGGCGGAGGGCGCTTTCAAAGGGAGGTGGGATTTGCGTTTTATAGCCTGGGCCATAAAGTAGGCCCTTGCTTGTAAACCTGCCCGCATCTTCCCGAGGCTGGGGAGGTGCTACCAGCCCCGGGCTCCGGGCTCCGGGCTCCGAGGAGGGATTTTCTTTGAAATTTCAAAGAGACGAGCTAAGGGGAGGGGGAGGGGCTCTGAGAATCCGGATTTTAGGGCCGCTCATCCGAGGTCTCCTCTAAGAAGGCGGGAAGGGGGAGGGGCGGGAAGCGTCCCGGGACTTTGAACACCGCCTCCCACCCCGCGGGAAGTGCGGGCTTGGTTTGTACCGCGGTGACCCCCGCCCCCTCCGAAGCCGCAGAGCCGGGGCCTCGCGCCAGCAAGGCTGGAGATGCCTTCTTGGCGGCTGAGTTTATTTATTATAGGAAGTCATTCGCTCGTGGGGTATTTATGTGATTTGGCGAGTGATGTGCCCGGCCAGCGCCCTCCTTGGCTGCAGCCCCGCAGGAGGACCCGGAGTAGGGTGGGATGGAGTGGGTCGTGGGAGGAGCGCGTCAGCGCCTGCCCGGGGACCCCCAGCTCCCGCGAGGACACGGAGGCGCGCACGCCGCTCGGTTTTCCTGGAAAGTGGAGAAGGAGCGTCCTGGGCAGGTCCTCTGAGCTCACCCTCCCTCGGACTGGGGCGGGTCTGTGACGGGGTCACTTAGGACACGACGTCCCCCCCCCATTCCCTTCCCCCGCCCAGGGCGTTCGCGGTGGGCGCCCACCGCCAAGCCCCACTGTTCCCAAGGATGCGCCAGGTGCTTCCCGTAGCGTCCTGGGTTGATTGACCCTTAAAAAAACAGCACCCCTCGGAGGTGGCCGGCCCTCTCCTCCCAGGGTCTCTCCGGGTCACGATCTTCCAAAGTTCGGAAACTCGCAGGATCGCGTGTGCAATCTCCCGCTACCTCCCGGGGGGCCGGGGAGAGGTCAGAGGAGCGAGTCCCGCGTCCACCGGCCTCGCTTGCCCCCTGCCCGTTTGAGGATAATTCCAGGGAGCAGGGTGGAGTGTGCGGACATCATTGGAGGCAGTGCTGGGGCTTCCCGCGTTGGCGGCGCTCCACCCGGCGTGGGGGGCGGCTGCACGGGCCCCCGCGGTGGGGACGCTGCGCACGGGGCAAGGTCTCCCTAGGAAGCGCCCGGGAAGGAGATGGGGCCCGCCAGGAACCCCCCTCACTGACCAGCTTTCTGCACGCCGTGCAGGAGGGGGCCACTTCCTCGGAGAGTATTGGCTTTTAATTAAAACAAGCCCTACAATTTTTACATCGGTAAGAAACTTGGGGAAATCTCACCTTTCCACTCATTCATTCATCCGTTCAACAGACATTTGAGCGCCCAGAATCCCAGAATTAATAGGCAGGTTCAGGCACCCACCCCTGGGTCGCTGTCCCTGGGTGCCCTGGGTCTCACTAGGAGGTGCTGGAGGAAGTCGGGGTGAGGGAGAAAGTGAAAAAGAAGGTAGAAACTCCGGGCAGTTAGAACACCACCTTCAACTGTGTTATTTCCCAAGTGAAAAGTTGCATGATTTTATTTTTGAAAGACTGCCATTTTTATTATGATAGTGTTTTGTTGTTGTTGTTGTTGTTGTTGTTTGTCTAGTGAGTAATTTTTCAGGACCTTTAAATTAAAATTAATTCAGCGGAAATCACTTGGCTTTTCTAGAATTTTCCTGGCAAAGGTCCTTCCTGGGCCCTATTTTCCTTCTTTTCCTTTTTGTGTCTCTCCCTCAGCAACGATTAGAAATATTTAGTGCAAGAGTGAGAGCCAAACGCCGGGAGCTGGGTGTGAGCTATTTGAGAAAGTGCCTCCTAATTGATCTTTTCTGTGCTGTTTTAATTCAGCCACGTTCAGGCCCATTATTTTAGCTATAACCACTTCAGATTGCCTTTTTCTCTCGTTTTTTATAAAAATGTCTGCAGAAGTGCTTCGCCCTGTCCAGCTGAGATGGAAACCAACAAATAGACTTTATTATAGAGAAATGAGGGTTCTGAGAAATCAGCAACTGGAAGATAAGTCTGTAACTAATAAATGAAAAGGCTCTTTTGATGGCCCCAGCTGAAAAGATATTTTATTTTATTTTTTTTCCTGTGTGTGGGATTTGAGATGTGTGAGTCTAAGGAGCAGCCGGGGTCCCCCGCTGCTCAGCCCTGGCTGGCAACCGACCCCCCTCTGGCAAATGTTATGGAGAATTGGGAGGAATTTTATGGCTGTCTTTCCCTCAGCTCTTTTTTCTTTTGTCTTCTTTGAAGAATGACTTTAGACATTTTATTTACATATTTAACCATGGATGAAAGAGGGAAAAGAAAGCTTTGGAGCCGTCGTGGGAATAGTGATATGTTTAAATTAATGGAAATCTTATTAGGCTTCTAAAATTTTGAGCAAAGGTTTTTAATGAAACTTTATAATTAAACATGATTTCACATAACGTGCAGAGACAAGGAATATGTTTTTACCCCCAACCACCTAAAAATATCTGTCTATCGGAAAGCTATCAGTAAACATTATCTGCCTTCAAGTTCTTGCAAACGTTCACCAGGGAAAGTATGAGGTTTTTGAGAGAGAATATTTCAGGAGTCAGGCAGTGTTTTGAACAAGAACTAAATATTTTTTGGAGGTGGAGGGGAATTGAAAGAGAGGCCCAGTTTCATTCCATTTAAACTCACAAAGTCAAAAGTATAAAAGTACTTTGACACGGAGATTGCTAAAAATCAAAGTTGTATCTTTTCTTATTATGTAATAGTCAATGGAAATTATAAGCACTGTGCGAGGTTTTCTGAAATGGGATTAGAGAAAACCCAAATAATCTCTTTAAGATAAAAAAGTACTGAGTCTTTCAGCAATAGAAAGAAATTAAACCATAAGCTTAGCATGTTACAAGCTAATTGCAAGAGGAAACTCGTGGCATAGGAAGAAAGCTCATAAACAGAAATAAAATCGTGCTGAGATAAAAAGTGGTTCAGGCTGTCGTAACGCCTTTTGGTAGCTGCTGCTTGAATCATCTCTCTTGGTACATTCAAGTGTGAGGATCCACGTAAGTGATTCTTGTGTTTCTTCTCTCGTCTTCTCGTGTCGTCAGTGTTTGTATTTAGTCCGGGACATTTCCAATTCTACCTTCAAGTATGAGAATGAAAACTGATCTATTTACCAATAATTGCTTCACATGCAGGGAAGTCTGATGTGAATAGGCCTTGTTTTCTCTGACCTCATCTAGGATCAAGTTTCTGCAGAAACTTATCAGATATAAAACATGCACAAAAAATTATGTTTTCTGATCAAGTAGGCATGCTCCCCGTGGCGTGCCCCCGTCTTTTTCTCCAGGGAAAATACCTTTAGTGATCTGAAGTGATACTTAGCAAAGAAAACACAGTTTGTACCACCAGAAAGGCCATGCGAGTTGCAGCGAATTCAACAGGCGCAAAAGTTTTAATTCCGCCTAAAAACACTGGCTGTGAGATGTGGAGGTTTGGGGGAAGGTGAGAAATGAACCCCGAAGCACCCCCATCCTAAAGTGGATGAGTGGGGTGTCCAGTGTGGCTCCAGCACAATTTAGGCAGCTATTTTAAGGCCACTTCCCTTGAAATGTGGTTTGAAATATTACCAAAGGTTCCACGGGGTGCATTAGTGTGAATTGCAAATCAGAGCATTGATTTAATCCTCTTTCAAGGCCGGGCTTTGGATCGCTGGCGTCGACTGGCTCCCCACTGCTCCTGGCTCAGGAGGGACCATTCAAGGGGGCAGCTTCCCGCCTCTATTCCCACACTCCAAAAAACAACACCGCAGACAGACACCCTCCAACTAAATTAGATTAAACTCCTTCTCTTCCACAGCATATTAGCCTTTTTGCTGCCCAAGCCTCCTTACGCAGCCCCTCCTCATTTAAAGACACAGATTTCTTTTTCATCTCTGCAACTGCAACAACAAACACAATCATATATATATAGTGTGTGTGTATATGTGTGTGTGTATATATATGTGTGTGTATATATATGTGTGTGTATATATGTGTGTGTATATATATGTGTGTATATATGTGTGTGTATATGTGTGTATATGTGTGTGTATATATGTGTATATATGTGTGTATATATGTGTGTGTATATGTGTGTGTATATGTGTGTATATATGTGTGTGTATATGTGTATATATGTGTGTATATATGTGTGTATATATGTGTGTATATATGTGTGTATATGTGTGTCTATATGTGTGTGTATGTGTGTGTGTATGTGTGTGTATATGTGTGTGTATATGTGTGTGTGTATATGTGTGTGTATATATATGTGTCTGTATATATATGTGTGTGTATATATATGTGTGTGTGTGTGTGTGTATATATATATATAGTTTTTTTTTTTAAAGAGACAAAGCCAGCCTTCTAAGTGCTCTTACATGGCAAGGACGTTATCTGTTTAAAATCCAGGAGGGCTTCGCCTACCTGTTCTGAAACTCAACAAATTAACCCTTAACCTGGGGCAAACCTAGAGCCTATTCACAGTGCTTCAACCTGCAATTCTGTACTGGACTGTTTTTGGAGGAATTATATGAGAAAAGAAACATCACAGAATTCCAGAAACACGACACAAAAGAGTGTGTGCGTGTGTTGTTTTGGTTGGTGTTTGTATTCCAAACAGCTTGAGCGGACAGCTTATCGGAAGCGCGTGCCCATTCTGTGAGTTCAGACTTCGTACCTGGTCTTCATTGCTTTGCTCCTTGTCCCCTCCCTTAGCTGTTTGGGATGTGCTGATTTAATTACTCCCCTTCCCATCTGTTTTCTTTCGGCTTCCCTCCTGCACCCTGGGACCCTTTTGCCTGTTCTGGGAGCTGAGTGGGTCAGCTCATCACAGGCCTGCGGCCCCTGCATGGGTGACAGAGGAGGCAAAGATGACACAGAGAAACTGTCCCTTCAGGGACAAAGCGGGGACACCCACGAGCCTGGCTCTGCCTTACAAAGAAATGAGAAGGAACCCTGTTCCTGCTTTTCACCGTAGGTGAGCTCTGAATCTGCAGCCCCACACCACAGTGATGAGCTGGGGAGGAAACGACCCAGATGCGTGGGTCCGAATCCCCCTCTTCCACCTTCTAGCCCCATGACCTCAGATATGCCACTTCTAATTGCTCTGCCTCGTTTTTCTCATCTGCAAAATGGGACCAGCAGAGTTCCCGCTTCCCAAGGCACGATGAGGATGATGTCATAACACACTCGGAAGCGTTGATGGCAATACCAAGCACCAAATAAGTGCTCAGTGATGAGTAGCGGTTATTATTGTTGAAATGCAATATAAATGGAAGGAGAGAGCACAATAAGGAGAGGCACTGGAATGTGACATTTGTGGGGAGGAGTTTGGGGACATGTCAGTGTCAGGCACACAGTAATACAAGCTGATAATCAAGACAAGCAAATAATCAAAAGGCTAACAAGAGCCAAGGCTGACTAAGCATTTGACAGGTGCTGCCTTAAGCCTTGATAGGAAGCAGCTCACTGCCTCCTCATAGGTACCCCAGGAAGCTGGTCCAGAGAAGATTTCCCTTTCAGAGAGGAGCAACTGGGGCTGGGGAGTCCGAGTCACTAGACCCAGGCCATGGGGCTACTGGGGGTAGAGCCGACACCATTCCACTCCCCCAGGGGCTCAGCTGCCTACGCCTGGCCTCCTGCCTCTCCACGGAGATGCAAGCACAGCGGGTACTTGTGATGGAGCCTGACTTTCAGAATGGGACCCCGTTCTGCTGTCCTGTCTGGAGCCAGGCAAAGATCAAGTCTTGGTTTATGGCTTTGTTCAGGGACTCCTGGCCTGGGGCGAGGCTGCCACTTTCCTATCATGTTGATATTCCCCGTGATGGTGTCTGAAGGGATTCTTTAGAGCCACAAACAGGGAGGAAATGCTGGAAGAAGCAGTGTGGGAGTTATTAATGTGTGTTGGTTTACCCATGTCCTCAGCTGTGTGACCCCAGGCAAGTTACTTAACCTCTCTGAGATTCTTTCTGTTTCCTCTGCTGTAAAATGGGAACAATGACACTTACTTGATCAGGTTCGGGGTAGGGATTAAGTGAGATAACTCAGTAAGCTCTGAGAACCGAGTTGGCACATAATGCTAGCCCCGTGGGATTCACTGGTCTGTAAACTTTCTGGTTAGTTGACTTTTCTTTGTTAAATTCATTTGTCTTCACTGGCCGGAAGCCAAGATGGTTTACTAATAGCATCACTTACAAGTCTTTCTCTTTTCTATAGGGCTGCCACACTTGTGTGTCCCTTCTTCCTTGAATTTAACCAGGAGTGAGCAGTGGACAGCTTCTGCCCTATGAGAAGGAGGCGAAGCAGGACCTGAAATCCCGTGCTCAGCTCCCACATCCCCCGTGTCCAGGACAAGTCCTTTGCTGAATCAGCGGCAGACACCACCCGGAGCCCTTTGGGAGCCTTTCCCTGTTCTTCCAGCATGGATCTGAAACTCCCTTCCCACTTTCTGCAGCCTCCCAGAGATAGTTCAGGCTCCAGCCTCATGTGATAGCATGAAGAGAAACTGGTTCCAACAGCTGTGTGCTCTGCTGCCCTCATCCCAAACAACAGTTTAAATGCACAATTACACTTTTCTCTAAGGCCCAAAATAGGATAGGAAAGATCGTTTTGCTATCCCTGAATGCCTGGCACCCTTGTTTCGTAAGGTAAGATTGGGAAGGGCTTGGCCATTGCCCTTGCAGCTGAGAAACCAACTTTAGGAATAAAGACACTCTCTCCATGTCTGACAAATGTCCACTCTCTCCCCGTTTGACAAATGTCTGCCCATCTGCTGGCAGGTCAGTCTCTCTCTCTGAGATATAGATTATATATGTATACATATATATGTGTGTGTGTATATATAATACACATATATACATATATACACACACATATTCACATATGTAATATATATGTCTGTATATACTATACACATATATAATCTATATAGAGAGATATATATAGGTTATATATGTGTACACATGTGTGTATGTATATTATTGTACAGACATATACATACACACACATATATATACACACAGACATATATATACACGCACACACATATATAATCTAATTATGGAGCTGCCCTTACAGCTCACGCATGTCATGCGCACACACGCAGGCACAGTCATTAGCTTTCAGAGCTGACACATTAGGAGGCTGCGTCCCCAGCCTCCTCATGGCTGAACAATGTCTGCTCCTGGGTGACGCGTCCACTAGGCTGCCTCCTCCTCAGGTTCCCCCTCCCCAGCCCCTTCTCCCGGAGCAGTCTTACTCTTATTTTGTTTGTGGTACTTTTTCTGCCCGTCGATGATCTTACTTATCTGCTTATGTATTTATTTTCTGTTCCTCCTCCAGCAGGAAGTCAGTCCCAGAATAGTTGTTCTGCTCCCTCCCTTCTAATAAGTACTGCGCTGAGTGTGCTTGCTTTGCCAGATGGTTAAAATAGCGCAGGGGATAGAAGGACAGATGTCTTCACCCTCATGGAGTTCACCTTCCAGTAGGAGGAGGCGATAGGCCGGGGTCTGCACATGTGCGTGCTACAGCCTGTTCCACAGTGCGTGGCGTGCGGGGCAGGTGAGCAGCTCATGCCATCCGGAGAGCTAGGAAAGGGGGGCTGCAGTTTTAGCAAGATGGGCAGGGAAGGCCTGGATGAGAAGGAGACCATTGAGCAAAGACACCAGGAGTGGGTGCAGAGAGCTGAGGGCACTTCTAGAAGTGCCTGCTGGGATAATGGGGTGTCTGCCAGTGCCACGGCCCTGAAGTGCCACTATACCTGGGGTTTTTGAGGAAGAACAATGGGGCCAATGGCTGGAAGTCAGGGCATAGGGGCCAGCGTCAGAAGGTAGGTGACAGAAGAGGTGTGTGGAGAGGAAGTGGGAGGGAAAGAAATCGGGCCATGATGGCGTCTATGGGCCTTTTGATTTTGACTCTGAGTGAAATGGGGAGCCACGGAGGGTTCTGGAGAGACGAGAGCCATGCTCTGACTTCAGTCTTCCCAGGACCCTTCTGGCTAGTGCGTCAAGGACACACAGTGGCAGGGAAAGAGTGAAGCAGAGAAACAGTTAGGAGACAGCCACAGTGGTTCAGAGGAGACAGGCTGGTGGCTTGGACCCCGGAGGCAGAAGAGGCCACGGTCAGCAGGAATTGGATTCTGCTTAGAGGGCCACCAGGCAAGCCTGGGCCGGCTGTCCATTTTGACCATGGACCAAGGCTGTCCATTTTGATGGAAAACTCATTCTTCTTCTTCTTCTTCTTTTTTTTTTTTTTTTTTTTTTGAGACAGAGTCTTGCTCTGTCACCAGGCTGGAGTGCAGTGGTGCGGTCTCAGCTCACTGCAACCTCTGCCTCCCAGGTTCAAGTGATTCCCCTGCCTCAGCCTCCCGAGTAGCCTGGACTACAGATGTGTGCCATCAAGCCCAGCTAATTTTTTTTTTTTGTATTTTAGTAGAGACGGGATTTCACCATGTTGGCTAGGATGGTCTCGATCTCCTGACCTTGTGATCCGCACCCCCCTCAGCCTCCCAAAGTGCTGGGATTACAGGCGTGAGCCACTGCACCCTGCCAGAAAACTCATTCTACTCCATCCTACAGTTTTCCCTAAGAGAGAAACAATAAAACACCACCACGACCAATGGCAAAAAGCTGGCACCCACTCCACGACTTTTCATATCTACACGTTTGTACAGCTTTATTTTTAAGCATTCTGAAATTCTATGCAGGAGAGACCCCAGCTAGGTTTAGGGAGTCCTAGGGTTTGTGGAGTAAATGAAGTTTCTCCCTAGAATTAGGGAGGGTAGAGACAGGCAGAGAACTGACAATCCTAACAGCTGCTGTCCTCAGAGCCACTGTTTCTGAGAGCTGCTCGCTGAGTGCTTCTAGCGAGTTAAATGGTGTTCGCCCAAAAGACGTGTTCGTGTCCTGATCCTGGGAACCTGTGGCTGTGATCTTATTTGGAAAAAGCTCTACATTACGTCTCTGCAGAAGTAATCATGTTAAGGATCTTGAGAGGACGTGACCCTGAATTATCCGGCTGTGCTTGACATCCAATGACTGGTGATGTTGTAAGAGAAAGACAGAGGGAGATGTAAGATATGAGAGAAGGCCACGCCGAGACTGGAGTGATGTGGCCGTGAGCCAAGGAATGCCTGGAGCCACCAGAAGCTGGCAAAGGCAGAAGGAGCCTCCTCTGGACCCTGTGGTGGGTGCGCAGCCTGGCAGATGTATTCATTTTGGACTTCTGGCCTCCAGGGCTGTGAGAGAATACATTTCTGCAGTTTTAAGCCACCCAATCTGTGTCCCTGGGAAGCCCAAATAGGGCGAGACCTTTTGCCAAGTGGTCTCCAAGTGTCACGTCATCGAATCCTTCTCCCGGGCTTGTGCCATAGTCTTTCCACTTTAGAGAGGAGGAAACGGAGGCTCTGGGGCACAAAGCCAGTCAGTGGCGGGGCCTGACTTTCAACCCAGCCTGCATGGGGTCAGAGAACCCACTTTCCCCGTGGGGCCTGCGGCCTATGCTAAGGATGCTTGTTCATCTCTCCTGGGCCCGGGAGTGGTTCTTCTGGCCTAGAAGGCAAGGGAAGCCAGTCTTTCGGTTTCAAGGTTTCCCATTAGTGGAGTCAAGCAAAAATGGTGTGTTGCTCTTCTTCCTGAGCTCAGCCTGGGAGCACGGCCTTAACATGCTCAGTGGATCCCAAGACGGCAGCATGGCGGTGCCAGCCTGGCAGCCTTAGCTCCTTGCAGCTGTGCTTGTGAAGGGAGCAGTGAGTGGCTTCCCTCTGTGACCACCTTGGGTCCTAAGTTTCACTGAGGCTGGGATCCATGCGTCTTGCAATTGGCTAGGAATTTCCCAGGCTTTCCCTCCCTTCCCTGTGCAGGGCACTGGGTGTGAGGCATTGCGTCCGTTCTTCTGCCCACCTGCTTCCCCCTAAGAGTGTGAGCTGTATAAAGGCAGGAACCAAACAGGAGCCTCCACGTGTTCCCAGTTCAAGGGCAGTGTCCCTTGTGTGTTTCTTCAATAATTCAGTGGGTGATTTATTCTGCACGGACACTGCACACACTCGGCCCTGCCGTCTCCGGAGCTGGGAGGTGTGGAGCTGGCTCCTGACCTATTTACACACCGAGGAGGGATGTGGAAAACAGGAGGAGTCCCAGGGCTCCAATGCAAAGAGGAGCCTCTTCATTCCCTCTGCCGTGGCCGTGCAAGGGACAGCGCCTTGTGGGATTGTGTCCTCCACCCAATTATCCTTAGCATTAGTTTGCTAAGGATAATGGCCTCCAGCTCCACCCATGTCCCTGCAAAGGACATGATCTCATTCCTTTCTGTGTCTGCATAGTATTCCATGGTGTATATGTACCGCGTTTTCTTTATCGAGTCTATCATTGATGGGCGCTTCAGTTGATTCCATGTCTTTGCTACTGTGACTCGTGCTGCAATGAGCATTCGCGTGCATGCCTTTATGGTGGAATTATTTCTATTCCTTTGGGTGCATACCCAGTCATGGGATTGCTGGGTCAAATGGCATTTCTGCCTCTAGGTCTTTAAGGAATTGCCATGCTGTCTTCCACAATGCAAGCGAGACGTTATTGAAAGTGTAAAGGGGGCTGCTAATTACGCTGGGGCAGGCGGGGCAAACCAGGACCCTGCCAGGCGAGTCTAGGCCATGGCCCCACACCAGAAGATGAGGGCTGGAGACTCCTGGAGAGGAATCTGAGTGGCGAGACCACCTGCATTCATTATGTGTCAATTCTGCCAGGTGACAGTCCCCAGTGAGCCCACCAAACATGAACCTAGGTGCTGTTGGGAAGGTCTTTGGATGCCATTAACATCTACAATCAGTTGGTTTTCAGTAGAGGAGATTATCCTCAAGAATGTGGGCGGGTCTCGTCCAGTGAGCTGAAAGGCCTTGAGAGCAGAACTAGGATTTTGGAGGAGAATGAAGTTTTGCCTCCGGACTGCAGCGTCACCTCCTGCCTGGGAATTTCCAGCTTCCTTTTCAGACTTCGGACTTGCCTCCAAGCTCCCTGAATCACATAAGCCAATTCCTTGCAATGCATCTTTTCATATATTTATGTCCTATTGCAGATTGTGTTTCTCTGGCTGGACCGTAACTGATGAGGAGGACTGAAATTCCAGGCTTGGTTGTATAGCATATGAGTGAGGTCATTTGGGTCTGGGGAGCCGGGGTTCCTTCAGCTGTGTGAGTGTGACCTGCACCAAGGTGCCTCGCTACCTGGGGCGAGGGGGCTGCCATCCAGCCCACACCCCAATCCTAGGCCATGCACCCTGGCATAGGTCTGTGTCTGGCTCAAGGAAGGGTTCCCTCCTCCCTCCAATGTGCACAGAGACCTTGAGATCCCATCCACCTAATCCTGTGCCCTCAGAAGCCTCCTCTGAGAGGGGGCACCTTTTCCTAATTCTCACAAAGGCTAGTGGCTACCTTGTAGATAGCCTTGGATGTGTTAGGACACTTTTCTGAACATCAGTTCCTTATCGGTAAGATGGGAGTTGTGTCCTCAATGGGTAATTAGAGATTATTCATGGGAAATCCTATCACAGTATCTACCACGGGAAGACTCACAAGTGCTGATCTTTGCTGGTGTTGCTGCATTTGTTATTGAATGCATTTGTTAGGAGTCTTGTTAGTAAGTGACAAAAATCCAACTCAAATTGGCTTACACTAAACAAGGTTCCTGCATCTGGGAGTATAAAGGGTGACGCTTTGGCAGAGGCTGGCTCTGGAAAACGAGGACGCACATTTGTGCCCCCGCTTTCCTCTGTGCGGCATCCTTCTCTTCAAGGCTTCCCCCAGTTTGGCAAACACGGCCCCAGCAATGCCAAGCTGAGAGCACCTTTTAAGAAAGACCCTTCCTTCCATGTGTTTTGGCAAAAGTCCCATGAAGCAGTATGAGTGGCCCAGTTTGGGTCATGGACTCGCCCCTAAACCAGCCGCTCTGGATGGATTAGTTCCAATTGGACAGGCCGTGGTCTTGGACTCTTTGGGTGAGTGTGGGAGGGTGTGGGAGGGAAGATTCATTGAACCTCATCTCTACCACATGGTACAGCTCCCTGGAAGAAAGAGGGGCTCCATTGGCAGAAGGAAACAAGGAATTTTATGGGAAACCACATTATCACTACCACAATCTACCATGCTATACATAAGAAATGCACCTTGGTCTTAATGCACGGTCTTGAGGGGGTGCAAGCTGAATCCAATTCCCAGCGTCTGGGTCAGTGTCCCTCATGGGGGAGCTGCCTCACTTAAGATTCCTTTGGATAGGTAAGGTAGAACACCAAGCTGCGCAGGATTATGAAAAGAAAGGGAGAAATTCACTGGCTCGCAGAATTGAAAAGCTGAGATCCAGCTGTACTTCTAAGCCTGAGCCATTCTCCAGCTCCTGGCCTTGCCTCTCGCTGTCTTGGCTTCACCCTTCACAGACCGCCCTGCAAGGACCGAGGTGGAGTCTCATTGGACTGGCTCAGGTCGTGTGCCTCGTTCTGAACCATCCACTGTTTCCAGAGGGATGGGGTATCCTGATTAGCCAGGAAGAAGTCAGACCTCTCTGAGCTAACTGTACTGACAATTGGGTAGAGGAGGTCCCCCAAAAGTAAAGTTGGGCACTGCAGTTCAGGAGAAGGGTGATCACTGGTTGCTAAGCAACCATAAAGTAGCCAGCATCTCCTGTGGGTTGGGGTTTGCACCTGTGAATGGACAAGTGGCACTCGGAAATTAAATGCAGTGCATCCAGTGCTCAAGCTCCTGGGCTTCGTCTGCTCCACACTTTTTCCTCTGCCCTTTGGGCTAAAGCCATTGGGTTTGGGACAAGAGAAGGGGAGAGCTGGTACCTCTTCCCTTTTTTGCCCAGGAAAGTTGTTTCTCCATGATTTCATGGCTCAAAGTCATTGAATCTGAGTAATTCTTACAAACCAGATCCAGGAAGAATCTAGGAGTGGGCTCTCTGTAGATTAGAATGCTTCAGGCTGCAGGTAACAGAAGACTTGACTGGAAATGCCTTCAACAGAGAAGGGATGTATCATTTTCTAGAAGGAGAAATTCTGCAGCTGGGACGGTTCCAGGGTTGGTTTCTTTGGAAACTCAGAACTTCATCAAGGCTCTGGATTCATTTCTTCTTTCTGCTGTGCCATTTCCAGCCTGTCGACTTGGCCTGGGCCAGCTGTCCTCTCACGCTCATGATTGCTGCCTCTGCTCCTGCCATCACATACACAAGCAGTGCCTGTTCAGTGGAACAAAAGGAAATCAAAAAGAGGAATCACATTGTCCTGTGTCTCTACAATTTTTTTTTTTAAATCATGAAAACCGTTCCCAGAAACCCCACAACAGACTTTCTGTTTCATCTCATTGGCCAGAACAGTATCACAGGAGACTACTGGGATTGGCATAGACTAGCTAGGATGCACCGTTAGAGCCCGTGGAGGACGGCAGACATCTGAGCAGAGCTGGGCCTCAGCGGGCAGGGGATGACAGGGACTGGCAGGCATCCTTTGGTCACTCGGAGGACTTCCTTCAATCCACCCAGGGCTGGTTGGCATCATAAACTCAGGATGGCAGCACTTGGATGGCTGTGGTTGCTTTGTCTCCAGTGAGTGCCCCAGGAAACCATCTCTTCTGGTCGCCACACGGCTATTTGGTGAGCTGCTTGCTGGGGTGAGCTGCTGCTGAATGGGTGTGGTTGAAACTGGAAGGGTGAGGTCCCAAAGCCACTGTCTGCCCCTCGGTGACTGCAACAGGTAGCCTCCCCACCAACTTCCAGGCAAATCTGTGGGAAATGGAACAAGGTGTCAAGGGGAACAGGGGAGTCAGGCCACCAGGGCCCCACTGAGGAAGGCACCTGTTGCACCATATTTTGACGTCTTGAATGTGTATCCACTGGCCCAGGGAGTGGCTTAATTACCAGTGTAATAGCAGGTCCACTTACAGCTTCAGGTTTCGTAGAGGAAAAAGCATCATTGCAAAATGCTTTTGATGTGGTTAAGCGGTGAGGCCACAGTGAATTTTAAGTGCTTGGTAAAGCGCATGGAAAAAGAAAAGCACAAGTCATACTTGGTAAAGGACATTTCCCTTCCTAGATGCCAGGTGTGAAAGGATGCCAGGAATATTCTCTGCTCTTTCCTCCTGCTTCCTGAAGGACTGAGTCCACACTAACTATTATCAAACAAACAAACTTCCAGGGGAAAAGACTGCAGAACCTATACATTCTTTATAATTGGAATCACAGCTATACATTCTTTATAATCAGAATAACAGCTCTACATTCTTTATCATCGCAGCTATACATTCTTTATAATCAGAAAGTGCTTTCTGGCCAGGCACGGTGGCTCATGCCTGTAATCCCAGAACTTTGGGAGGCCAAGCCAGGTGGATCACCAGAGTTTAGGAGTTTGAGAACCCCTGGCCAACATGGCAAAACCCCGTCTCTACTAAAAATACAAAAAAAAAAGCCCAGTGTGGTAGCAGGCGCCAGTAATCCCAGCTACTCAGGAGGCTGAGGCAGGAGAATCGCTTGAACTCAGGAGGCGGAGGTTGCCGTGAGCCAAGATCACATCACTACATTCTAACCTGGGCAACAACAGTGAGACTCCATCTCAAAAAAAGAGAAAAGTGCTTTCTGCTGTCTTACTGAGGTCCCTGCTGCTCTGCTAACTCCTTCTCAAGCTGAGAGGTAAAGCAGGTGCTTTACTTCTGTGTGGTCATGTGTTGGGTGCCTGCTACATCAAAACGCTTTTCCATATGCAGAGGAAATCAGAAGGAAGGGAGCACTGAGTGGCTAGTGGGCAAAGGGGAGAGACAGCAAGACCAACACATGCCACAGAGCTGCCTTTTATATGAATTCAAATTCTGGGATTTCGGACTAGAGCAATATGACAAATATTCATGGACTTTCACTAGACCAAAATTGGAATAAATGCTACACACACCCCAATTTTTAAAATTAGTAAAAACATGTGACTTTAAAGCAGGCTGCCTACGTTAATAATAAACCACATTTTCCCTAACGTGAAAAGTCAGTGCCATTCGAGCTTGTCGACAGAAATACAGAACAATTCCTCAGTGATGTGTGCTTCTTTGCAAAAATCAGCCTTGAATTATGCAGGTTTGAAATAGGCAAAATCTTCCTAAACAAATACTTTGCATACAATACCTCCAACCTCTAATCCAGTATAATGTTTAAACTCTGTGCTAGATGCCCGCTTAGTTCTTTCATTGATGTGAAGCTATTTCATTAGGAGTCAGCAACTATGCCCTGTGATCTGACCCAATGCCTGTTTTTGTAAATAAAGTTTTATTGGCACACAGCCACACCCATTCATTTACAATTCGCAGATGGTCACTTTCTCACTCCAATGGAGTGGTGGCCACAGAAACCGTCTGGCCCAGATGTCTAAAACATTTATTATCTGGATCTTTATAGGAAATGTTTGCTGGCTTTAGAGAGAGGAGTTTCATCACTGGGATAAGCGACTCCATTTTCTTTTACCTATGGAGATTTCTCAGGCTTGCTGCACCTTATTGCTATAACTCTGTGACATATTGGTGGCCTCTACGCCACCTCTCAGCTGTCTGGCCTGAGAGCTCTGTCCAGACGGATTGACAGAGGCCAGTACCTGGTGAAGAAGGCAGCATCTGAGAGGAGCCAGGGATGCATTCATTCACCCTTTCATTCAGTCATTCAGCGAGGGTGCAGCATGCATCAGCTGTGTGCAGGCACTGCGTTAGGAACTGCAGATACAGCCACGGCCAGTAGAAAGGGCACCTGTTCTCCTTTTGTTTGTTTTTGTTTTTGTTTTTGAGACAGAGCCTCACTCTGTCTCCCAGGCTGGAGTGCAGTGGCACAATCTAGGCTCACTGCAACCTCCGCCTCCCAGGTTCAAGCAGTTCTCCCACCCCAACCTCCCAAAGGCTGGGATTACAGGCATGAATCATTGCGCTCAGCTGGCACCTGTTCTCACTAGGATAGATATCATAGCGGGGGAGACGTTGGATGGACAAATTGGCAAGGGGGATAAGTTCAGGCACTGCCGTGTGCTGTGGAGATAATAAAAGGAAAGTGGGACAGACAGTGGGGCGTGGGGAGGCTGCCTGCTTAGCTGAGGTGGTCAGGGCTGGCTCTGAGGAGGTGACGCATCCCTGAGAGCTGAAGGAGGAGGGCAAGGCAGCCAGACAAAGGTCTGGCCGTGAGGCTCTGACTGTGCCTTTGTGCTGTTGTTCTTTGTCGATGCACTCACCCAGGAAGCACTTGTACCCCGTCATGGCGCTAGAATATTAACAAGTCATGGTCCCTGGCACCATGCAGGAATTCAGAGTTGGCCTAACAGAATGCTTAGATTTCTTGGGTTTGAATCCTGGCTTCACTGCTCAGGAGCTGTGTGACTGTAGACAAGTTGATGAGCCTCTCTGAGTCTTGGTTTCCTTAACAGCAAAAGGGGGATAATAATTGTAGCTGCGTTATAAGGTTGTTATGAGGACTCTGTGAACAACAGCATGTAAAGGCTATGATACCCCACCACATACACAGGTTTTGCACCACAGCCCACAGGGGGCAGTTCACGTAGACCTCAGAGGTACAGTGACAGTGCAGAGCACGCGCTCAGATAACCCTGACTCAGAGGCGTAGAGGGAGTGCATGTGAGCCAAGCCCAGGACTGCACAGCAGGTGTTCCAGTGGAAGGTCTAGAACGCAAGGGGGGATTCGTTTTGCTGGGTGGGGTAGGAAAAGGTTATTTGGGAAGAACTCCCAGAAGAGGCAACATTTAACAGTCTGTAGATAGGTGGTTAGGAATTCCTCAGCGTGAGCAAAGGTGGTGGGGGTGCCAGGTGAGGGAACGGCATGCACAAAGGCGCGGTGTCTTGAAGCTTCGTGGCACCCCTAGGGAGGGAAGAGGATCTGCAGGGGTGCCATTGGTGTGTGGCAAGATCAGATGCGGGTCCCAAAGATTAATTACACTGGTAGCTTTGGGAGGAGAGGAGGTGAAGGTGGAGAGAAGGCCGAGAAGCCACGTGGGTATCACTGAAACAGTTCTGGCCAACAAGGGTGATGGCAACGACTTTGGAAATGAAGAAAGAAAAGAATGATGAAGAAAAAAGGATGTGTCAATCCAGTTGGGCCAGCCCTGCTCAGAGCCTGCTGCAAACAGCCCTGTTTGTGTTGGCTGGTCTGTGCCTCTATCGGTCAGGGTAACTCACCTGCATTTAGCTTGAAGCAAGAACCTAAGGCCAAGTCCTTTTTTCTGACCTCTAATGCAAATGCTCCACATAGATGTAGCATTTTCTGACTTTCCTTAGAAGCTAGAATGATGCTGGGCCCAAATCTGTACCCTTGGATGTTTCGAACTCTCAGCCATGGGCCCTTCACCAAAACTGTAATGTTAATCAACTTCGCACTTCCAACATCCCTCTCCTTTAAGACCCCCACTAATCAGCGAGTTCTCCCAGCATGGCCAGAAGTCTCAGGCATTCAAGGGACATTTGAAAATGTTCTCCACCTGGTAGGTGAGATTCAGGTTTGGTGAATGGAGTTCTGGTGTGAGCCGGGTGCCCCGCGTGCTGGATCTGATGGTATCTCTGGGTGGCCTGTGTGATGGCCCCGGCAGTCGCTCAGCACCAGAAATGCGGCCGGCCCAAACGGAGATGCGAGGCGGGGAGAAACAGTAATCTTCATTAGTAACTTCCATATGGATCCTGCATTGAAATGAGCATCGTTTGGATCATCGAGTTAAATAAAATGTTATCACAATTCATTTTACATGCTTCTCTTTACTTTTTTTTTTTGAAACAGAGTCTCACTCTGTCGCCCAGGCTGGAGTGCAGTGGCGCCATCTCGGCTCACTGCAAGCTCTGCCTCCCGGGTTCATGCCATCCTCCTGCCTCAGACTCCCGAGTACCTGGGACTACAGGCGCCCGCCACCATGCCCGGCTAATTTTTTTGTATTTTTAGTAGAGACGGGGTTTCACTGTGTTAGCCAGGATGGTCTCGATCTCCTGACCTCATGATCCGCCCGCCTCAGCCTCCCAAAGTGCTGGGATTATAGGCGTGAGCCACCGCTTCCGGCCGCTTCTTTTTACTTTTTGAAAGTAGCTACCAGAAAATTTAAAATCACATTTGTGGTTCACATTATATTTCTAGTAGACTGTGCTGATCTAGATAAATGGTCCATATTCTTTTTTTTTTTTTTCTTTGAGATGGAGTCTCACTCTGTAGCCCAAGCTAGAGTGCAGTGGTGCAATCTCGGCTCACTGCAACCTCTGCCTCCCGGGCTCAAGTGATGCTCATGCCTCATCCTCCCGAGTAGCTGGTATTACAGGCGCACACCACCATGCGCACCCAATTTTTTGTATTTTAGTAGAGATGGGGTTTCACCGTGTTACCCAGAGTGGACTCGAACTCCTGAGCTCAGGCCATCAGCCTCCCAAAGTGCTGGGATTACAGACGTGAGCCACTGTGCCCGGCCCCATATTCATTTCTTTAGGACTGAATCCACTCCACACCTGCTGCATTTGGACTGTGCAGTGTTTTAAAGACATTTGAATCTGTCAGTGAACTTTAAAACATCGTCATATTTCACATGAAAACCAGAGCTTTCGGCTTCTCAAAAAATCTCCTTCTGGGCACAGGTCTGGCTCAGGCGAGCAGCCACCGTGTGCCGTAGACAGGACATCTGCTGGGATCCAGTTCTTCATGAGCCCCGTTGTACTGTCCCGACCGTCCTTCTGTGGCTGGCACGGCTGCCTGGTAGAGAGAGGTGATGTCCGATCCAGACACCAGACTTGGGAGAAAACTTCCCGGTTCATCCAGAATAACCCCTGCTTCTGGGTTAGACAACAAGACAAGAGAGTCTGGATGCTAGCCCAATTACAGAACTGAGAAAGTGAAGTCTCTTGGCCTCAGTTTCCCTGTGTGCAAGGAGCATAATTACATGTACAGTCAGGAGTCGTTCAGCCTAATGACTGCTTGCGAAGCCCCGTGAGATGACTCGATTAGCACCTCTGGAAAGGGTTCTCACCGGGACTTGGCCTTTGGTTCTCACTCCAAGCTAAATGCAGGTGAGTCACCCTGGCTGATGGAGGCACGGATCGGCCAACACAAACAGGCTTGTTTGCAGCAGGCTCCGAGCAGGGTTGGCCCCACTGGATTGACACAGGGCTGTGTGGCTCGTCTATGTCTCTAAACCATGAAAGCGTTTTCCCTGCAGGTGCCCCGGCCCAGGGCAGCTGAGGGTGCTGCAGAGAAGGGCGCCGCCTCTAGCTTCTGATGTCTAACGCAAATGCTCCATATACATGTGGTGTTTTCTGACTTTCCTTAGAAGCAATGATGATGCTGGGCCCAAATCTCCACCCTTGGATGTTTAAAACTCACTCAGCCATGGGCACTTCACCAAAACAGTAGTAGTAATGATAATAAACTTCCCACTTCCAACATCCCTCTCCTTTGAAATCCCACTAAGCAGCGAGGTCTCCCAGCATGGCCAGATGACCAGACAAGGCTTATCACACCCAGAACCACTTAGCACCTTCCAGAGGGAACGGAGCCCTAGCTGGATTGAAGCTGCAGGGGAAAGGGCGGGAGATCCCAAGCTGATGTTCCCAGGCCCAGGCAGGCAGCTCCGATTTGCTGGTCTTGCCCCCGGATCCTGTTCCATTTGAAAGATGACGCAGGAAGGAGACAAGATCACTCCCTTCTCCAGGGTGCTGCTTGGGTGAAGCCTGGGCTGTCCTGTGGGTGTTCTTTGTTTCTGTCTGGAGAAGACAGGACCGTGTACCACGGGTGAGGGTGCTTTCCAACTCTGCAGAGACTGGCATTCTAACACAAAGCATGCCCCTCTTACCACAGCACTGCAAGGCTGGCACCGCCTGCAGCAGACAGCGCCTTCACAGGGGACCGAGGGGCCCTTTCTTGCCATGGAGGACATTACAGTAGTCGCGGGATTTGCACGGATAGAGGGAGGGAGGTGTCTGGGTAAGCCGTGGAGGTCCTCCTTCCTCACTGCCGTGCCCCCGAGGACACACAGGAAATGGCTCTGCTGACCCCTCGGCCAATATTAAAGCTGGGAACAAGAAGGCAGGACTCTAGGGCTCAGGTGAGCTCACCCAGAACAGCTTATACAACAGGTCCCTGCTCAGGTCCTTCCAAAGCCACCTGTGGCAAAGCAGTGGATGATGGCTGTAACCAGGGGTGGAGGGTGGCGTGAGTTAGTGCCGCCACTATATGTCATGAAAAGCCTGTCCTAGGACACCAGGATAGAGGAGATTCTGCTTCCAGCCCGGTGAAGCTCCCCACTGAGCTCCCAGCCCTGCCCTCTCTCTGGAACCAGCCTTGGCTGCATCTGCCCTGACCCCCATCTTCCCTTGAACTTCTGTGATCTGCATCCTAGGGTCAGGCGGTGGAGTGTGGCCTGACTTTTCTGTTCTGTTTGACTTGGACATCGGAAGACATTGCCTCTTTAAAGACACAAAATATCTCTCTTCTTTTTTTGGTGGGGAGAGGGAGTGGTCTGCATCTCTCTGTGGAGTCTAGAGCAGGGTTGGGTAGAGATGCAGCCCAGGGATGAAAGACAGATGGCCTGGGCGTGCAGGCACTGGCTGCCTCTCTTGTCATTTATGTTAGTTATGGTGACACTAATGATGACCCAGCACTTACCGGTGTTCTCATTATATAACCCTACCCGTGCTTCCCAGGGGTTGATCCTGTCATTAATGCTCCCATTTCACAGTTCGGAAAACTGAGGCCAGAGAGGTCAAGCAGCCTGCCCAGGGTCCCAGAGGCAGGGCGGAGCCGGTCAGCAGCCTGTGCCCACTGCTTCAGGGCCGGGTTCCTTGCTATGTCTCTGGCTCTTAGTGTGAAGGAAAAAACCCTTAACGAGAGCAGTTTGAAGTTTGGCTTCTGAGCTGTTGTAAGTTAAAAAAAGAACAAGGGCGGTTTGCCGTGGGGTAGCCGAGGAAGCTGATGACCTAGTCCCTTTTATAACACTGCCTTGAGACACACACACACAAAACACAAAAACACTGACTTCCCTCTGATCACAGAATTAATACACTCATTATATAAAATGTATAACACACAAAATACGCATACATAGAGAGAGTGAAAATCTCATAGGGGCCCGCCACCCAGACTCTGTGCCCTGTGACTCCGTGTGCCTCTTCTGGTCTTTTTTCTGAAAGCCTGAGCACCCCGATTATATATAATTTCCTGAGTGTGATCTTACTGTACGTACCTTTCCATGGCCTACTTTATTTTTCACGTAAGATTTCATGAGCATCTTTGCCCAGCAGGGAACATTCTTTAAAAAGGTCATTGTGGTGGCTCGTCGACGTTCCATTGGGTCAGAATTTTTAATGAATCCCCCAATGTTACTGGACATTTAGATTTTTCCAGTTATTTCCAATTTATTTTTACTTCTCAATGTCATTTTCAATCTTTAATACAATATAACATGTTAGAAAAGCCATCTAGCTTTGATTTGGTTTTCCAAAAATGCTTGGTGATTGGAGTTCCTGGCCCTAGAGCCGGAGGTTGGATGTGGTGTCTGGTTTGTGGCACACACAAAGCAAAGCTTAATCCTCGTTTCAGTTCTGGGTTCAGAGTGCAAGCTGGCTGCTTATCCAGTTTTGGGGTTGGGCTCGGAAGGTGGAGGAGGTAGGCCGCACGCCACCCCAGTCCCCTGGCCTGATGGACAGGTTTCCAGAGTGAAGGGAGGTGCCAGAGAGGTGGAGACACTCTCCCAAGGACACACAGCAGTGATGCCCAGAAGGGAGCTGGAGCCCCACGGCCTACACCCTGGTCTGGGGCTGTGGCTGTGGGGTGCACGTCCTTGTCCCTTTGAAAGTTCGAAGTCAGGCTTGCGCCATATTTTTTGCAATCCGTGACCTGTGAGTCAGCCCTTCTCTGACTTGCATATTTGGAGAGACGTCAGCATGCCACGGCCCCCAGCACAGGCCTCAGGAGCTGTGCATATTGGTTTGCACAGTGTCTCTTTCCATCTTCAGCAAACGCTTTTCACTTTTTATCCTTGCCACAGAGGGAAAAACGTTCCTGCAGGCAGCTGCTTCATGTTTCCCATTCACCTCTACCACCGGGAAAATGCCGCTTGAAAGGCCTGGGATGAAAATTTCTCTCCTAAGACTCTTTCCATCTTTTACAACGACAGAGGCGTGTTATGGCCTGAGTTTACCATAAACACAACTGGAAACAATATGACAGCCTGTGGGGACGTGGGGGAGGCGAGGGGGGTGTCTACGGAAAATACAGGGACAGATGTGTTTCCTCTCTCATGGACTCTGAGACCACAGTGCCGCTGCGAGCCCCCTTTTTCCAGGGCCCCTTGGATTACAAGACAGTGTGCTGCTGGAAACATCTCTTCCCACAGTCATCAGTTCACCTGGGCTGGGTTAAGTGAGGCAGGAGCGCTTTGGAAAAGGGGCCGGAAGAACCTTCTGGGTGGTCTGCCATGCGAGGGGGGGCCTGGGGCACCAAGGAGGTGTCAAGAGTCCCGTTCCCATCCCTCCCACCCACGAGAAACTTCTCAGGAAGGAGGACGTCGTTCCTGGCAGGAGGGCGTGCTCGGTGGTCCTGATGGTGGAGGCCCTGCCGGGGCCACAGGGTCAGTAGAAGCCGAGGCGTTCCACACTCTGCTAGTTTAGAACCACAGGCAATGAGACCCAAAGACCTGACCACTCAAGCCCTTGCATTGCTCTACAACCCTGGCAAAGGAGGTGGCCTCTCTGAGTCTCCCATCTCTCACCTGAGAACGTCAGTGTGTGGCAGTCAGTTTTATGTGGGCCAAGCTTAGCGTACCTGGAGACGAACCCAAGCACTCATCTCAGGGTTGCTGGGCAGGTGTTTTGGGGATGTGGCCGATGCCTACAGCCAATAAAGGAGCTTGCCCCTGAGCATGTGGGAGCACATCACGCAGCCCACAGAAGGCCTTCCGAGGGAAAGCAGGTTTCCTGAAGGAGGAGAAATTCTGCCTCGTAGAAATCCTGCCTGAGGCTCCAGCCGCCAGCCTGCCTTATAGATTTTGGATTTGCCAGCAGCCACAATCGTGTGAGCGAAGGCCTTCAAACAAACCCTTCTGTATTGACCAACTGGCCATACCCGTATTTACACCGATATCCACAGCGTCATCTATGTTTGCCTTCTGCCGGCCGCATCTCCGCACAGCCTTCATGGACGCACTGAGTTAGCCACTAGAGCTTAACGAGTCATCTACGTAACGCACCCCGCCCCATGTCCAGTCACAGAGGACGCCTTGGGTCATGACAGTGACAAGGTCGACTGTGCTCAGCCAGGTTCGTTCTCAGAGTTCACGTGACCACACATGGAGCCCCCCTCCCAGATGCCAATGTAATGTTCAGACGCTGAGCATGGACCCTCGCTGCCCCCTCTGCCCGCGGGCCGCTTGCCGCCGCTCTGCCCTGCGTCTGGCCAGCTGCACACCAGTGGAATTTATTTTATCTTGATGAGCCTGAAATAAACTCTCCATTAGGAAAATTGTACATTTCTGGCAATTTAAGACAGAGAAAAAGAGAAAGAGAGAGAGTGTGTGTGCAAAAGCTTGACTTGCACTTCAGACAACTGTAAAAAAAAATCGATTCCCAGGAGCGTGTGTGGGGAGCTTGGGGAAGGAGCCCCGTTGAACTAGGTCTTTGGATGAAAATTGTCCTGGTGACATGCTCCAGGTAAAACAGAAAAAGCCCGTTTATTTTCTTCTTTAACAATCACGCCGGATTCTGAAATTAAGCTCTGGGGCAAGAAGATCTCAAAAGATATCCCTTGGCCAGATGCAGTGGCTCACACCTGTAATCCCCCAGCACTTTGGGAGGCTGAGGCAGGCAGATCACTTAAACCCAGGAGTTCGAGACCAGCCTGGGCAACATGGCAAAAAAACCCGTCTCTACAAAAAATACTAAAAATAGCCAGGTATGGTGGTGCACCCCTGTAGTCCCAGCTACTCTGGAGGCTGAGATGGGTGGATCACTGGAACCCGGGAGGCTGAGGCTGCAGTGAGCCATGATTGTGCCACTGCACTCCAGCTTTGGTGACAGAGCAAGACCCTGTCTTAAAAAAAAAAAAAAAAAAAAAAAAAGAAAAGCAAGCAAAGAGATCCCGTGTTCACGTGTCATTAGCTACTGTTATCGATGGGGACCTAAGCCTCTCTGTTCACCTCCCCCTCCTTTTTTACCTCCCCATCTCTGTTTTCACTTCTCATCTTTATGCTCAAACTAGGCATGATTCACAGCCAAGCTGACTCTCCACTGTCTGGCTTTCAGACAAATCTTTGGTTATATTCTCACCCTCTTCTCCAAGATCCAGGAGCCACCTCCCCCTTTCCACCTGGCTATCATCCCATTCCCGGATCTGCACCCCAGCATCCAAGCACTGGGGCTGGCCCCTGGCCTCCAAGCAGCTTCACCCCTGAAGCTGCACGCGGCCAAGTCCGAGCCCGAGCCTACTTATTCTCCATTTCATGCAACAAATTTCTGGAGACCTGGAGCCTTTGAATCACCCACAGAAAACACCTTTCTGACTCAATTCTTCTGAAATGCCCCAGGACTGGCAACCGAGCCAGTGTAAGCTGGTTTCTGTAGCGGGTGTGCCCATATGCTTTCAGAAGTGGCTCGCTGTGCACCCAGGGAAGGCCAGGCTCAGAAAGTAAACACACCGTGTTTCTTTTAGGTTTAAATGCGCATTTTGAAACACGGAGACTGTCCTGTTTTGTTTAATTGTTATTCAGTCGTTTGTGCTACCAGGAGGTCAAATACAGTTCTTACCACCCGGGAAGCTGTCTGGGCGCAGCTGCTCTCTGGTTCAGGAGCTGTTTAACTGCACAATGACATGCAAGACGTGGGCATTGCATGGACCTGCCTCCAGGCGTTTTGCTGCAGGTGAGCTGCTGGCTTGTAGCTGCTTGCAGATCTCTGCCAGCGAGAGATTTAGTGCTTCCAACAACATACGAAAACTGGCCCAAAGGCTTTCGCCGAAATAAAAGACGGCTGTTTACCACGGTTTGGACAGTATTTGTTTTCAGATGTCTGCGAACTGTCCCTGCAGAGCCCGCCATCATTTCAGTTCATGCAGAGAAACCTCTCTCATTTTATTTACTAGATGTATTAGTTTCCTGGGACTGTTGTAACTGAGGACCACAAGCTGGGTGGCTAAAAACAAGCAACATTTATTCTTGCACAATTCTGGAGGTTAAAAGAAGTCTGAAATCACCGTATTGGCAGGGCCAGGCTCTCTCTGGAGGCGCAGGGGAGGCTCCTGCCTCGCCTCCTCCTAGTTTCTGCTGGTTGTGGCAACCCTGGGTTTGTGGCCACGTTGCTCCCATCTCCGCCTCTGTCTCCACGTGGAGTCTCTGTGTCTCTTCTCTTACGATGACATCGGTCGTACTGGAGTGGGCCCAGCCTGCTCCAGTATGATTTCATCTTAACAATTACATCTGCAATGACCTTGTCTTCAGACACAGTCACATTCTGAAGTCCTGTGTTTCTAGGACCTCCACTGATCTTTTTGGGGGATGCAGTTCAACCCACAATAGTAATCCATGTTTTACTCCATGACTTAAAAACATAAGCTCCTTGGTCAAACTAGAAAAGCAGACAAAGAATATGGAAAGTCAGACACTGAGAGTGGGGGGGTCCCAGGCACCAACGCCCGTCGGGGCCCAGCTGGGAGCATGACGGAGGGTTGAGTCCTGGGTGAAAAGCACCCGCCCAGCACATCCAGCTTGGGTTGTGCCTGGGATAGAGTTGTACGTGCAAGAAACGCCCCAGTCTTCCCTAACTCCACTATGAGGAGACATTTCAGAGAAAGTGCAAGTGTGTGGGAAGAGTTGGCAGACTTCTGCTCTCAGGAACGGAGTATGAAGGAGCGGTGAGGTCTGTGGCAAACTGGACTGTCCAGGCCTCCCCTAAGGGGCAACCCCAGGGAATCCCAGCCAGTTACTCCCATGGAAGAGGGTGGCCAGCAGAGCCTTGAGGCCTTGACTCCTCAAGGGAAGCTGGACAACTGGGCGTGGGAGTGAAATGACCTGATTTGTACGTCTTGGTAACAAAACAGAATTTGTTAAGAACTTAGGGTAGACAGAGGCATCTGTAGGCAGAGCTGAACCTCTGAGTGTCATTTTGTTTTTTCTGACTCGTAGAAAGGGGAAACTGAGGATGACCTTGGGGGGGGGATTGTGGAATGCCTTCTGTGGCAGGCTTAGCCGTGGACTCCAAGACATCCAGGCCCTAATCTCTGAAACCTGTGACTATGTCACCTTCTACAGCAAAAGAGACTTTGCTGATGTGATTCACACAGCTTCACGTACCTCTATGTACATGTCAGGCACACAGATACACATGCACATACACAGATACAGAAGCGCACATACACATGCCCACACATACACACATATCACCCAAATACAGACATACACATGTGCACACACACATGCACACATGTACACATACATCACCCAAATACAGACATGTAAACATGCACACACATATGCACACACACATAGGCACATACACACATGCATGCACATACACACATCACCCAAATACAGACATACAAGCATGTACACACACATACAGCCATGCACATGGATACACATCACACAATGCACATACATGTTCATGCATATACAACCACACATGTATACACCACACACATATGACAATCTGCATACCCATCTGCACACATGCACACATGCACACAGATTCACACACGTATAATACATCGTACACATATACACTGCACATACACATATCACAAATATACACACACTACACATAAACACACACATGCACATACATGCACACAGATACACATGCACATATGCACCTACACATATCATACACATACATACACATGCATGTGCACAATCACAGGGTTAAGCTCCACACATGTACACACATATACACTGCACACATACACACCTGTGCACACAGGCACACACACAGATTTACCTACATATAATACACAGCACACACACTTGCACTGCCCATACATATATCACAAATATACACACATACACAGGCATGCGCATACACACACAGATACACACATATGTGCATGCACACATCACACGCATGCAAATGCATACCCATGCATGCATAACCATACATGTGTGCACCACACGTGTATACACATAAACACGGACATCTGTACACACATGCACACACACTGAATAACAAACATATAATACACAGCACACACACACGCACACATGCACACATCACACACACACACCACACCCCCCGGGCCCCAGGCCTGCATCAGCAGGGATATGCTGGGGAGTGCTGTCCGTGTGCCCGGCCCCAGGCTTGGGGGGTGCATGCTGCAGAACTCCGCCTGCCCTGACCGCCCTGTGCTTCTGCAGCAGGGATAGCTGGGTAGTGGCAGGGGCACCCCATAGGCCTTGGCACCAAGAGGGAGTTCTCTGCATGAGGAGTGGGCTGGGGACCGTTGCTTGCAGAAACAGGAGGACCTGGTGGCTCTCACCTGGGCAGAGGGCGCAGAACCGGAGAACTTTGCCAGGAACTCACCCGGGCAGAGGGAGCAGAACCCGATAACTTTGCCAGGACCCAGCTGCAGCTTGTTGTTCTGCGTCTTTCAGGTCCCAGAGGAACGCTTATCTTGTTCATCTGCTTATTTTTTTTACCCTTTGCAGGATCCCTTTTAATGTGTTTTAAAGAGCAAGCCTGCATTTCCTGCCTGGCCCGAGTCGAGAGCCCAATTCTCCAGGGCGCCTCGTGGTGCTGGGGAGGGAGCAGCTGGCCCCACGGGAAGAGTGTGTGTCCTGGGGCTGCCGGCCTCAAGCAACAGGAGCCTCTCCTCTCACCGCTCTGAAGGCTGCAAGTCCAAAGTCAAGGTGTGGGCAGAGAGGCTTCTTGTGCAGGCTCCATGGGAGCATCTGTCCCAGGCCTCTGTGCAGCCGTGGTGTGTGGTGTGCCGGCAGCCGTCGGCGTTCCTCGGCTTGTGGAAGCATGATTCCACTGCAGTCTCCGCCTGTGCCTCCGTGTCGCCCTCCTGTGTGTCTCTGTGTCTGCTCTCCTCCTTTCCAGAAGGACTCTCTCCTTGGATTTCATGCCCAGCCTACTCCAGTGCGCGCTCTTTTCCGTCCTTACCTTCATGACATCTGCCGTGTCCCCATTTCCAGATGAGGTTACATTCGGAGGAGGGCATGACTTTTGGGTGAACACTATTCAATGCTCCACAAAGAGCATTCCAGGAAGTGCGGCAGGGGCTCGATGGTTCAGGGGTGCTGTGGTCTAAGGTCCACGCTCTTCCCTGGTCTTGGCTTCTGTAAATGCCTGGCTTCCATCTCACCCCTCCCCGTGGGGTCCAGAGCACAGACTCCGGCGAGAAGTTGCCTAAGTTCAAATCCTGGCTCTGACGTTTCCTAACACGGGGACCTTGGAGATGAGCCGTGCCTCGGTTTCCCCATCTGTAAGCATGAGGAGAATAGTGACCGCCTGGACCTCATGGGCTTGCTGCGAGCCTGGGATCAGCCTGTACACATGAAGGGCTCCCAGCAGAGCCTGGCAGAGTCTCACTCAGGTGCCCACTTCCTTTTCCTCTGACTCTGGGCAAGTTGCTTGTCTGCAGTAAACCTCAGCTTCTCTGTGGTAAAATGAGCCTAACAATACCCTTTCACAAGGGCACTGTAAGATCAAAGGGATCATTTCTAAGCGGCTGGCTCCCAGTCGAGGCGCTCAGTAAAGGTCAGCCATTATTACCCGTATATAATGAGTTCCTATTTCTGCTGTAACAAATCACCAAGCCAAGGGCTTAAAACAACACAGATGACTCACCTTACAGTCCCGGAGGTCAGGAGTCTGAAACAGGTCTCACAGAGCTAAACTCAGGTGTCACCAGGGCTTTGTCCCCAGGGAGGCTCCAGGGTGCCGGGGGGAAATCCATTTCCTTTCCTCTTCCAGCTTCCAGAGGTGCCCACGTTCCTGACTCCCGCCCTCCATCCCTCCGACCTCCGCTTCCCTGGTGGCCTCTCCTCCTCTGCCTCCAGCCCTCCTGCCTCCCTCTTCTAAGGGCCCTGGGGATGACATTGATCCCACACAGAATACCCAGGAAAATCTCTCCAGCTCATTCGCGAGTCCCTGTAACCCTGTAAGGTGACACAGTCGCAGGTTTCAGGGATGAGGGTGTGGACATCTTTGGGGAGACCCTTAATCCACCTCTCACGATCCCCAACAGAGTCTTCAAAGAGCACTGTCCCTCTGCTGTGTCAAGCAGAATGAATAAGCTCACCGAGAGCTGCTCTCTGCCTGCACAGACGGCAGCCGCAGATCGTGCCTGCCTCCTGTTCAAAGCCACCCATGATCTGGGAAGGAGGAAGGAGCACTCACTCGCTCATTTGGCCGGTCCTGCTGAGACAGCCCTGGCTCTGCCCAGGGTGCTCGCTCTGCCTTGCCCAGTGGCTTCAGGGGTCCCTGGTCAGCAGCTGGACCCCTCCCCGCTGGCTGGCCTCAGTACACACACACAGCACCATCTGTGCTCCAATCCCACTAGTCTGTGGGATACACCCATGCACCCTGTAAGCACTTTTTGTGTAAACTATTAATAAACTCTTTAAAAGCTCCCAGATGGCATCACATAGTCGCATTATGGGTGCTCAGCCAGTCGGGCTGAATATATGAATGAATAAAAATAAGGGACAATGGAAGAAGTCACCTGGCTCTATGTTTCCTCTTCCTGGCAGAGGAAACGTAACTGACACGGGACTAGGGGAGGTCTGTGGATTGTAAGCACTCCTGCTGCCTCTAAGTGGAAGTCTGGAGTCCAGGGAAGACATCAAAAGTCACTCGAAGGAGGCTGAAACACAGGGTATCCAGTCCAGGGGCTTGGAGGCACGGTGATGGACAGTGAGAAAACAGGTAGGCTTGGTTCAGCGCCTGGAGACAGGCAGAAGCAGGGAGTTCCACCTCCCATGGGCTGGAGGGACATCGGGAGGAGCTATGTCACCTGACCTGGGCCCATCCGAGCTAGAGCTGAGCACGGCCACCTGGACAGGAGCAGGAACCCTGGAAGACACCTGTCCCATGAGGAAAAGCTGCCTCCGCAGAGCAGAGAGAGAAGGAGAGACACCGGCTTCTCCCTGCTCCTGGCCTCCAGATTTCTGCTGCCAGGGCCTCCTTTGTTTGACCCCACCTAGCAGCCAGACAGTGAGGGAGGCCAGAAGGGTAGTTTCCTTTCATGCCCAGCAGGGCCCAGAGAGTGTGGAGTGGACTCGAGAATGAACAAACCGCTCCAATTTTGTTGGGGAGGATCCCAAAAAACCTTTAGAATGCCCTCCACCCCCACCCCCTTACAGATGGGTGGGGTTGTGGGTGTGGGCACAGATGGTGCCAGGGAGATGGCATCTGTCTAGAGTACAGGAAGAAGGTGCCAAGGGCCTTCAGGATTTTTGGCCACTCCTGTTCTTTTGCTAACTTTATCTGGATTTCTCTCTGAGGAACCTAAAGTTCTTTGCATGTATCCCCTCATTTAATCCATGGAACAGCCAAATGATGCCCATTTTACAGACTGAGAAACTGAGACCAGGGACACCCAGCTGGGACTTACATACACATGGTGCAGCTGCCAAGCCCTCTTTCTGCCTGTCTGGGAGGCCCTTGCCAGCCCATCCGATGGTGCCATTGCATGGCTGGCCCCATGGAGCTCTGGGCAGGGGTACCCAGGGGCTCTGCTGCTGCTAATCACAGCGTGGACTGTGCCCGCAGGCCGCCTGCACCCACTGTGAGCCATCCGTGCACACAGCAGGGCAAGTAGCTCATCTGCAGACACAGGATAGGCAAAAACGCAAAGGCAGGAGTTAGCACCAAGGTATCGGGGGCAGGTGAGAGCCAGGTGTGCACCTCCGGCCTGAGGGGTCGTCTCTGATGCAGGCAGCCAGGAGCAGACGAAGGAGCCAGCCAGCTGGCTTCAACTCTTGTTTCGCTTCACTTCCTAGCTGGGTGGCCTTAGGCACATTTCTTGTCCTCTCTGCACCTCTGCAAACTAATCCATCAAGTGGGGAATGTCATAAAAGCTGTCTTATAAGTTGCTGTAAGTATTAAATATGAGGAAAAAAGCTAGAGAGCTTGGCACCTAGCACGCCCCTCCAAATCATGAGCTTGAATGTCTTCCTTTCCACGCTCAGACCTTTCAGTGTCTGGGAGAGGGCCCAGCATGCAGGCTCTCCGTCCTAGGGACCTGTGCCTCCTGACGCCACAGGCCATCTCTTTTAAACACTTGCTATCTTTGTCCACCTTGGCTCTTTCTGCTCATGTCATGGGCGATGCCTACAGCCAGCGGACTACTTTGGCTAACACACAACTTTCCAGTGGATCTCTTGGACAGATGTCTCCAGGGTGTGACTTTTCCAAGACAGTCATCACCGGCTCCCTCTTCCTGCTTGTTCCTAATTTTAATGTGGGTCATCTTCAGGGCCTGTGGGTTCCATGGAAAGTCATCTCCTATCACGAGGAAGCTGGTGAAATTCCATGAGGACGTTTCAGCACGAGCTGTTCTTCCTGATCCTTTTCCACGGATTAGCTTTGTGTATCCCCACACCTCTACGAAGCTTATATTTTTATTACTACTATTATTATTATTAGCCTCCTTTTGCAGATAAGGAAACTGGGCACAAAGAGAGTAAGTTGTGGACCTGGTTTGCCCAGCTGGTGAGTGACAGACTCGAGCCTCACATCCTGGCAGCCTGGCTCCACATTTTTCTAATTGAAATTTTTACAGAGATAATTGTAGATTCATAAGTAGTATAGAGATCCCATGTACCTTTTACCCAGTTTTCCTAATGATAACGTCTTGCAAAATGATAACACAGCCTCGTGGCCAGAACACTGACCTTGATCTAGTGTCACTTTTGTTTGTTTGTTTTGGGTTTGTTTATTTGTTTGTTTTTGAGATAGGGTTTCACTCCTGTCATCCAGGCTGGAGTGCAATGCCATGATCTGGGCTCACTGAAACCTCCGCCTCCTGGGCTAAAGTGATTCTCCTGCCTTAGCCTCCCAAGTAGCTGGGACTACAGGCACATGCCACCGTGCCTGGCTAGCGGCTAATTTTTTTTTTTTTTTGTAGAGACAGGGTTTCCCCATGTTGCCCAGGCTGGTCTTGAACTCCTGGGCTCAAACAATTTGCCCACCTTGGCCTCCCAAAGTGCTGGAATTAAGGTGTGAGCCACCATGCCCAGCCTGGCTTCACTTTTAACCACAACACTGCCTTGCCACACAGGTTAAAAGGTTGATGGTGATTCAACTCCAAACCTTAGGTCCATCTGACCACTTGTAGTGATGCTCCATTATACTTAAGGCCACATACGAAAACTTTCAGGGGCGTTGAGTAAGTCACCTCGAAGACGCTTTGGCTTAGTGTCCCATCTGGGTCTCATCCATCCACCATCTGTCACACACCATGCCCCTCAAACCAGCTGAAACACCACCTGCCATCCCACAGGCTCATCTCAAATGGTGACTCTGACCCCAACCCTCCCATCGAGAGGAGGGGCCTGTATTTCTTCCCCTTGAATTTGAGTGGGCTTGTGATGACAGAAGTGATGCTATGAGGATAAGATGCTTCTGAGGATAAGCCATAGACAGTAACAAAGCGTCCTCCTGGTTCTTTTGAAGATACTACTCCTGGAATCCAGCCGCCATATTGCCAGGAAGCCCAAGCTAGCCCATGCGGAGAGACCACATGGAGAGGCCACGTGAGTAGGTGCTGTGGTCAACAAACCAGCTGAGGTCCCAACCCGCAGACAGTCAGCCACAACCACCACATGTGTGAGTGGAGACACCTCCAGGTCTGCACTCCAGCTACTGAGTCAGCCCTGGACACACACGAATGCTCAAAGCCGAGGCCCCAGACCATGGAGCGGAGAGAAAACAGCCCAAGTATGCCCTGTCCAAGCTCTGGCTGCTCAGAAGCCACGAGTAAAATCACGGTTGTTTTATGCCATTAAGTGTAGGGTGTTTTCTTGTCTAACAACACCATCCTGCAAACACTTCTTGAGCACCTGCTCTGGGCCAGGCAGGATGCTAGGAGAAGGATGTCACAGTGAACGGCCCAGACACAGGTCATGCCCTGTGGCATCTCCATTCTTGTGAACACAGAAGATGAAAGATAGTCAGGGTTTTGCCTCTCTTCATGCCAGGATTTGTTTTTGTTTCTGTTTTATTTTGTTTTTAAGAGGGGGAAACTTGGACTCAATCCTTTTTGGGCTTTGATGCTCCTGCCAAATGAATTAGTCAAAAGTATTTTAGTCTGGCTGTGCCAATTTAGTGTAGCCTAAGCAGAATTAGCTGTGAGTCACCTTCTGTTGCTGCGCTGAAGGACTGACGTCCCCTGGGTGTGTGTGTTTGGCCTTCAGTACTGTAGCGTCTGACCCTTGAAAGTGGGGTGATATTACAGAGACTGATGGGAAAAATGGGGTGGGGAGGGGCTTGGGCCCTGGCCTCTGAGTCTCATCGGGATCCGCACCTTTGGAGCCGTTTCAGAGCATCTGAACAAGGTCTTGGGGTAGCTGGAAGAGTGTAAATCATCGCTCATGGGAGGGAAGGACTTGGCTTGGGTGACAGTCACAGAGCTCAGCCGTGACGGGCGGTGCTGAGGGGTGGTGACCAAGCCACGCTCAGCTGGGAGCGTTGACTGGCATACCCTTCTCTCCAGCCGAGCAGAGGTCCTACCCACAGCGTTCCCAGGGCTCTTCCAGGGGCCAGCTGGGGATGGCAGTGGGCGGATGGAAAAAGCCGATTGTTTCCCTGGTTCAAGGCCAAGGCTCAAGTTTGCAAACTCTGTGAAAACAAACACAAGAGTGAATGTTCCCAGTCCCAGCAGGACAGAAAACAATCAGGAGGGATTCCCAGAGGGCGGAACCAGGCCTGGGAGAGACCCCAGGGTGAGGTGCCCATGCCCAGGCCCAGGAGGCGGACTTTCCCATCGGAAGCAAGGGTCGGTGGTGACGTCCGTGCCTCGTGCTGGAGTGACCGGGACGGGTGAACCCAAACACTCAGTGGGAGCATCATTTCTGCAAATGGCATTGCAGATTTTCAAACACTGCCTCATCAAAGGGCTTCCAGATGGCCTTTTGCAAATCCAGTGAATTCTCAATATTCCCACAGGAGACATTTGTTTTGACACTGAGCATCCATTTCTCCCATCTCCCAGAAAAGGGGTTTTACATTTTTTTCCGGGGAACTCATCTCCCCTTATTCTCAGCCCTATGGCTCTGCAGGGATGGTCATGTGCAGACCTGGCCAATCAGAGCACTGCATCTGTTTGGCCACTGTGATTGGGTCAGGGATAGGCATGTGACCCAGTTCTGGCCAATAGCCACCAGGCTGAGAACTTCAGTTCACACAGGCGAGAAAAACAAGGTTCATTTCCACTGGGCTTGAAGCACAGAGGATATCAGCTGGGAAGCCTCCATAAGGGACATCATGGGGAGCAAACTGCCTGAGAATGAGGACACCTGGAGGACAACAGGGCTGAGAGATGATTTTGACGATTGCATTTGAATTTAGCCATGCCCAGATCCTTCTCTTGCCATCAGAGTCAATGCATTCCTTTTCTTTTCTTCCTTTAGACATTTGAGTTTGGTCTTAGGAACTTGCAACTGAAAAAGGCCTTGGGGGGAGAAAAAAAAATCCTATCTCAAAAATGATAGAATGGGTCTTCCAGGAGAATGTGCATCTCGCCACAGAATAGGGGGAAGAGGCATGAGTTCGTCACTGGACGAGACTCTATGGCTTCCCTAATGAATTACTGCAAATTTAGTGGCTTAAAACAAGCCACTAAAATAAACATGTTTATTTTCTCACAGCTCTGGAGGTCAGAAGTTCTGCAATCAAGGAGTCGCCAGCTCTGTGTTCCTTGGGGAGGCTCTCAGGGAAGATCCAGTCCCCTCTTCTTTCAGCCACTAGGAGCACCCACGTTCCTTGGTGTGTGGCCCCTTCCTCCAGCTTCAGAGCCACCAAGTTCTCATCTCTCTGACCCTTCTTCTGCCATCCTGTTTCTCTGTGACCACAGCTGGGAACAGTCCTCCAACGTTTAGTGCCTCTGTGGTTAGACTGGTCCCACCTGGGTAATTGAGGAAAACCTTTCCATTTCAGGGTCCCTAACCCCTACTCACATCCACAAAGCCCCTTTTGCCATGTAAGGTGACATATTCACGGGCCCAGGGGCTTGGATGTGGACATTTTGGTGGGGGGTGCCATTATTCTGCCTACCACTGTCACTCAATTAGCAGACATTTATTATGCACTTGATGTGGACTTCATATTTGTTGAGGGCTAAAGGGGTTGTAAAAAAGTTTTTAAAAATCAAGAAAGCTTGATGAAACACCCAGTGCAGTAGCCTGCACCAGTGAAGGTTTGATATTTTGGGAATATCAAGGGTGACAGAACGGCGTCTCCTGAACTTATGGGCAACCCTGGAGCTCCCTGTTGTCAGCTGAAACAAGCATCGCTTTCTTTCTTTGATTTTTACGAAAGACACATCCAAACGAATGCAGAGGCGGGTGGGACCCTTTCCAAGCTGGGCGTTGGAGCGTCTCCAGGTGATGCTTTCTCCCAGCCAGCTTCGCTTGGCCACCCCCACCCCTGCCCTTCCCTGCCCTGACTGCGGCAGAGGCCCAGGTCCCCTTCGAAACCGCGTGAGGCTTCCTGTTGCTGGGAAGCACAGGCCCCAAGTGGCTGTGAGGTCCGTGAGCCAAGCGTGGGCAGGAATGACACGCCCAGGAGGAGTCATCTGAGGTGCAGGGGACGGCCCGGAGGCGGGTGGGTGCAGCCCAGCCTCACCCCTGTGTGCGTGTGTGTGTGTGCTAAGGGCAGGCTGGGCTCGCCACACCGCCCCTCGTCCAGATAGGCCCTGCTGGTCGCCAGCCACACATGACCCAGCTGCTCAGTGACTCCACCTCCAGGCAGGCGCTAGGATGGGTCCCAATGCATCTGGCATAAAACCCACACCCTGTGCCATGGCCCCTGAGAACCCCTGGTCTGGCTTCTCACCTCCTAAGGATCTCCTCCTGGTCCCTGTCCCAGCCCCCCTGACTCCGGGCCCTCACAGACCCATCCTCTGTCCCTGGGGGACCCCAGCCCACTCTCCTCCACCCTGCAGCCTTGGCACGTGCTCTTCCCCGTCCCCAAATGCACTTTCCCAGGGAGTCCCACAGCCATTCCCCGCCATCATTCAGATTGCTTGTCACAGGTCACCTCCTCAGGACGCCTCCGTGATCATTCTTTCTAACATTCCAGCCTCCACTATGTTTTCCTATTTATTTCATTCTTTTTCTTT
This sequence comes from Pan troglodytes, assembly GCF_028858775.2. Classification (NCBI taxonomy): domain Eukaryota; kingdom Metazoa; phylum Chordata; class Mammalia; order Primates; family Hominidae; genus Pan; species Pan troglodytes. Next base: position 136,923,797 of record NC_072408.2, on the reverse strand, counting down.
TTGAGACAGGGTCTCGCTTTGTCCCCCGGGCTGGAGTGCAATGGTGCCATCTTGGCTCACTGCAGCCTTGACCTCCCAGGTTCAAGCGATTTTCCTGCCTCAGCCCCCCAAGTAGCTGGAACCACAGGCACGCGCCACCACGTCCAATTTTTTTGTACTTTTTAAAGAGACGGGTTTCGCCATGTCTGTCAGGCTGGTTTCCAACTTTTTTTTTTTTTTTTTTGAGACAGTCTCGCTCTGTCGTCCAAGCTGGAGTGCAGTGGCACAATCTTGGCTCACTGAAACCTCTGCCTCCCGGGTTCAAGCAATTCTCCTGCCTCAGCCTCCTGAGTAGCTGGGCCTACAGGCGCACACCACCACACCTGGCTATTTTTTGTATTTTTAGTAGAGACAGGATTTCACCATGTTGGCCAGGCTGGTCTTGAACTCCTGACCTCCTGATCCACCTGCCTCGGCCTCCCAAAGTGCTGGTGTTAAAGATGTGGGCCACTGCGCCTGGCCTGGTTTCCAGCTCTCGAGCTGAAGCGATCCACCTGCCTTCCGAGGCGCTGGGATTGGAGGCATGAGTCACAGGCCCCAGCCCGTTTCATTCTTTAGAGTGATTATCACTATTTCCAAGGATCCTGTTTTTCTTAGGTCACTTGCCTCTTATGTCACTGCAGCGTAACGGCCTTGAGGACATCATTTGAGTGTCTTTTTTACTTGTTACCGAGGAAAATGCTTGACAGAGAGTAGGTGTCCAACAGTAGCCACTGGGTGAGTCGGAACGGGTTGTGAAGGTGACCATCTTCATCCTTGGTGTGGGAGCCTCTGGCACCTGCACCCTGGTGAAGTCCTCTCCCACACGGAGTCAGGAGGTAAGAATGCACACCTTCCAAGTTTACACTATCCAGGCCGTCCTCTCCCACACGGAATCAGGAGGTGAGGATGCACGCTTTCCAAGACTACACACTCTAGGCCATCCTCTCCCAAACGGGGTCAGGAGGCAGGTGGGACCCTTTCCAGGCTAGGCATTGGCGCGTCTCCAGGAGGTAAGGATGCATGCCTTCCATGACTACACCCCCCTGGCCGTCCTCTCCCACATGGAGTCAGGAGGTAAGAATGCACACCTTCCAAGTTTACACTATCCAGGCCGTCCTCTCCCACATGGAGTCAAGAGGTGAGGATGCACGCCCTCCAAGGCTACACCATCCAGATCCTTCTCTCCCACACAGAGTCAGGAGGTGAGGATGAATGTCCTCCAAGGCTACACCATCCAGGCTGTCCTCTCCCACACAGGGTCAGGAGGTGAGGCTGCATGTCCTCCAAGGCTATACCATATAGGCCCTGCGGCTCTGCCTGGTCTCCTGGAACACGTGCTTCCAGAGCTTTCAGCCACCACAGAAGAAATACTTCTACCTGAGGCCAGCATGCTGGCGAGGCCATGTGGATAGCCCATAGTCCTAGCTGAGCCCAGCCTTCCAGCCCTCCCTGCCAGGGTGTGAGTGAAGTCACATGGACCCTCCAGAACAGCTCTTCTCGGAACCAGATACCTCCACATGGGCCCTGTCCAGGCCAAGGAGAACAGAAGAGTCACCCAGCCCAGCCCTGCTGAATTCCAGACCCATGGAATTGCAAGAAAACCATGTTTTTAAGCTGCCAAATTTTGTATTTGTTAAAGAGCAATAGAAAATCTGAAATCTGAACATTAGGTTATTTATATAACAATGCACCATAAACTGGGTGGTTTATTAATAGCCCATATATATGTATACATACACACACACACACACACATTTTTTTTCTTTATCTAGAACAAGCTTGTCCAACCTGTGGCCCATGGCCTGCATGTGGCCCAGGACAGCTTTGAATGCAGCCCAACACAAATTTGTAAACTTTCTTAAAACATTATGAGAAATTTTTGTGATTTTTTTTTTTTAGCTCATCAGCTATCATTAGTGTTTGTGTATTTTATGTGTGGCCCAAGACAGTCAGTGTGGCCCAGGGAAGCCAAAATTTTGGACATTCCTGCTCTAGAAGTTTCTTCTTCTTCTTCTTCTTCTTCTTTTTTTTTTTAAAACTCTAGTGGCCACAAGAAGAAAATACATGCCTGCCATAAAACAAAAACTTAACAGTTCTAGGAACTTGGGCCTGGGAACCCAACTTTCCATTAAGTCTAAGATACCATTGATTCCATTATTGTTGCCATCTAAGACTAAACCATGACACAGCACCCCAGCTTTAGAGGGTGTTAAATATGAAGAAGGTGTCTTAGAATTAGTGAACAACAGTGAGTTCACACATCCTAGTGCAAATAGAATCCGACAATTATTCCCAGCAGAAACGCAGCCCCTGTCGGGAGCCCTGGAGACAGCCTGGCTTCCCTTGCACAGGCATTCACCGTTCAGCCTTGCCATGGCTCTTGCGGGCCCCACTCCCCACCTGCTGTCGGACGTTGGGCAAATTGTTAACCTCCCTGAGCCTCAGTTTCCTCATCCAGCAGATGGGGTAACCGTAGAACACACGTCCCGGGGCTGTTGGGAGGATTAAGTGACATGATGCGTGCAAGGCACTTTCCACCATCTCTGGAACAAGCAAGTGCTCAGGAAACTCTAGCGATGATGGTGATAATAACGATGGTGATGGCAATGGCTTTTTTTTTTTTTTCTGACATGCCTTCCTTGTCCACGCTGCAGTAACTATTCCATCCTGGCTGAGACTGGGCACGCTTTCTGCTTCAGGTCCTTTCTGCACAGTGGGCAGTTTATGACCTCAGCCAGCTCTGCAGAGGGCACAATGCCATGGTCCAAATGTTTGTGTCCCTCACAAAATTCCTATGTTGAAATTCTCGCCTCCAAGCTAATGGTTCTAGGAGGTGGAGCCTCTGGGAGGTGATCAGTCATGAAGGTGGAGCCTCGTGGATGGGGTCAGTGCCCTTAGAAAAGAGACCCAAGGGAGCCCCTTTGTCCCTCCCACCGTGTAACACACAGCAAGGCGCCTGCGTCTATGTGGGAAGGACCCTTGGCAGACACCAATCTGCCTTTATCTTGGATGTCCAGCCTCAGAACTGTGTGAAACAAGTTTCTCTTGCTTATAAAGCACCTGGTCTATGGTAGCTGGTTACAGCAACCTGAACAGGCTGAGAGCCACAGGTTTACAGCCTCCTCTTCCAGAGTCTGACTCCCTGTTTTGTCTTTCCTGAAGCCTTCTGGGCCCCGTCCACACTTGCTTCCCCACCCCCCTTTCTCTGCCTTCAGTAGTTGTTTATAATTCAGTTTGAGACAGTAATTTAGAAATGACCTTCTCAAGACCTAGTTGGCATGGGATAAATTATTTTTCCCTAGGGCATTTTATTATTATTTTTGTTTTGTATTATCCTCTTATAATTCATTCACAAAAGCCTGACCTCTCAACAACTTTGTAAACTTCTCATTGACTCCAGGCTACTGATGACTCTTGCTTACCAAATGCAGGTGAAGCTGTTCAGAAGTACAGCGCATTGCTGGAAGATAAGGAATGGATCTTCCGCTGGCAGCATGGAACTGGACCTGGATGGCATCAACATTTGCCAATAAATGTGAGTTGAAGCTTTTGTTAAAAAATGGAATATGGATAGTTGAACCTTCATTCAATAATGATGACAGCATAATGAAGTAGACACTGTTATTTGTCCTGTTGTTCAGATACAGGGACTGAGACACGGGAGAATGAAATGGGGTACTAATGTCGTCCTAGCTACTGTGTAGGATGACACATGGGGTTGGGCTTGGTAGAGGGTATTATGATTATTAGCATGGTTTCCATTACTGCTGTGGTCATTGACACTGTTGTACTCTGTTTTTCTCCTAGCATTTGGACACATTCTGTCTGCCTGGAGACATTCTGGAAGCACATGCAGGAGAGCCTTGTGTGCCATCTGGCTGCAGTTGGGAAAGGCGAACCTCCCCCGTTTTTGATACTCTTTTCGAACCTTCCCAGTCCACAGAACCCAGTTCCCACATTTTGGGTGGCCAGATTCTCCTCTTCTATGATGGGGAGGACTAAACGCCCTTCACCAACATCCCTCTCAAAAAGCATGGCCGGGAGACTTGCTTTCCTATATCCCTTTAAGAATTTGGGGCTTGATTTTCTCCACTCAGAGGAAGTTGTGATTTAGAAATTTCTGTCCCTCTGTGTCGAACACATAATTAAGATGATGGCCAAGAAATCTGGTCCAATTTTCCAAGTAAAAGCCTGGCCACCGAATGCCCAGCTGTTGATGAAGTTTCCATTTCAGACAGAACTCTAGCCTTGCAAACATTTGGCCCATAAAAGAGTGGATTTTCCCATGGTCAAATGAGTCACTGGGAATATTGACTCGTCTTTTAAAAATCAGAGGTCACTTAAAAAAATTGAGTTGAAATGCATGTAACATAAAATGAACGACTTTAAAGCACACAGTTCAGTGGCATTTAATATCTTCACAAGGTTGTGTAAACACCTCTCTCGACTTCCTAAATTGTCATCGCCCCAAAGGAAAGCCTGAACCTGTGATCGGTCACTGCTCACTCCCCTCTCCCGAACACTCATCTCCTCCCCCCGGCTCCTCTGCTTTCTGTCTCTGCAGATTTTGCCTCTTCTAGGCATTTTGTGGAGGTAAAATCACATGCTCCGTGGCCTTTTGTATCCGGCGTCTCTTATCATGTTTTTGGGGTTCACCCATGTTGTAGCATGGATCAGCGCTTCCTCCCTTTCTGTGACTGGATGATATTCTGTTGTGTGGATGGACCACAGTTGTGTATCTATTCGTCCACTGATGGTCATCTGGGCTGTTTCCACGGAGATCGCTTTTAAGGAGAGATCAGAAACAGCTCTGGGCTCAGGGGCACTCTGTGAGCTTTTCTGTTACTCCCCCCAGTCCCCCAGGGGATCCAGTTCACACAGAGGTGTTGAGAGAGTCGGTCCCCACCGTCTCCACAGACCGCAGACCACGGAATCTGATGGTGGACATATGTGAGGCTCCAGAGAGGCGCCTGCAGTGTGGGAGGGCGTCGGTGGAGCCTGGCAGCCCACCCCACCCTCAGAACAGCTTTTGGCCTCAGGAGCAGCTGCAGAATTCAGGCCCCGCCCTGCAGTGACCAGCCTGTCCGGGCTCCGGGGTTCAGTCCAGGTCAGGCCCCGCGGCCGCTGGTATTGGGCCGGGCTGCCAGGTCTGGAAGTGCTGGGGAGAAGGAGACTGCAGCCAGGCACCCGCAGGGCTGGGCTGTTACGGTGGGCATCGTGAGAAGGGCCCTGAACAGGGATCTGAGCCCCCTGTTTAGCTGCATTCCTTAAAAGTGGTTGTGAGTAGACGGGGCCTCTAGGTTGAGGTGTGAGCTCCTGTCCCCCCCGTGATGCCTCACAGGGCTTGTTGTGCGCGAGGGAACGGTGTCCTCCGGCCCAGCACACGGGCAGCATCCAAGGCACTGGGTCAGGCGGCCAAGGAGCTACCTGCACTTTCGCCAGCCCAGACAGGGGACGGGACACCGGAGGTCTGCTGCCAGTGGGGCGTGTGTGTCCCCTCCGAGGCCAGACCTGGGGGTCTGCACGGTGCAGGGAGGGCGCAGCTGGAGAGGCCTGTGTGACCCCCGTAGAGTGTGTGGGTGTGGGTGTGTGTTTCACAGTGTGTGAAGATGCATGTGGGTGTGTGTGAGGATGTGTGTGTGTGCATGGGTGTGAGTGTGTGTAAATGAATGCCCCACTGTATGCATGCCTGTGAGCGTGTACGTGTGTAAATGTGGGAGTGAATACGAGTGTGGGATTGCGTGAGGGTGTGAGAGAGAGGATGTCTGTGTGTGTAAGGGGAACAATCTTAGCCTACACGGCAAGTCGGCCATAACAACCACAACGACGCTCCCCACGTGTGGGGCTGCTGTGTGGATGGTGCTGGGCCTGGCGATGGGATGTAACTTGCACCCTGGCTTGGAGGGGTGTGTCACGGGGGGTGTGTCACGGGGGGTGTGTCACGGGGGGGTGTGTCACGGGGGGTGTCATGGGGGGTGTCACGGGGGTGTGTCACGTGGGGGTGTGTCACGGGGGTGTGTCGGGGGTGTGTGTCACGAGGGTGTGTCACGGGGGTGTGTCACGGGGGGTGTGTGTCACGGGGGGTGTGTCACGGGGGGTGTGTCACGGTGGCTCCATGAGAGGCCTGAGAGCAGCAACCACAGCCAAGTGAGCAACCCTCAGCAGACAGCAGTGTCCCAGCAGTGAGCCGCTACTACACACCAGCCATGTGCCCAGCTCTCCCCAGGGCCCCAGATCCAACACAAAGGAGAGGGAGCCGCGCTCATCTTCATGGAAGGGGATGAAGCCAAACCCGCCGTCGTCACTGAGGACGGCTGCGTGGGAGGCGGTGCCGATGGGGTGGAGGTGAGGATGACATGAAGGGTGGCACCCTGCATTTTTGAGCTTTCTCTGTGCCAGGCACCAGGTTTCAATCGTGCCTCCTTAAACCTGCACCCAGCCCTGCAAGCTAGGTGGTATCACCATCCCACGTCACAGTTGAGGGGCAGAGGAGCCTTGGGGACAACTAGGAACTTGCCCTAACTGCCCTCTTGCGCCAAAGTGAAGAGCGGGGCTGGAAGGGAGCTCCAGAACTTGGAGCTCATATAATCTCTGGCAGAGCCACGACAAAAGGTACAACCTTAGGGGCCCCATCTGCTGAGGCCAAGGATCCCATCTCCTGCCCACATTGCTACACCCCAACCCCGGGTGCCCCCAAGCTAACTAGACTGCAAGTTGCCTCTTGTGACTTTTAAGGGAAAACGAGAGAAGGAGAGTTCATCCACAGCCAGGATTCCTTTCATCCCCTCACCTCTCCTTAATTGCATCGGGAGTTCATGCCTTTGTGTGTTGGGGGCGATTACTCTAATTTCTTGCAGCCCAGTGAGAAGTAAGACATTGGTTTTTGCCAAAACTTGCTGTGTGAGCTGCCAGGGATGTCACATCCGGAAATTTTGTGATGAAGAAACTTTTGAAAAAAATTAAAAATCAAAGGGAAGTTTGGGGAAACAGGGCCAGGGGATTTTCCTCTAGTTTCGCCCCAGGAGCTGCTCTCACACCCGCCTGCCCTGTAATCTTCTTGATTCGTTCTGCTGGAGGCAGGCGGTCTAGAAAAAAGCTGGAGCAGGGGCAGAAAGGGAACGTGAGTGAGAAGCAGGTCTGCTGGGGGCCAAAGGAGGCGGGGAAGAGATTGGATGGGGGTTTCTTGGGGATCCAAACCCTAATCTGGGTGTGGGCAGCTCTCAGGACAGAGTGCTTCCTGTCTGGAGTCCAGTTGCTGCACCTGGTCCCTGTGTTCATGCCGGACTCTCCCAGGGCAGGACCCTCCCAGCCTAGTGGCTGACTGGCATTGGGGGCAGGGCAGGAGAGGGACTCTGGCCGCGTGGGTCTCCTGTGGCTGCTGTAACAAATAATCACCAACTGGATGGCTTAAAACAACACAACTTGACCTGGTACAGTGGCTCATGCCTGTAATCCCAGCACTTGGGGAGGCTGAGGCAGGAGGATCATTTGAGCTCAGGAGTTCAAGTCCAGCCTGGACAACACAGCAAGACCCCGTCTCTACAAAAAATAAAAAAAGAAAAATTAGCCAGGCTTGAAGGTGCACACCTGTGGTCCCAGCTACTCGGGAGGCTGAGGAGGGAGGATAACTTGAGCCCAGGAGGTTGAGGTTGCCATGAGCCGTCATTGCACTATTGCCACCATTGCTGCACTTCAGCCTGGGCCACAGAGCGAGACCCTGCCTCTAGAAGCAAAAACAAAAAAGCAACCAACTTCATTTTCCTACAGCTCTGGAGGCCGGAAGTCTGCAATGAGTCTTTCAGGGCTGAAATCAGGGCTGGCTGCGCTCCTTCCAAAGGCTCCCAGGAGAGTCTGTTTCCCACCTTTTGCAGTTTCTGGAGCTGCCTGCATAACGCAGCTTTCGACCCCTTCCTGGAATCACTCTGGCCTCTTGCTTCCTCTTCTGACCTTCCTACCTTCCTCCTCAAGGACTCCTGTGATTACATTATCCAGGATCATCTCCTCATCTCAGAGTCCTTAATCACAGCAGCAAAGTCCCTTTTTCCATGTCAGGTGACATGTCCAGAGATTCCAGGGATTAGGATGTGGACATCCTTTGGGGGAAACTACAGGCTCGAAACCAAAAGGGAAACAGCCCACTCGAATGGGGTCTTTCCCCCGTGCTTCTTACAGTGAGAATCTGCCTCCCTTTCTGCTCACCCTAGATTTCGGAGCCAGCCTGGGGTGCTCAGGCCAGGAGTAGCACACGTACACAAGTGTCTCGAGCCTGACCCCCTCTTTGGAGCCCCTGGTGCTCGTGCCCCAGCCACAAGGCCGGTTCTCAGAGTGGAGCTGTCTTGGAGGCTCTCATTTGCTGTGAAGGAATAATCCTGGACAAATACTTTTCATTAAGGAGCCCACGAGACACAATATCAACCTAGCAAGAGGATTAGGCTTTTGCAGTGTAAACAACCTAACTATAGAGGAAAGAGACCCTGGCTTTCTATGAAGCTACCTGGAAAACAGCAAATTTCTTTAAAAAAAAAAAAACACACACACAACAACAACAACAACAACAAAAAACAAGCAAACAAACCCTGCTAGGTTTCCAAAGTGAGGGGGCAGACAGGGCCCCACCTCCACAGCTCAGGTCTGGGAGCCCCTGCTGCGCCATGCAGCCCCGCCCACCCTCTGCCCTGCTGGGTCTCAGAGATGCCAGAGGAGTTCCTGGGAATTCCCCCTGGTACTCTGCCAGCCCAGCAGCCCTCCCACCACGCCCTCTCCCCTGAGGCAAACAGCACCCTAACCCTTCCAGAACATTCTATGTAGTCATAGAGACAGGGCTGGCCTGGCTGGGTGGATTCAGAGCCCCCGCCTCCTCTGCAGCCTCTTCTCGTCCCCCACCCTCCCACCCAGCTTCACGTCCAGAGAAGGTTGTTCATCCCGCAATGAGGTTGCGCCTGCAGCCCCTGCAGGTGGGAGGAAGGGCCCGTCAAACTCCCAGACCCCCAGCTTCAGCCTCCTGGAAGCGCTTTCTAAAATGAGTCTCATAGTTCCTTATAAACCGCACGATTATCTCTAGGAAGTGGCACTGGAGCGGTGGCCTTCAAACAGAATTAAATCTTCGAGGTATAAGTAGCAAATCGCTCTCCTTCCAGCCCCGTTGGCTTCAGACCTTCCCGAGAGCACACCACTGCTTCCTTTGAAAAAACCCTGGTGTTCCAGGTTGGGCAAAGTCATGTCGACTCTCACACTTTCTGAGTGCAGGAAAATAAAATACACTACAATTTTGAAATCTTATTTTGGCCCATATTTCATGTTCTTTTTATTTATTTACTTATTTATTATTATTATTTTTTGAGATGGAATCTTGCTCTGTCACCCAGGCTGGAGTGTAGTGACTCGATCTCAGCTCACCGCAACCTCCACCTCCCAGGTTCAAGCTATTCTCCTGCCTCAGCCTCCCGAGTAGCTGGGATTACAGGCATGCGCCACCACGCCTGGCTAATTTTTGTATTTTTAGCAGAGACAGAGTTTCAGCATGTTGGCCAGGCTGGTCTCGAACTCCTGGCCTGAAGTGATCCACCCGCTTCGGCCTCCCAAAGTGATGGGATTACAGGTGTGAGCCACCGTGCCTGGCCCCATATTTTGTTTTCTAAACAGACTGTGACAAACTTGAGAGCAGGCCCTGGGCCCCTGGTGACCTTCCAGTGGGGACCGCAGACCCCAGCCCGCACCGCCCTTACTCTGGCTCTGAGATGGCCGTGTGTTTCGGAGGAGAGGGATGACCTGCAGCTGGCAGGGCCCCAGGCCAAGCCCGGCCTCTGGTGCCTCTGCTCCAGGGTCAGCAGCCCCCATGGGGAGGTCAAGGGTCTGCCCTGCCCCTGGGCCAGCCCAGGGGGCATGCCAAGCTCCTCCTGGCCTCTCTGCAGGGGCTCTGTCAGGCCTCCCGGCTCTTTGAAGCCACAGCCTCAACCCTGCAGCTCTGGAGAAAGGCTGGGCAGGTCAGTGAGGGGAAGCCTGAGCCGGCTCATGCTCCAAGATACTGTGAGTGAGGCACACAGCCCAGGCCGCCTCTGTATGGCAGGCCCGGAGCCCTGCCTATCTGCCAAGCTCGCAGACGAGCCGAGTGAACCCCTAGAAGCACCCAATGGTACCCTCCACTGTGGAGAGCTGGCCGTAGAACAGTGTTTGTCCCCAGGGACCTTCCTGCAGGCAGTTGCTGAAGTCGCAGCCTATTCACCCAATAAGTGTTTGTGGAGCCCCTCCTGCCTGCCGGGGACGGGCTAGGTTCTGGGTGCAGCTCGGAGCCACACAACATCCTACCCATGGACCTTCCAGCCCAGTGAGCGGAATCCTGACCCTGCCTCCAGCTAGACCTGCAGACAGTTCCATGCCCCAAGTCCCGGGCAGGGGTCCTGACAGCATCTACTGTCTGAGAGTGGGACAGACGGCAGAGGGGGCTTGCGGGAGGCGGCTTGGCCAGAGCCTGCTGCCTGCCGCATCCACGCAGGCTTCTATGAGCAAATGCTTTCTCAGGCAAACGAAACACTCCTCCAGGCTGAAGCTGAAGCCGGGAGATGAGCAGGCGTTGTGCGCAGCTGCCCAGGAATGAGGGAGGAGGGTCTGGGCATGGGGACAGGAGGGAGAGAGGGAGGGCAGGCAGTCACGGCCGACACGGAGGGCACACAGCCCACCTGCCCGCCACCGCCCTAAACTCTGTGCACACATCGGCCATTTCAGTCCAGGCCCTGCGTGGTCGGCCCGATTGTTGCCCCCACGTTGCAGACGAAGAAACTGAGCCCTGAGAGGCTGAGAAACCTCCCTCGGGTCACAGAGCTTGTGGGTGGCAATCGGGTTTCCAGCCCTGGCATTCTGCCACCAAAGCTTTCTGTATCTATTATAAAGTAAGATATAATCCACAAGCCACAAAATTCACCAGTTTAATATGTAAAAATTTCATGGTGTTTTTTTTTTTTTTTTTTTTGAGAAGGAGTTTCGCTCTTGCCGCCCAAGCTGGAGTGCAAGGCGTGATCTCGGCTCACTGCAACCTCCGCCTCCTTAGTTCAAGCGATTCTCCCGCCTCAGCCTCCTGAGTAGCTGGGATTACAGACGTGTGCCACCATGCCTGGCTAATTTTTTTGTATTTTTAGTAGAAACGGCGGGGTTTCACCATGTTAGCCAGGCTGATCTCGAACTCCTCATGGATCTTAGAATATTCTCAGGTCTGGTGATTATGGGCACTACCAAACTTTAGAACATTTCCATCACCCCCAAAAGAAACCACGTACCCACTGAGCAGTCACTCCCCACGTCCCCGTCCCCTCACCCAGCCCGTGGCACGCAGCCCTCTCCTTCCAGTCTGCACAGGCTTTCCTCCTCTGGACACTTTACACACATGGACTCAGGCCATGTGGCTTTCCGTGTCTGGCTTCTGCCTCCAAGCATGTTTTCCCGGCTCCTCCAGGCTGTCGCTTGTGTTGGTGATGCATTCTTTTTCGTGGTTGAATCATATTCCGTCGCATATGTACACCACGTTTATTCATCCAGGCATCCATTGAAGGGCTTTGGGGCTGTTTCCGCATTTTGGCTCCTGGGAATGGTGCTGCTGTGAACATCCCTCTGTGTGTACATTTGGGTAAGGAAACGCGCTTTCATTTCTCTTGGGTGGACTGGTCAAGTCATGGGGTTCTTCTGAGTTTGACCTTTTGAGAAACCACCAGACTGTTCCACACAGCAAACACCCGTCCTTTCATGGGCACTCCTCTGTATGACCCCAACAGATGCCGCCAAGGAGGCACTGTTAGCATTGGGGCTGATGGACACCATGCCACCAGATCCCACCGGTTGTGGACGCAGTCCTATTCCCCAGCTGACCTGACAGTGGAGGCCTCGAGGCTGAGTCACCCCTACAGTCTTCCCTGCCCCAAGATTGTGCTGCTCTGCAGGGACGGCAGGCCTCTGGGGGCATGTAGGTGCATGCCCTCTCCTCAGCATCAGAGGACTCTGCAGGGCCCGGTGTCAGGGCCTCCGGGGGTTGCTGCTGCTTCCATGGGGCTGCACCTACCTCGATGTTTCCCATCACCCAGCCTGCCTCTTTCCTCCCCAGCAGATGCTGTCCCACACTCCTCCGGCTGTGTAAAGAATCCTTCCAAACTCTGGGGGCTTAGAGCACAGTCATCTTATTATAAATGACAGAATTCTAGACACATTGGAGTGGTTTTCATGCAGAAAGAGGGTGTGGGGCTGGCACCCGGGGAATACGCAGCTGGGCCTGGAGCACTGGGCTCTCTGGGCCGTTCCAGCTCTCGGCAGCCGCTCCATGCAAACCTCCAGAGTATGCCCCAGAGCACCTGGACTCCCTGCACGGTGGTGCACACATCCTAAGTGTGCCTGCTGAGAGCACTGGTGGAGGATATGTCACCTTTCACAGCCTAGTCTTGGAAGCCAGGCAGCCCTGGTCCTGCTAGACTTCGTTAGAAAGACAGGCACAGAGATCCAGTTTAAGGGGAAAGGGCATGTTTTAAATACAGTGTATAATAGAACATTTGAAGTATAGTAAGGCCAACAAATCAGGAGATGACGGCCTTTGAAAAGATAGTTTGTTACAGTTCCCAAGAGGGGGGGACATGCCACACCATGCCAGGCCACGCCAGGCCACTCGGGAGCACCAGATAGAGCAGGAGGCAGAGGCAGAGGGAGAAGCTGTGGGCCAGAGCCTTTCTGGGGATTTCTGTAGGAGGAGCAGGTGATAGGGTTTGGCTGTGTCCCCACCCAAGTCTCATCTTGAACTGTAGCTCCCATAATTCCCATGTGTTGTGGGAGGAACCCAGTGGGAGGTAATTGAATCACAGATGTGGGTCTGTCTTGTGCTGTTCTCGTGGTAGTGAATAAGTCTCACGAGATCTGATGGTTTTACAAAGGGCAATTCCCCTGCACACCCTCTCTTGCCTGCCGCCATGTAAGACGTGCCTTTGCTCCTCATTCACCTTCTGCCATGACTGTGAGGCCTCCCCAGCCATGTAGACCTGGGAGTCCACTAAACCTCTTTCCTTTATAAATTACCCAGCCTCGGGTATGTCTTTATTAGCAGCATGAAAATGAACTAATACATCAGGCAAGGCAGGGTAAGCGTGCTCATCATTGACTGGCCTGAGTAACTCCGGTAGGTACTGGGCCTAGGAGCCTCCCTGGTTGTCTGGTGCCTGGTCTTGGCATGATTGGAACAGGTGGATAATGATCCAGGGTGTGAGAGCCCCGCAGAGGAGTGGTTGGGGTATGGACTCTGGATTGACTGGTTTGCATTTGAAAACACCACTTGCCGGTGGATTGTTCACTACTGCTAGGCACTGGCTAAGCCCGGGAGGGCCGGTCTCTCCAGGGTCAGCAAGGCCCCGATGTCAAAGCCTCAGGGTACAGAAAATAAAATACATAGTCAATAGAGCATAGACCCCACCCCTTGTTGGAGGAGTCACCAGTGCTGGGATGGGAAACACTGCTGAGGCTATTTCTGGCACATACCATGTGCCGTGGGTATTGACCCCAGGGGCATTCCCTGCTAGACATCTGGAGTGATGCTTTCTGGTTTGGTCTCTGCTTCCTGGAGATACAACCAACTAATTTACAGACAAGAGAGAGGAAGGAGTGAAAAATGCTGTCTGGAGACAAAGAGCAATGCACCCATTATCAAAAAGGAGGAACAAAATAAATTACGCTGGCTGGAGGTACAGTGGGCCAGCACAGAAACAGATGAGTGACTCTTCCACAACCCATCCGGCTGTGCTGGATGCCGGGGAGAAGACGTGAGGCTGCATGTCTGAGCTCACCCAGCATTCACACCTGCTTGCACCTGGGAGGCCTTCGATCAACCTCTGTCAATGGAATGAATGACGCCATTCCTGGCCTCTTCAAACTTAGAAATGGAACCAACTGATATGCCAGATAGCCGGCTTTCAAAACATTTACTCTCTAGAGATACTTAGATGTCTTTAGCTTCTTGCGAATTCACCTTCCTCACATGTAAAATGGAGAAGACACCAGGACCTACCTCAGGGCATCACAAAAGTCAATGGGACAGATAGAAAGCTCTGTGCTTGGTCCAGCACCCGGAACATTGCAAGTGTGCAATGGATATTACCTGTGATTATTCTTTCCGAAGGTAGGTGCATCACTAAAAGTTCATTTTCACCAAAAGTCCTAAACTTGATTTTGTGCAGCCAACAGAGAAATTGTCCCTTTATTAAGTTAATTTCAACTTAATGGGTTGGCCCTAGATCCTAAAGAAGGGAGCAACTTGCTCACAGCCTCCCTGTCCTTGATAGGATTAGATAAGAAGCTACGTGCAAAGTGCAGCATAGAGCTGGACATGTAGTAAGTGCTCCATAAATCTTTATGACAATTACCAATACTCTTCAAGAGAATTACATCATGTATTGATTATAGGTGAGAAGTATTCCTGCCCATTTTTCTCCGGAAATGTTCTTTAAGCTCAGTGCTGCTAAGGTCTACGAGTCATATCTGATCTCCAAACGTTTACAACTGCTAAGAAAAATAAAACTTGTGGAGCATGAAACAGAGGGAAAACACACGTGGGGAATGGCCCATTAATCTCTGTCAGTCCGGAGATGCCAATGACAGACCTTAGGCGAAGGGGAAGGGATCATAGGGCTGTTTTCTCTTAAGCACATGTTTTATATTAGAGATCTGGTAATTAATAAAAGGGCTCCTTGGAGGGGGAAAAAAAGGATGAGTGTAGTATAGTTGGTAAGTTGCCTGTATAATGTGGCGCTCGTGAAATACAAGTTAATTTTTGCAAAAATCAAATCTGCTACTTAATTTCATGCAGTAATAGAGAGGCAAACCTACATTGTATTTCCTTTAATTTCATTGTGCGTTTACACAGGGACAGTTAGTATGGAGGACATCTCAAGGAGAAATCGATCCACTCAATGATTTTATGAATTATATCACAAACATTATAGTTTCTTCTAAATTTCTGCTCCAAAGTTGTTTTTTTCTTTCTCCTTTTAAAACTGCCCCTGACAATGGGGTGGTGGGGAGGTACCTCAGGGGTCACGGTTCTAGAGCACAGTCAAAGAAAGGTGCTTGCTGATGCGTGAGGTGGGGAGGAGACTGAGGTCTGCAAAGGACGGGGAAATGATATTAAAAATAAGATGCAGTAATGGTTGGATAGAGGGATGGATAATGGGGAGACGTGTGATAGATTGAACTGGGACAGTGTTAATGGTGAAAAGGGTACATGCTACCCACGGGTGCAGTGGGTATTTGTGCTGTAAATCTTCCAGCTTGAATGCATGTTTTAAAGTTGCTGTCGTAAAACGCTGTAAAGATAGGGTCTTGAAGAGTATGTTCACCTCCTCTGTTCTGCTGCTGGTTACAAACTCTTGCTGTTCACAAGGGGGGACAAAGCAGGAAGAGTTGTCAGCACTGAGTAGTGGGGATGTGTGGTGTTTGTTTCTGTTATGGAGGGAGATTGAGGAAGGTCTGCATATTCAATATTTACAAGTGGAGGATATGGACATCAGCTACCTCATCTAAAATGTACCTAAAAATCAGCAGGATAAATGGAGAGAGGGCTCCCACTTGTAGTGCTAGAGGAAAAGCTGAGTGTTCTTGTGGATGCTTGAACTTCGCTGAATTTTCATTAAATTGTAGAAAGCGCAGAAAAGGGCCCACCCACCCCCACAGCAACTCAGGGGTCAGGAGGCCAGGAGCACAGGCCGGGCTTCCCATCTTGGCTCTGCTGCGTGTCGGCGGTGGGGTCCTGGGCAAATGTTACTCTCGGAATGTAAGCGGATTCACTTTCCTCAAAACTGATAAAAAACAGCAGAGCCCACAGAAAGAGAGTGGGGACCCAACGTGGAAACCCAGGAGGTGCGGTGTGGCTGGACCTGGGCCTGGCTTCTTGCTTCACTTTTCTTTGCGTGTCTTTGCCACACACTCCGCTCACGGTTCAGACCTGACCCTCATCGCTTCTCAGTCCGTGGGGTGGCAATGCCACCAGCGTCTCTCCTATGTTCAAGTCTTCTTTTCAAGTAAAATCAAGCCTACAACCTCGTAGCTCCACCTCCCAATTCCCAGGGAAGAAACTCTGGTCCCACTCAGGTGAAACACCCTTTCCTGGTGTCATTGGCTGGTGTGTGGATGCTGGTCCACACTGTTTGAACACAGTTACTGGCAGTCCCTGGCTGCAACCGTATGGTTGAAGAGAGCCTGTTTCAAGAAAAGGGAGGCTGAGTAGATGTCTCTTGGTGGTGTTCACTGCATTTATGTTCTCTGTAGAATTTGTCAAATGGAGATAATATGCATCTCATAAGTTTTAAAGAGCGTATTTGGCATGAAGGCTGGCAAGTGGTGAATGCCCAAAAATGGTTGTAATTATTCACCAGTGCGAACTAATAGAACCTTTTGACACAAATTGCATAATAGGACACTTGGATACAATTGTACTGCGCAGAGAGTATTCCAGTTATCTATTAATGAAAAACAAACTATTCTGAAACTTAGTGGCCTAAAGAAACAACAATCATTTATTTTGCTTATGAATCTGCAGTTTGGGTGGAACTTGGTAGTGGGCGCTCATCTTAGCTCCATGCAGTGTTGGCTGGGCTACTTGATCTGGCTGGAGGATCTGCTACCTGGATGGCTCACTCACGTGGGCAGCAGGTTGGTATCGGCTCTCAGTTGGGAGCTCAGCTGGGGTTGCTGGCTGGAGGTCTCTGCTCCTTCCACATAGTCTTCTCCACAGAGCTTCTTGGGCTTCCTCACAGCATGGTGGGCTCAGGATAGACTGACTTGTTTCACGGTAGCTGGCTTCTCCCAGAGTGAGTGTTCCAGGAGGCCCGAGTGAAAGCTGCAAGGCTTCTTATCCCATAGTCCCAGAAGGCTCAGAGCATTCCTTCTACTTTATTCTATGGATCAAGCAAATCATCACCAACGCCAGCTCATGTTCAAGAGAAAGGGAATTTAATTCCACCTCTCAATGGGAGAAGGAGCAAAGAATGTGTAGTCACTTTTTATCTACCACAGTTGGTCCAAGCAGTAGTTTGAGTATCAGGCTATGGTACTGCTGTATTCTTGGCATTTATTGAAGTGAATATATTCAACATTTTCCCATCTTCCATTCATAAATGTAAAAAATTCAGTCCTTGCCCTCAAAAGCTTAGGTAGTTTGGGAGACAAAGCATAGCCACTTGCCCACGCTGTAAATGCCTGTTAATCTATATCAGAAGTGCAGAGCCCGAGGGCAGAGATTCTCAACGAGGGAGTGTGTCAGGAGAACAAGAACAGGTGTGTTAAAAAAATGGATGCCTGGGCTGGATGCTTGAAGAGCCTGCTTCAGTAGGTCTGGAGAGGAGTCCGGGCAATGGACATAAACAAATAACTTTACTTATCTTTATGTAAAGGGAATATATGCATATAGTACCAAATTTATCAGTACCAAAGAATATATTGTAAAACATAAGTCTTTCTCCTACTCACTCTTGACCTCCAGCCACTACATTCCCCTACTCAGAAGCAACTGGACATTGGTTCAATTGCTTAGGTATCTCTACAGAGCTCTTTTAGGCCTATACATGCATATGTTAAACACTTTTCCTGTTTAGAAAAAACAAAAGTGCAGCTCACTGCCAGCACTCACTGAATTTTACATAAACACACTCTTTGAGGCTGAAGCAAGTCTGTCTGATTTTCCATGGGGAAATAAAATATAAAGCCTGTCCAGGGAGTTTTTATTTATTTATTTAGTTTTCAGCTAGCGTCTCATTTTGCCCAGGCTGGAGTGCAGTGGCTTGAACTTGGCTCACTGCAACCTCTGCCTCCCAGGTTCAAGTGATTCTCGTGCCTCAGCCTCCCGAGTAGCTAGGACTACAGGTGCTGGCCACCAAGCCTGGCTAATTTTTTTATTTTTAGTAGAGATGGGTTTTCACCATGTTGGCCAGGCTGGTCTCAACCTCCTGACCTCAAGTGATCCACCACCTTGGCCTCCCAAAGTGCTGGGATTCCAGGCGTGAGCCCCCGCGCCTGGCCTCAGGGAGTTATTTCTAAACAGAATGAACATCAGAATTATCTGAATCATCAGAATTGTCTACTTCAGAAAAATCAGATTCATCGAGTGAATCCTCAGCTAATAACTGTTCAAGAACAATGTTAACATCACACATGGAAATGCTACGTGTTCTAGGATACGACATTTCCAGTGATCGAGAATTACTATATTTTGCAAATGGAATTGCCACTGCTAAAAACAGAATGCTGTAAATAGAACGAAGTCTTTTTTTTCCAACGTCGATATACTAGAGCGATGTGAAAATGATAATAAAAGTGAGGTGAGATATTTCGTGACAAAGTCATCTTGGGGCGAATGCTGCACCAACCCACAAGTGCTGCTGGCGGGTATTCTCAGTGCAAATGGGAAAAGGGTTAAATGGTGGATATAAGTATAGGCAAGTGCTGCTGGCGGGTATTCTCAGTGCAAATGGGAAAAGGGTTAAATGGTGGATATGAGTATAGGCAAGTAGGTGTCTATTATATATATATAATCTATGTGTGTAAATATATTCCATCTCCTTTATGAAGATAGACACATAAGTGTATCTCTATTAGGTTTCTCCCGAGAAACAGAACCAATACACACACGTACACACACACATACATATATTTATATACACATACATATAATATTTACTTATTTATTATAGGAAGTAGTTTATGAGACTATGGAGGCCAAGAAGCCTTATGATCTGCTGCCTACAAGTTGGAGAACCAGAAAAGCTTGTAGAGTGATTTGGTGCAAGTCGGAAGTCCTGAGAAGTAGGGGCAGGTAGTGTAAGTCTTGATCCGGGTCCAAAGGCCGGCGGCCCAGGAGCTCTGATGCCTGCAGGCCGGAGAGGATGGATGTTCCAGATCACACAGGGCAAGTAACTTCGCCCCTTCTCCGCCTCTGTGCTCCATTCGGACTTTCCACACATTGGATGATGCCACCCACACTAGCAAGAGCAGACCTTCTTTGCTCAATCTAACAACTCAAATGACAATCTTTTCCAGAAACATTCTCACAGACACACCTAGAAAGAATGTTAACCAGCTATCTGGGAATCCCTTAGTCCAGTTAAGTTGACACAGACACATGAAGTGAACCATCACAGTATCTATATATCGATACCTACACACAAGGACATACATACGTATTCTGTCTTCCTTCCTCCCGTGGTAACATTGTTTCCATAGTTCTGCACCTTGCTCCTTTCTTTTTTAAAATTTCCCTTTTCCTTTTTAATGCCTGCATTATATTACATCGTATGGAGGGACTCCCATCCATGTTTTTATGTGGCTAGCCATTTTAGATGGCTTCCAGGTATTTTGGTGTAATAAAAAATCCACGTGGGCAAGTCTGTCTAAGACAGTTTCCTATTTCAGGGTCAAATGGTATATGCATTTGAAATGTTGGATAGTTTTGACCCCATTGCATTCCCCGTTAAGTTGTATCAACCCGCACTTCCATCAGTGATGTATGAGAGCAGTCAAGATTTTTAGCCAGCTGTCCGGCAGATTCCAATGGACAGAAAACTTTGAGAACCGTAACACTGCGGTCAAGGTGCTGCTGTCAGCTTCGGGAAAGCACAGCAGAAGGAAAGTTAGAGGAGGAAGCTTTGCAGCTAGAGGTTAAAGGAGGGTGCCTGGAATAGCACAGCCTGTCAGGGAGCGCCGGCGACTTGACTCCCCACTCTGCGACATCACAGATGATCCAATAAAATCACTTCTGTGTGCTTCCCGAGGAGCGCGGCGCTCATGCCCAGGACCCGTCAGAAGACGCTGTCCTGGAAGGTGAACATTCAGGACTGGGGTCCCCTGCGAGCGCTGACTTTTCACACCTGGCTTGTTCCAGCCAGTGACCCACCTCCTAGCGACTTTGACCCCTGCCAGGGTGAGGAGGAGCTTTTCCGAGGTCATAGTTAACGCATCCCCGGTGAGAACAGCACAACTCTTGGGCTACTCAAAAATAGCATTCTTATTTACTCATGAAATGCCGCTGTGGTGTCTGGAAGCTGCTTCAGACTTCCCCGTGGGGTTCATGGAAGGAGGAGGCATAGAGACCACAGAGGCCGGCCTCAGTTTGAGGATCGCTGAAGCAGTGTAATAAATCCACCAGGAGACATCGTATTTTCTCTCCGTTGGTACACATTTCAAATTTCCCCTAATAAAGGGCTTTGATAAATGTTTCTGATTAAGATACAGAGATGATTAAATGTACCTCGATTCCTTCATGTATTTTATAAAAGCATTTCCGCAGCAGCTGAAAATTTAAAGCACCCATGTTAAACAGAGTTGAAAGCCACTTTTACATGCAACAGGTCCCCCCCTCCCTCATTTGTAGAATACTCCCCCTGTTTCATCTCCTAAAGACAAAATCCATCAAAAACTCTCCTGACAGCCTCCAGATGCCTTGAATTGGCTGTAAAATATTTCAAGGTCTCAGAGTAATTTAATGCCCTATGAAAGTAAAATAAATTGTGTACAAATAATTCAATAAGCTCAGGGAAGTGGGGGAAAAAACATTAAGCATGTCACAGATGGCACCTCCAGGCAGTTTATCAAAGCAAGTTTCATAATTTAACAAAATCATCTTGGCATCACACACAAAGGCCTTCCTGTTTGATCCCTTAATAACACTGCTTAGCACTTTCTGGGGAACTGGCTTCCAGTGCCGGAGCTGTTTCCAAGCATTAGCTAATCAATCATCAAAAGATATTTTTCACGCAAGCAGGCAGAACTCGGAATCCTCACTCGACCACCACGGAAGTGGCCAAGGAAGCTAAGAGGCTTTCCCAAGGTCACCAGTGGGGCAAAGGTCCCGGCTGGGGTCCCAGCTAATGAGTTTCTGGTTTCTTCTGTGCCCCTGACAACGCCTCCTCCTGCCTGGCTCAACCACGTGGCCAGCACCCAGGCGTCCTGAGGATGCTGGTCGGAGCTCCCGCTTTGAGCTTAGGGCTGAAATGGCCCTTCGTCCGGGATAGCAACGTGCTTCTCACAACAGGGTTTCCGAGTCATTTTCCTCTCCCCTGCCCGGATCTCAAAGGGGACTGGGTTTATTTTCTTTCCCGAAGAACGGAAAGCTTTGCTTTTGGCTAAGGGCCAGGGAATCCGACCCCTGAGTTTTGTCCAGCGACTTACATTTGTTTCTAGTTGTTTGTTTGTTTGGGGAACTGTATGTTTAAATTATGGAATAATACGTGCATAGGTTGAAAGGGAAACCGCGCAGAAGGGTTTAAATGTAAAAGAAGAATGACAAATAAAATGAGTGGATGTTCCCGGGGGAGGAGCTTAACTAACCCTTCCTACGCCCCCTCCCCCAGCACTTAGGGACTCACTTCTGAACAGCTCAGGGAAAAGGAAAAGTGGAGACACCTGGCAGATGCCACCTGGTCGCCAAGGTTTACACCTCGTGACTGCCCCATATGATGTGAAGACAAGGGCACGTTGCTTCCGGCGTTCTTCCCTCAAACCCAGTCTAATTGTGACGAAAAGCACCTGACAAACCCCACCCGAAGGATGTTCTGTAACATGCCTGACAAACTTGGAAAACAAAGACTGAGAAGTGGCCACAGTCAGGAGGACCCGAAGGAGCCAGGATGACCCTCTGCAGCATGAGTTCCCGACGGGACCCTGGAACAGGAACAGGAGCCTAAGGGGGAACTGGGGACGTTGGAATGAGGTCTGAGGTTCAGACAGTAGTGAGTGCCAAGGCTGGTGTCTCAGCTTTGACAAATGGACATGGGAAGATGAGAGGATAACATTTGGGGAAATAAAACTGGCTAAAGGGTACACGGGAGTTCTCGGTATTAACTTTTTAACAAATTTAGACTAATAAACTTTATTTTTAAGAGTGGTTTTAGGTTTACAGCCTCGGTACTATCTGTACAATTTTTCTGTAAATCTAAAACTATTCCAAATACATTTGTTTTAAATTTAAAGGTGAAAATTTTCCCCTACCCCTTCCCCTGCCCCATTTGACAGAGATAACTACTGGAACGATTTCTAGAATATTCTTCCAGAATTCTGTGATGCATATACACATCCTTTTTTCTTTTTAAAACCAAGATCGAGGCCGGGTATGGTGGCTCACACCTATAATCCCAGCACTTTGGGAGGCCGAGGTGGGCAGATCACGAGGTCAGGAGTTCGAGACCAGCCTGACCAACGTGGTGAAACCCCGTCTCTACTAAAAATACAAAAATTAGCCAGGCGTGGTGGCGCGCACCTGTGATCCCAGCAACTTGGGAGGCTGAGGCAGGAGAATCACTTGAACCCGGGAGGCTTAGGTTGCAGTGAGCCAAGATCGCGTCACTGCACTCCAGCCTGGGCAACAGCGCAAGACTCCATCTCAAAAAACAAACAAACAAACAAGATTGAATCCTCCACTGTATGTTCTTGGTTTCTTGCCTTCTTCATTGAATCTACACCTGGGAGGTATTTTTGTGGAAAATATAGTTGTACTTCACATTCTTTCTAAGTGATTTGAGGTCATCTATGGTTACTATGTTCCCATAATTTATTTAAACAGATCCTGATGGGTAGATCAGGCTGGCTTTGTTTACTTGTTGTTATAACAAAACAACGAATCAGGTGTGTCACAGAAGTCAATAAACACAAGAAATTTCTTCACTCAAAATCAGCTTCACTCATCATTTTAAAAGTCTAGATAAAGAGGATGCCAGGTGTGGTGGCTCATGCCTGTAATCCCAGCACTTTGGGAGGCCAAGGCAGGCAAATCACCTGAGGTCAGGAGTTCGAGACCAGCCTGGCCAACATAGTGAAACCCCATCTCTACTAAAAATACAAAAAAAATCAGCCAGGCGTGGTGGTGGGCGCCTGTGATCCCAGCTGCTCGGGAGGCTGAGGCAGGAGAATCGCTTGAACCCAGGAGGCAGAGGTTGCAGTGAGCCGAGGTCGAGTCACTGCACTCCAGCCTGGGCGACAGAGGGAGACTCCGCCTCAAAGAGCAACAATAAAAAGATGATACTGACAAACCGTTTTTGATCTCTCAGATTGGTAAAGATTGAGAAGTTTGATTGTCACCAGTCTGGTGAAGACGTGGAGAAACAAACTCTCATTCCCACTGCTTGAAGGAGGGTCAATGGGTGAAAATGCTTTGGGAGTGATTTTGACAACATGCATACCTATTTAGAAGAAGAGAAGGTGCTTGACCTTCTCTTTTTGAGAGTGGTGTTGGGTACGTAGGTGTGTTTACTTTGAGATTAATCTTTGGATGACACATTCATGACTTATAACTTCTCTGTATGTTATACTTTAACCAAAAGTTAAGAATAAAGGTGTCTAGATTTGAGCAGGCCCCCTGGCCTTCCTTTTTGAGAAATACATGGAAATAAAAGACTGGTGGTCTCCAGACATGGTCCTCTCCCTGGCTGAATTATATTCCTGGTACCCATATAAAGTCCATTATATATATATATAAATATTCTTCAAAAAATCTGTGACTCAATCTAATAATTTCTTAATACGATGTGATACTTATTAGGTTAAAAAAATACCAAATCATACCTTTACCTACATTTCCACAAGTAGGCTCACCATTATTAAATGGCATAATAATTGAGATTCTTTTTCTTCCTTCTCATTTGCAAAGACTTAAAAAAATTCCTAGAACCTAGAGAATTAGAGATTAGGTTGGGAAAAAGAGAAACGTGATGTAAGTTAATGGAGTTATGGTGCCCACCTGTTAACTGAACTTTTCTACGAGAAAACACAAGGTAAAATCAAAGGTGCCACAAGTTCTGAAACCAAACTAAAGATCTGGAAGAAGCCGGCACAGACCGCTGCAAGGGGCTTTCAGTGCCTGGCCTGCTGCTAAGATGAGCAATTTGCCGCTTTAAGAACAAGAAGCAAATGACCCGTTTTCCCTCTAGGTACAAGCTGGAGGTCATGCCTGGGAATTGCGGGAAAACATTTAGACAGGCTCTCTGCTCCCCCAGGGGGTATCAGCAGGGCTGGATTGAAAATTGATACCCACGTGTATTTTTGTAAAACGCCTAGGCATTCCCTAGGACTGAATTGGTGGTCCTCAGTCCCAAAGTCCTAGCACTCAAGTGGAGAAAAAGACATTGACCTCCTCCCTGGAGGCGTTTCTCCCCTCCTCCCACCGCAGAAGCAAGCCCAACCTTTATTTGGCTGCTCTTTGATAAAGCAAAGTCTCCTCTGATTTCCCCATATTTTTCCAGCTTCTGCGTGTCACGCAAGCCTTTTACATTATTAATAAAAGTTTCAAATTCAGTTACTTTGCTCTTGAATATGAAAGCTTCTCTTTGGGGGACTTTGAAACACACTAGATGCAAACTTTCCATGAAGGCACTTAGAGATAAAGCGTGATGATCATCCTCCTTTGAACGTCTGGAGATTTTAGAAAGCAAGACCGCCCATGGAATCCGGAATTGTATTTGCAGCAAAAGAAAAGGCAGAGAGGACTCACAGAGCTCTCCATTTTCATGTGGCATAATTAAAAGTTTACTTTCTTCAGGCTGTTGCCATAGGAGCAGCATTTGGTTGCATGTCTAAAAATCATAAAGGCCAGTGGGGATAGATGGAGGCAGTCGAAAATGATTTGGGAAGGTGTTTTTAAGAATGTGTGGTTTGAGAGGGGCAGACTGGAGGTAGGGAGGAAGAGAACAGATGAATGCATCCAAATGGTTCCTTTGACTTGAATTATTTTTGCCTAGAGGCAAATTTTGAAAAGATCTTCATGTTCCGAGTAGAATTCTAGCCAGAGGTTGATGGCTCTGATTGCTCCTAAATGGAATTATTCTCACAGTCAACATTTCCTTAGAAAATGGACTTTGCTTCCTTGTCTATTGCAACAGCAGTGCCCAGACACAAATAGGTTTGAGGAAAGAGCTAGTTTATTATTCAGGCTGGCAAGATAGATTCCTGGGGAGCAAGGCTCAGTGAATAATCCAAAAGCAACATAGTCTAGGCTTAGCCTAGTTCCTGCCTTTTCTAGGAAATCTTTCTGAAGTGCTTCGGTTCGCACTGATGTCTTTATTTACCAAATGCCATAAGGACGGCTTCTACTTCGTCCTCTGGGCTGGGCTGAGGTCTCATCAGGCTGCTCTGGGACTTCAGAAGCCCCTTAGAGTTCTAGTCTCTCAGATACGTGCTCAATCAGCCTCACAGCATCCCAGGAGGCGGGACAGGCCTTGTGGAGACCAGCACAACTAGGACGGTGAGTGATGGCAGATGGGATTCCAGGCCCTCTTCACACCTTGGCTTGGCTGCGGTTCCAGGGCATGCTGGGGGTAGCCATACTGCCGTGAGCTCAGCTCTGAAAAGTCATTTTCCCAGAACAAACAAATTGGTGCCCTTCCTGTTTATGAAATGGATCTTAAATAAAATGAAATAGCCTCCTCTGGGGCATTGTTGTCAGTTTGACAGGATTCTTCATTCATCTTTTAGGGCAAGGGTTGCAAACTCAAATGCTTCTGGGTCCAGACAGGTGACACAAAGGGGCCTGCCGCAGGCAGGGTGGCTAGCATCTAGGGGTGGTGAGGACTGTCGCCTACCAAGGCACCATTGGCAAGCTGGCTCTGCCTAACAGCTCTCACATGCAGAGGTTGGCCCAGGGCAGCATGATGTGGTTGTTTTTCAAGAGAACCATAAGTAAGAGTCCTTGTGTCAAATCTACAGACTCTGGAAGCACCAGCAGTGCGTGTTCCTTAAATAACAGCGAATGGCTCAAGGAATAACAAATCTCCTCCTCCTTGTCTACCTGAAAGCCACGATCATGCCCTGACCATCTCTCTGGCATTTCCTGTTCCATTTCTGAGCACCTACCATGCCCCAGGCACTGCAGCAGGCACGAGGGCAGACGATGAATCAGATTTCTCAGAAGGCACATCTGTCCTCCCTGGAGCTCCTGCTTCCCTGGCACCTGGCAAATGTTAAATGTGCCGGTGCAGTCAGGCAAGTCATGCCCAGCAATGCAGTCACCCAGCAATGCTGTTATCTAGCACCGAGGACCTTTTCCTCCTCAGCAGCGACTACGGACTGATAAGCCCAGTGACTTCATCTTTCCTGTGTCCTGCGTTTCACTGTCAGTCACAGACCCGAGGAATGCGTAATCCAACACACCTCAGAGCGTTTGGTTCTTAGAACACATTCTTTCCACACCCTCAGCTGAACACATGTAACTTTTCACTTTCTTCTTAATAGAGCCTAAAGAGATTCCCAGATGAGAGCTCAGGAAGATGCCTTTGAAATTCCTGAAACAGCCCTCTCTCCTCCCCTGTCTGGAGACAAGAGGGCCAAGGTGCTCCTGTCATTTGCCAAGGGACACCCAGGCAGCTCAAGGATTGAATTTCTCCAGGGCCACCGTCGCTTTGATGCCGCCCTGACACCCCCAGGGCCTAGCACAGTTCCTGGTACATCTGCAGGTTCTTGGTGACCCATTGTTGTCTAATGAATGAAACAGCCCTTCCAGACTTGGTCATCTGAAAAGGTAACCATGAAGAAGTGATGAATGTTCTGAGTAAGCCTTGTAGCATGAGCCTAGATCCCAGCCCACCCGTGATGGGCTAGGTAGGCACTGCTGTCGTTTGGGGATGCGAGTGCCTGTGTTCATTCCCTCCACGAGCTTCAGTGAAGCCCAGACATCAGACACAGGCTTGTAAGTGGAAATGGGACAAGGAGGTTTCCTGCACATTTTCCCCCCAGAGCGATGGTTTCTGAAGTGTTTATAAATAGTCCCCCACACCCCAGGGAAGAACACTAGGATGTGGGAAGAAAATGTTACCATGTGTATTTATTTATTACTGTTTCTATTTAGTTATTTTTATTTAAAAACATAGGATAAGGCCGGATGCAGTGACTCACGCCTGTATCCCAGTGCTTTGGGAGGCTGAGGCAGGAGGATTGCTTGAGGCTTGGAGTTCAAGATCAGCCTGGGCAACATAGTGAGACTCTCTGTCTACAAAAAGATGTTAAAGTTAGCCAGGCGTGGTGGGGCTTGCCTGTAGTCCCAGCTACTCAGCAGACTGAGGCGGGAGGATCACTGGAGCCCAAGAGTTTGGGTCCAGTCCAGGTAACATAGTGAGTCTCCATCTCAAGAGTAATAAAAATAATAATGAATACAAATATACAGTGTGACAGAAGAAATAAAACCTAGCGTTTGCTAGATCAGTAGGCTGACTCTAGTTTACAATCATCTTTTGTATATTTCCAAATAGCTCGGAGAGAATGATTTGAACGTTTCTAGCCTAAAAAAAGACAAATATATAAAGTGACGGATATCCCAACTACCTGATTTGGCCTTTACAAATGATGGGCGTATTAAATTACGCATGCGTGGGAAACTAGGGAGATCTCCTATGTATCAATTAAACAAAAATAAAGTTAACAAAAAGAAAAAAGTAAACCTGGCTATGAGGGAAGTAGGACCATATTCAGCTAAAATAGACATTTTCATCTGTCTTTGACATTTTGCAGTAAAGGCTAAATATGTCCTTTTGAGGATGTACATATCTGTAATCACAGCATGTCTGACAGCCGCAAGCTGCAGATGGTATCCGTGTACGGTGCTGGGAACTCCAGTACCACACAGGGCATTGCCGTGGATGACGATGTTTTTCAAGACAGTGGCTGATGGTTGACACCACTCCAAACTAAACACAGTGCAAGCTTCCCTCCTTTCCCATTGTAACTACAACGCCGGAAACTCCATGTACATTGAAATCGTGCAAACATGCTTTGTGTTTATTTACCAAATGGGGTTTGGTTGTAGGGTCAGATGATTATAAACAGGCCTTTCTCCTTGTGGAAGATGGGACAGTTATTTATTGGGGAGGGCTGTCCTCAGGCATCGAGAGACCTCCAACATCTCGGCCCCTGCCCTGCAAGTGCAGGTAGCCACTGCCAATCACTGCACCAAACAAAGACGCTTCCACAAATTCCCATAATCCTTCCCGGGGCACACCTGCCTCCCATAAGTGGCTGGGTTAAATTAGGTGCATAGTGTTTTATCACTCACAACGTGGGGGTCCTACCTGATAAGCCCCTACAGATTTGCGTGCCATAGCTCCGGCCTAAGATCAGCCTTTCACGTAGACTGGAGGCTGGGATACCTTAGGCTTATTGTTGAAGGTTACGGGTTTTGTTCTGTGCGATTTTCCTTTCTGGGATCTCTCTCTCACTCACATGCATGAGCACTGCTATACCCACTCTCCTCCTCCCAGCTACATCAGGAGCTGAAATGCAGGGACCTGAAGGGTCAGGGGAAGTGAAAGCTGAGTGGAATGGGTCAGATGGTATTTATTCAACATAGACACACTATTTTTATTAAAACACGTGACCTCCTTGAACTACTTTTGCACTGCCCCACTTTAAAAAATGTTTTATTGTGGTAAAATATGCATTCTGTAAAATTATGTACATTTTAAAACAACTAGAAGAGTAGAATTGGATTGTTTGTAACACAGAGGACAAATGCTTGAGTGGGTGGACACCCCATTCTCCATGGTATGATGATTACACATTGCATGCCTGTATCAAAATATTTCATGTACCCCATGAAGATATACACCTACTATGTACCCACAATTTTTTTTTTTTTTTTTTTGAGATAGAGTCTTGCTCTGTCGCCCAGGCTGTAATGCAGTGGTGCAATCTCAGCTCACCACAACCTCTGCCACCTGGGTTCAAGCAATTCTCCTGTCTCCGCCTCCCGAGTAGCTGAGACTACAGGCGCCCGTCTACCATGCCCGGCTCATTTTGTATTTTTAGTAGAGATGGGGTTTCACCATATTGGTCAGGCTGGTCTCGAACTCCTGACCTCAGGTGATCCACCCGCCCTGGCCTCCCAAAATGCTGGGATTACAGGCGTGAGCCACCGCACCCAGCCCACAAAAATTTAAAATTTAACTAAAAGGAAAACTTAAAACAGGAAAAAATTAAAATAAAATTTATCATTTTAACCATTTTTAAGTGTACAGTTCATTGGCAGTACGGATAGTCACATTGTTGTATAACTATCACTATTCATCTCAAAACCTACCCATCTTCCCAAACTGAAACTCTACCCCATTAATCACTATCTCCCCATTCTCTCCCCACTAATCCCTCGCACCCACCTCCTACTCTCTGTCTCTATGAGTCTGATACCCTAGAGACCTCCTGTAAGTGGGATCAGACAGTATTTGTCCTTCTATGTCTGATTTCTTTCACCCAGCCTAATGGCCTCAGGGTTTGCCCATGTCGCAGAGCATGTCAGAATTTCCGTCCTTTTGAAGGCTGAATAATATTCCACCGTGAGGATGGATCACATTTTGGTTCTGCATGGAGACTTAGGGGTGGACACTAGGCCGCTTCTCCCTTTCGGCTTTTGTGACTCACGCTGCTGTGAACACTGGTGTCCAAACACCTGTTCAAGTCCCTGCTTTCACTTCTTCAGGGTTTTATTGAGAAGTGGGGTTGGTTGCAGGTTCATAGGGTACTTCCAGTTTTCATTTTTTTGAGGAACTACCACTCTGTTTTCTGCAGTGGCTCCACCATTTTCCTATCATCTCACTTTTGCTGGAGACATGAAATTGTAGACTATCCACTCCAGCGAATGTAGCCCTGCGGGGAGGGAGCACAGTGGCCCAGTTCATTGAAGACTACGGGCCTGGAGATGGTTACCTGGGCTCTCCTCCCTGCTTTGCTACTCACACCCAAACTCTGAGGACTTGGCCCAGTCATTTCACCTCTCCTGGCCTTTGCGTCCCCAGCCGGGAAATGGGGGTTTTAACAGCACCTGCTTATCGACTTGTTGTGCAGGACATAAGCCCCAGCCCTGAAACAGCTCCTGGTGCGCGGTGAGATCCATATCAAGACGTCGCTCAATGAAGTGTGATCCCATCTTGCCAAATCTTCCATATTATTAAAGACAAACTGGAAATCTGGGTTTTTAAAATATGACATCCCCAACTTGAAAATGTTGACAACTTAGTTCAGGTTAAAAATAAAATAATGTGTGAGCTAAAGGGACATGTCTGTGAGCTAGAAATGCCCCTGGGCTGCCTGTGTGACCCGCAATAACAAAACGATGTGATCCAGCTGCAACAGCGGAATTCAAGGAAGGCTGCATGGAGGAGGAGGCATTGAAACTGAGTCGCAACACAGACAGCATGGAGACAGTGAAAGACAGGAGGCGGCCCAGGAAGCAGGCAGGTGATACACAGGTAGACTTTAGGTCTGTCATTGAGGGAAGAAGGTGTCTCTTCTCAACACAACCCCAAACGTTTTAACAATCCAGCCTTTCTTAGCAAACAAAATGGCCACACTTCCACGTGTTCATCAACACGGTTGTTGAGCTTTGAGCTTGTGCCCCACAGTCCAGGGAGGCGATTTATCTGCTTGCACCTGAAAGCCAGTGTTATAACCAGGCAGCATTCTGGGTCTTGTCACCAGCAATGCACATTGGAACAATAAAAGTAAATGAAACTGGTATTACAAGGGGCTCCGATTTCAAAGGGAAATCTTTCAAGGACCCGGATGAGAGGGCCCAAGTTCTCATTTAAATTACAAAACTACATTGAAGTCTATCGCCCACTACAGAGAAATTGATCCGTGGCTCCATAATGAGTATATCAATGGCAATTTAAATTATGGCACCTTTTACAGTGTGTGCCTTTTGATAGCTGTCATCCCCCACATTTGGATTCCCTCCTAGACGGCTGTTACTACACACACAATTGGGGACCTTGGGAGCACCCAGGTCTTCATTCTCTTTCATCTCTTTAACGGAAGAACGTGTTTTCATTCTGAGTACAAAGGACATCTTGAGATTCGGAACTGGCAATCTGAGAGCGGATTCCCCTCCCTTAGATAATACATATAAATACGGGACACTTGGAGGTAGCAGGTTAACTGGTTTATGACAATCCTGGAATAGAATAACCCTGCTGGTTTTCAAACAGCCATCTTCAGGTCGGTCCTAGGTGCGCTGCTTCTGAATAGATCCAGGGACATTGAGATTCTGAGGCTAGATTTGCACTGGCCACTGAGATATCTGAAACTTATATGCCAAGCACTTCGCTAAATTCATATAAAGCAAGGAACCTGGTGTCTCTCTGCCTGTCGTCCCCTTTCTGATCACAGAGTCCAGAGCTCTCCTACCTGAGGCAGGCAGCTGCCCTTCCTCCTGGAATGCTCCTTCTCCGGCCCCTCAGGGAAAGGATGCTGCCTCTCCACGCCTTGGACTCAGCTCAAAGCCCAGCTCCTCAGAGCGGCCTCTGTGACTACCCTGGCCCTCCCTGCCAGCCCCCTTCCCTGCATCGCTCTCACCGTGTCTCGGCCTCCATGCCATCCAGCCCCCTTCCCCGCATCGCTCTCACCGTGTCTCGGCCTCCATGCCGTCAGCATTTGGGGCTGGGTGGTTCTCTGGTGGGAGCCATCCCATGCACTGCAGAGAATTCATCAGCATCCCCGGCCTCCAACCCTGGATACCAGGATCTCTGCTCCCAGGTGTGACAACTGAAACATCTCCAGTCATCACCAAATGCCCTTTGGGGACGAAATTGCCTCCCTCCCCCTGTGAGAAGCCCTGCTGGGCCACCCCTGGCTCCCTCTTCCATAGCACCCATCACGTCTGGCGGTCTTATCTGCTTCCTTGTGTGCTGGTCGTCATACCCCTGGAATGCCGGTGGTGTGGGAGTCAGGAGCTGGGCTGCTCTCCTCACCCACAGTTAAGGTGCCTGGAGCCCACCGGGCATGCAGCAGGCAAGGGACTCAGTAGACACTCAGTAGAGACTCAGTAGACATGCAGTATGCACTCAGAGGTATGCAGTAGGCATGCAGTAGGCTTACAGTAGGCACTCAGTAGACAGTAGGCACACAGTAGACACTCAATAGGCATGCAGTAGGCACTTGGTAGGCAGTAGGCCTGCAATAGGCACTCAGTAGCCATGCAGTAGACACTCAGTATGCAATCAGTAAGCACTCAGTAGACAGCAGACATGCAGTAGACACTCAGTAGGCATGCAGTAGACACTCAGGAGACACAAAGTAGACACTCAATAGGCATGCAGTAGGCACTCAGTAGATACGCAGTAGACAATAGACAGTAGACAGTCAGTAGGCACTCAGTAAACAGTAGACAGTCAGTGGGCAATCAGCAGGCACTCAGTAGACAGTAGGCATGCAGTAGACACTCAGTAGGTGCTCAGTAGGCATGCAGTAGGCATGCAGTAGACTCTCAGTAGACAGTAGACACTCAGTAGACACACAGTATGCAGTCAGTAGGCACGCAGTAGACATGCAGTAGACACTCAGTAGGCACGCAGTAGATGCTCGGTAGACACCCAGTAGGCATGCAGTAGACAGTAGGTGCTCAGTCGGCATGCAGTAGACACACAGTAGGCACAGCATAGGCACTCAGTAGACACACAGTAGGCACACAGTAGGCACTCAGTAGGCATGCAGTAAGCACTAAGTAGACACTCAGTAGGCATGCAGTAGACATGCAGTAGACACACAGTAGGCACTCAGGAAACAGTAGACAGTCAGTGGGCAACCAGCAGGCACTCAGTAGACAGTAGGCACGCAGTAGACACTCAGTAGGTGCTCAGTAGGCATGCAGTAGACACTCAGTAGGTGCTCAGTAGGCATGCAGTAGACACTCAGTAGGTGCTCAGTAGGCATGCAGTAGACACTCAGTAGGTGCTCAGTAGGCATGCAGTAAGCACTAAGTAGACACTCAGTAGGCATGCAGTAGACATGCAGTAGACACACAGTAGGCACTCAGTAGACAGTAGGCACACAGTAGGCACACTGTAGGCATGGAGTAGGAATGCAGTAGACACTCAGTAAGCACACAAGAGGCACCTACCTGAGTGAACAAGTGAGTGAGTGAATGCCTGCATGCCAGGGGTCATTTCGGAGAGCTGGTGAGTGTTATGGTTTGGCTGTGTCTCCACCCAAATCTCATGTTGAATTGTAACTCCCACAATTTCCACATGTCATGGTAAGAACCCAGTGGGAGGTGATGGAATATTGGGATGGGTCTTTCCTGTGCTCTTCTCATGATAGTGAATGAGTCTCATGAGATCTGATGGTTTTAAAAACAGGAGTTTCCCTGCACAAGCTCTCTCTTTGCCTGCCACCATCCACATAAGACGTGACTTGCTCCTCCTTGCCTTCCACCATGATTGTGAGGCTTCCTCAGCCACATGGAACTGTGAGTCCAATTAAACCTCTTTCTTTTGTAAATTGCCCAGTCTCGGGTATGTCTTTATCAGCAGCATGAAAATGAACTGATACAGTGAGAAATATTTTGAAAAACGATAGTCATGGTGTCCTATATTTTGTTTCAGGAAAACAGGCTTTAAAAGGACCAAAAAAGGACACAAACTATGAGTTTTTGGGCAGACAGACCTGAATTTTACCTCTTACCTGCTACATAACCTGTTTTTTTGTTTTGTTTTGTTTTTTGTTTTTTTGGAATGGGGTCTCACTCTGTTGCCTAGGCTGGAGTGCAGTGGCGTGATCATAGCTGACTGCAGCCTGGAACTCCTAGGCTCAAGGGATCCTCCCATCTCAGCCTCCCGAGTAGCTGGGACTGCAGGCACATTCCACCATGCCCAGCTAATTGATAATTTTTTTTTTTTTTTGGTAGAGATGGGGGTCCCACTATATTGCCCAGGCTGATCTTGAACTCCTGGCCTCAAGCGATGTTCCTGCCTCCGCCTTATTAGTTGTGAAATCTGTATATATTCATGTCACCAACACCCTATGAGATGCAGAATGTTTTCATCAATCCAGGAAGCTCTGTTTTGCCCTATCCCAATCAATGTACCACCCCTGGCAGTCATCACTTTTTTTTTTTTTTTTTGAGATGGAGTCTCACTCTGTTGCCCAGGCTGGAGTGCAGTGGTGTGATCTTGGCTCACTGCAACCTCTGCCTCCCGAATTCAAGAGATTCTCATGCCTCAGCCTCCCAAGTAGCTGGGATTACAGATGCTCACCACCATGCCCAGCTAATTTTTGTATTTTTAGTAAAGATAGGGTTTCACCATGTTGGCCAGGCTAGTCTTGAACTCCTGACCTCAAAGTGATCCACCTGCCTTGGCCTCCCAAAGTGCTGGGATTACAGGCGTGAGCCACGGCGCCCAGCCGGCAGCTATCATTCTAACGTCTGTCACTAGATTAGTTTTGCCTGTCCCAGAAGTTCATAAAAATAGAGTCATACTGCATGAATTCTTGTGAGCCTGGCATTCTTAACACGGTGTCTTTGGGATTCATCCGTGTTTTGGAGTGAAGCAGTCGTTCATTCCTTTTTAACTTCTGAGCTCTGTTCCCTTGTATGCGCATACCACGAGTTATGTCCATTCAGCAGCTGCTGGACATTGGGGTGGTCCCCAGTTTGGGACTATTGTAAATAAAACTGCTTTGAACATTCATGTATAAGTCTTTGGTGATATGTTTTCATTTCTCTTGGGATCAATACCAGGAGTGGAACCGATAGGTTGTATGGTAAGTATGCGTTTGACTTGGCAAGCGATTTCTCAAAGTGGCTGCTATGGGCTGAATTGGGTTCCCTCAAAATTCAGATGTTGAAGTCCTAATTTCCAGTATCTCAGAATCTGACCATATTTGGGGATAGGGTCTTTATAGAGGTAATTAAGTTAAAATGAGGTCTTAGGTTGTGCCCTTATCCCATAGGACAATCCATAAATTGTCTTTGAAAAGACAATCCATAAATTGTCTTTTTAAAGAGGAGATGAGGATGCAGACACGCACAGAGGGGCGGCAACGTGAGGACACAGGGAGCAGACTTCATCTGCAAGTCACGCGAGAGGCCTCAGGGGAAGTCGCCCTTGACTTTGGACGTCCAGCCTCCAGAACTGTGAGAGAATGAATGTCTGTTGTTTCAGCTGCCCAGCCTATGGTCCTTTATGACGGTAGCCCTGACGACCTGGTACAGCACTTACGGATTTTCCACTCCTGACAGGCATGTGTGAGCACAGCCGCCCCGTGCAATTGGTACCTGGTGAGAGCCCAAGCTCTCTTTCCCGCCTCCCACCGGCCCCGCCTCCCACCGGCCTTTGGTGCTGTCAGCCTTTTGCATTTTAGCCATTCTAGTGTGTCAAAGGGCATCGCAGTATGGTTTTCTCTCTCTCTCTTTTTGATTTACATATGTTTTTACTGAGATAGAATTTACACAGCGGAAAATTAACCATTTAAAAGTGTATGATTCAGTGGCATTGAGGACATCCACCATGTTGGTCAACCATCATTTCTATTTAGTTCCAAAACATCTTCATATCCCCAAAAGGAAATCCCACACCTTGTAAGCAGTCACTCCCCATTGCCCCACCCACCAGCCCCCGGCAAACACTAGTGTGCTTTCTGTTCGCGAGGACTTGCCTGTTCTGGACGTGTCACATCCGTGGAATCGCGCAATACACGGCCGTGTGTGCGTGGCTTCTTCCACGCAGCGTCGTGTTTCCGAGGCTCCTCCGTGCTTTAGCCTGTGCCAGCGCCTCGCCCCTCTTTATGGCTGAGTCTTACGCCACTGGACGGATGGAGTGCGGCCGATCTGTCCACGCGTCAGTGGTGGGCCTTCAATTGCTTCCACTGCCTCAGTGTGGTTTTCATTTCCACTTCTCTGATGATGCTGAGCAGCTTTTTGTGGGCTTCCTGGTCACCTGCAGCTGTGTGATGCTAACGAGGTCCCGCCACCTCTCGGAGCCTCAAGATTCTCATCATCTCCAGCTGGTGTGATCCTGCCTTCCTTACGGAGTCAACGTGAGGGGAAGTGCCATCATGCACTTAAAAAGCCTGGCACAAAGTGGGCACACGTTGATGCCAGCTGCCCAGGCCAGCTCTCAGCCAGCTTCTGAATTCTCTTTTTACCGTTCACAGCCTTGCTGGAAAATATTTAAAGCATCACCTGGATCGACACGGCTCAACGCCGTACTTTTGTAGACCTGGTGTATATCAGGGCCCAAGCTAGGAGGAAAGCACCCTCTGGGTGTGGGGAGGTCGGTCCCAGCCCGGGACCCAGGCCCCTAACAGTGCTGCTTAACCACACTATCATTTCCCTGGCTGAGAGCAGAAGCGCCACCCAGATCAAAGGTAGCAGGAGGAGGTGAGTGAGCCAGTAGGCAGACGATGAAGGTGCCACATTGAGCAGCCAGCTGGGCTGGGCTTCTCCTCCTTCCTGTGGCGACTGGCCTGTTGGGTGGAGAAAGTCAAAACAATAGCATTTACTCCTCGTGTGGGCACCAAGAACCTGGTTAATTGAAAAAGCAAGGCCTTTTCTACCAGGTCTGTGTCCCTGACTTGAGAG
The DNA here is from genome assembly GCF_028858775.2 of Pan troglodytes. Lineage (NCBI taxonomy): Eukaryota > Metazoa > Chordata > Mammalia > Primates > Hominidae > Pan > Pan troglodytes. The sequence goes on along the minus strand of NC_072408.2, from coordinate 136,887,442 downwards.
ACAGAAAGAGAGAAAGCTCTTTTCTTTTTTCTCAAACTCTCTCCCTCTCTCTCTCTCTCTCTCTCTCTCTCCTTCCAGGGACTCTAGAACTAATCTTGGGGATAAACTCACTCCTCTTTGGAATAACAACGTGGAGTGGCTTTTATTACTGACCCACACTCATGAATCAGTGAATATTTTATGTAAACACTCAGTAAACAAGCTGGGGCACAGAAGCAGCTTCCCGAGGACGGGTGATCTTCTGTGTGTTGAGCTGAGCGCTGGTGACACGGGCGTTCACGCTGTGAACATTTTTCAAGCTGCACAGGGAGGATATGCATGCATTTCCAGAATGAAAAGTTAATAAAAGTCTCCATAAAAAGTTAAACACACATGTGCAGTTGGTACCTGGTGAGAGCCCAAGCTCTCTCTCCTGCTGTAAATGCAATTAACGCCAGGTAACAGGTATCTGAGCTGCCGAAGCGTGAGAGCGTGCGCGGCCCGCCTCTTTGTCAATTTATCTTCAGCCTCCAGATATTTGGGCCACTCGGTTTCTGTAGCTAAACTGTGACATCCAGGGCGGGAGCTGAGAATCATCCCTGGGAAGTTGTCCTGACTTCTGCAGCACCCTGATAGCTTTTTTTTTTCCTAGTGGAGCCGGCCAGAACAGATGTGGGGAAGTTTGCTTTGCCAGAAAAAGACAAGCAGGCCTCTCACAGAGCCTTTGATCTCACCTCGGAAGAAAGTTATAATCTGTCCCCGTGAATCTCTGCAGTTTGGACATGAAAGACAAAGGCAGGAAAATGTGAGAAGCACAGGAAACGCACATAAAATAAAGCAAACGGCCTTTGAAAGCCAGTGAGCGAGCAAGGCAGAGGAGCACAGCCCCAGCTTTGACTGGGGGAGCAGCGAACGTCCTGTCCCTTCCCTTGGTGGGGAGGAAGGAAGTGAAGCTACATCTCATCCCTTAGCAAAATAGTAATGGGAAATTCGGGGCTCTGGGGTGGGGTGGGAGTGGGAGAACCTTCCCTGCTGTCTCCCCTGACTGCCCGGAAGATGTGGACGAGTGAAGAAGAGCAGAGAAAAGGGAAGACATGCTGGAAGCTTCTGCACCTTTGCTAGAAGGCTGGGATTTGGCCTCTTGTTTTCCTGGCTAGCCCAAGCTCTTCTTCTCGGCTGGGCAGGGCTGTCTGCTGTGATTCCTTTCTCTGCAGGGCTGGGTGACACGTGCTGGCTTCCAATCACCTCCAAGGCACCCTCCTCTCATTGTCAAACTGAAAACCCGGCACAGGTAGCCTGGAGCTGCCCCCAGGGCCACCCAGACCCTCCACAGAGGCCCCTGGGTCTGAGCAGCAATCCCCCCTGGCCGCCTCAAAGCAGGTGGCCCTCCTGGGCTCTGGGCTTAGGTCTGACGTGCTCCGGAGTCTCCCGGCCTCTCCCTCTGCTTCCGGCAGGTGACCAGAGAGCAATGAGGCTCCTGGGGGCATTTGAGTGAAGGGGCGGGAGTCACCCCCTGCACCTCTGGGTGGAAGCAAAAAGCCCTTGTGCAGGGAAGCGTGGGGGCAGAAGGGAGGGCAGAGGGCCCTGCTAAAACCCCAAGCCGCCCTGGAGTCCCTTCTTTCAGCTCCATCTCCCTCCCTAATCTGATGACTGACTGTTAATGTTATGGAGTCTGACGTGCCAGGCTGTGTCCTAGCCAGACCCATGGACTCACACGCTCCCTCTGGCAACCACAGACAGCAGTGCCATTACTGTCCCATTTCACAGTTGAGAACACTAAGGTCCAAGACGAAAACTCAGGATCACACTGCTGGGAAGAGAAAGGCCAAAATAGAAGCCCACTCCATCTGGCTGCATAGCCCACGCAAGGGCGGTGATTGACACACTCTTAAGGGTGGGCTGCAGGCTGGGCACCTGCCCATCGCATCCTGAGTCAGGGAGCAGTGAGGGAAGCAGGCCCAGCTGTCCTGGCGACCCATGTCTTTCTGCAGAACGGGGAATTCTCCAATGTTGGTGCTGAGTCATCAGGGCTGCGGATGGAGACCCGGACTGCAGCTCAGGTAGGCCCACAAGCCCTACTCTCTAAAACAATGCAATCGAATATAAGACCCAGAAATGTCAGGGAAAGTGTCTGCTTATCTTGTGTGTTCCTGAGCAGTAGTAGTGACAATGTCAATCCTGACCTTTCATGCAGCTGAGGGGTGCTTATGATCACCTGCAGCCGAGCCTTCGTTTCCAAGGACAAGGCTCTGTGCTGAAAACCAAGCTCCTCTCCCTTGCTCAAGAGCCCTCTCGCCCTACCCCACCAGCTCAAAGAAATCACTAGCATTACCATTTAGGAATGGAAATCAGAGGCCTACATACGGCTGCCCAGGAAGCAGCCCTGGAAGAAGACGGCTTCCCAGGAGGCTAGCTTGCTGCATTCTCTTTCTCCAGAGTCTTCTCCCTGTTCTGCTGTGCTCACCACTGCACCACCTACCACCTCTCCTTCTCAGACCTGCTTGGGGCCCCATCTCCCTGCTACAGGCCTTCCCAGCACCTTCCCAGAAATGTAGACATTTCTCTACAAGCAAAGGGAGTTAGTTAAGTCCTCATAGGAAATGCAGGGCCGTGCTGTTTAAACATCCTTGTTTATAATGAGGATGGCGGCCCTGGCCTGATCGTCTTTCTCTGTGCCCCTCCTGGCCTGTCTCGTCCACACCCATGACTCAGCCTCCACTTGGCTCTTAACGATCCCCAGCCCTGCGTCCTGTGACCTTCTGCTGTGCATTTCTCCTGGAGGTCCCTGGCTCCTTGGGCTAGGGGTGCTGGCACCAGACCTGCCATCTTCCCTCCCGTGGAGGTTGGATTTCTCTGGCTCCTGCCTAACGGCACCCCCTGACTTCCCACTGTCTGGAAAGGACACTTGTCATACACCTTTTGCACACTCTTACTACATTTGAGAGCCTGCCAGCCTTGGGAGTCCCCTCTCCCCAAGAGAGTGCCTCCAACGCTGGAATACCCAGCTTCTCCTGCCGCTGGGGCATGGGGCTTATGACCTAGCACCCACCTATCCCATACGTCCATGACTCTGATTTGGAAGCGAGAGCAATCGGAGACAGGAGGCGTGGGCTGGGGGCAGTTTGCTGGCCAGGTGGCTGCAGAGGCAGCCGGCTTCCAGGGGCCATGACATTTGTCAGGCAGACTTCCTGGCAGCTGATGGTTTTCTTTAGTGCTCTTTGGGGCAGCTCAGAGGTAGCGCCTTCTCATCCGGCCAGGTCAGCTGTGTGGCTTCGGGCATTGTTCTGGGAAGCTCAGTCTAAGGCCTGGGTTTCCAGCTCCACCAATATCATTTTAATGAATAACTCTGATGCTTAGTCAGAGCCGGCCTCTGCTGCTTGCAGCTAGGAAACCCAGTCAATGGATGGACTCGCTGTCACCCTAGACCACTCCAGCTGTTCTCCTGCCTCCCAGTAGAATCTACTCCCCTGTCCTATACTCAGCGTTCTCAGGTCTTCAGCCTTGCTTCTGTCAATCTGCCTTTCACATGGCACAGAGTCATCTTTCTAAATGCAAGTCTGTCGATTCTTTCTTCAAAATCCTCCCCGTCTCCGCGTCCCTGCACCGCGCACCCATAACTCCCCATCTCCCCATCAAGACCCAGCCCCCAGCATTCTCAGACCTTCTCAGGTTCAGAAAATCCAAGCACAGGCCTCCCTGGGCACACCTCTGGGGTACTGAACAGAAGGGGTTGTTTCTGGGTCAGAGTGTGGGCGATTTACACGTGGAAATACACCGTGCGTTTGCTGGGACCCGTCCCCGTGCCTGCGCGGCAGGAGTTCCCACGTACTCTCTCACACCGGGGGCTGTTCTTAGACATTCACATCCTCCCCAATCTGAAAAGTGGAATACTGACTGGGCGCCTGTACTTTCTCCTCAGCGTTTTGCCTGTTTATACTCTTGCCTATTTTGGTTTGGGGTTGCTTTTCTTTTTCTTCCTGGTTCATTGGAGCACATTAGGCATCTGTGTCCGAAGCCTTTGCCAGTGACACACCGTGCAAGCACTTTCTTCCTGTTCTAACTTGCCTTTTGTTCGTTGTCACTAGAGTTTTACAGAGTTTTACACTGGGTTGTATGAATGCTATGTCTTCCATATTTGGTTTCTGGTTTGGAGTGCTCTCTCGTGACAGTTTTACTCATTTTGAAAGTTTCAGCTCAAACATTATTGGTTCAGTGAATAAATGGTTACCACTACTATTGTCTACTTGACCTTGGTATATGTGTGTGTGTTATACACACACGTGCACACATGAAGGTACACACACATTCATTATACATTCATGCACACATACACATTCACAGGCCAGCCGTTTCTCTGATTTTCCCACAAGTTTTCAAAAAGATATTGTGTCTCTGTGTTAGAGTGTCATGCATATACACACATGTGCACACATGTAGGTACATGCACACACAAATATTATACACCCATGCACACATACACATGCACCCATACATACACATATAAACACACATATATACACACATAGATAATACATGTAAAAATATTTTACAGAGGAGAAAACTGATTACATATAATATATAATCATATATGCATAATGAGTATCATATATAATCAGTTTTCTCCTCTGTAAAGAGAAAATACAGAAAAGATACCCATTCTACCATCCTCATAGGGTTGTCATGAGCGATGAATAAAATAATTATGAAATTTCTTATGCATGTGTAAACAGCAATCCTATAGAAAGCTGGTTAATCTTTATTTCTTTTCTGTCAGACTTTACCAGGCCAACCATAGACATTTCTCTACAAGCGAAGGGAGTTAGTTAACTAAGTCCTCATACGAAATGCAGGGGAATGCTGTTTAAACATCCTTGTTATAATGAGGATGGCAGCTCACAGTGATAAGCCCACAGTCAATGTGCCAGAAGCATCACAGTGTCTGTGAATTACTGTCTGCATTTTACAGGCTGGAAACTTGAGGCTCTGTGGCCGCCGGTGCCCAGCCCAGGGCAGGGCTGCCATGGAGCCAGAATGCCCTGTTTCCAAAGCACGGCTTTTCTGTATGATCAGTTTGCCCCTAGCTCAGCACAGTCGCTAAACTTGGGGCCACTGTTTTTTTTATTAATCTGGGTTTCTAAAGAGGATTGTTTTAAATATAATTTTTGACTTTATAATCTGTTGGCTAGTATTATTTATGAAAAGGAAGAAAGAAAACTCAGCCACCTTTTGATTCTGAATGACATTGTTAGCGACACTTCATGCCGTAACACCGGTAACTCCCGATCCCCTTCCTTATCATTTCAGAAGCTCCCTTTGAGTTCCTATCACACAAGACACCTACCCTGTGTGGGGCTGGACTGTTGATTTTTGGGCATTTTAAATACACAGACTCCAACTTCTGTCAAAAAAGGTAAGTGAGAGGCTCATTCCTTTCAGTTTATCTGGTCATTTCTTACCGATGCGCAGAGTCGGCAATGACAAAACTTTGGAAAAGTAGGTAGAATTTGGGTTGTCTTCACAGCACGGTTTTCACGGCCCCCTGCCCCCATCACTGCGGTATTTGTGGGGGGGGATTGTGTCTTTGGCAGGGAAGATTAAGTGGACTGCATCCCCCCCACAGAGGGTTTAATTGGCAACAGAGTCAGAACCCACTGATGTGTGCAAAATTCATTATAGTATTTGGGCTTGGAATGCTCGCACGGGCCAGCCGTTTCTCTTTCTGATTTTCCCACAAGCTTTCAAAAAGATCTTGTGTCTCTGTGTCAGAGTGTCAGCTCCCCAGTGGGGCCAAGTTTCCTGAGTTATGTTTTTTTAGTAACCTCAAGGGCAAGGGAAAAGGTGTGTAAATCCTTTAGCTTCTGTTATCACTGGATTAGGCAAAATCATGTGCCCAGAGGAGAATCAGAATGCTTAGCCGAGATAACAGCCCCGTTAGTCAGGATTCACTAGAATTCACAGACCAGCTGGGGAGGTGGGGAGGATGTGGAAGAGAGAACCCAGTGATATCCGTAGTTGGCGCCTTTTAGGTTCATCTACCTGGGTGACATGTGACCTGCTACAGATGACACCTGAGAAGCTGGGTCTTCCAGCTCCCCAAATTGGCCAAATTCTTCCTAACACAATGAACTACACGAAGCATGGTACTTTGATGCAAGTGAGTTTAAAAGTTCCCTCCCTCCCTCCCTCCCTCCCTTCCTTCCTTCCTCTCTCTCTCTCTTTCTCTCTTTCTTCCAACAGAGTTTGCTCTGGCGCCCAGCCTGGAGGGCAGTGGCATGATCTCAACTCACTGCAAGCTCTGCCTCCCTGGGTTCAAGCAATTCTCGTGCCTCAGCCTCCCGAGTAGCTGGGATTACAGGTGTGCACCACCATGCCCAGCTAATTGTTATATTTTGAGTAGAGACAAGGTTTCACCATGTTGGCCAGGCTGATCTCGAACGCCCAACCTCAAGTCATCCACCTGCCTCGGCCTCCCAAAGTGCTGGGATTACAGGCATGAGTCACCACGCCCGGCCTAAAGGTTCACTTTCGTTTCTTTTCTGTGAGTATAGTGGATACTTGCTGTTTTCTGGCCACTGAGCCACTGCTCACACATATTTTAGTAACAGCATTTATTGCTTAAGGTAGATCAAGCTGCTGTAACGAATGGGCCACAGAATCAATAGCTCAACTCCAAGGAGTTTGTGTCTCATTCATGCAATAGACAAGGCACGAGGAGGCGGAACGTTCTGCTCCATGTGGTCTTGTGGGGCCCCAGGCTAAGTGAGTCTCCTCCATCTTTAACATGTGCTTCCAAGATCACCTTGGGCATCCACCACTCCAGTCAGCTGAAAGGTGCAGAGTGCGGGGGGAAAGTGCAAAGGAGATGTTGCAAATTGTCCTGCCTCCTCTAACCAAGGCACAGGCACATGATACGAACTTGGCCAACTTTTCCTCCCATGACTTTTGAATCTGAGTGGTGTTGTCCAGGACAAATTAAAAAACTGGATTTGGCCAGGCGTGGTGGTGGCTCACACCTGTAATCCCAGCACTTTGAGGGGCAGAGGCGGGTGGACCCGAGGTCAGGAGTTCAAGATCAGCCTGGCCAACTGGCAAAACCCCGTATCTACCAAAAATACAAAAAAATTAGCCAGTTGTGGTGGGAGTCGCCTGTAATCCCAGCTACTCTGGAGGCTGAGACAGGAGAAATCACTTGAACCCAGGAGGCGGAGGTTGCAGCGAGCCGAGATCGCGCCACTGCACTCACTGCTCACTGCACTCCAGCCTGGGCGACAGAGTGAAACTCTGTCTAAAAATAAAAAAAAAATAATGGATTTAAGCAGGTGAATCCCAGCGGCAGTTGGTGGGACCCTCAAGCTCTTCTTGCTGCAGAAATCCCTGGGAGCTACCTTCTTTCCCCAAGTCCAGTCAGCCAGCCCTCCCGTTGGTGATGGGAGCTCTCTCATGTAGCTCCAGTAGATGGTCTGTTTTAATTGGACAAAGATGTTGCTACAAGCAACAAGCAAAGAATGCTCACGTTATAGGGGCTGGACTCTAAGGAATCAGGGCTGACCCAAGTTGGTAATATGTCATTGGCCATAGAAAATGGACTGGAGAATGCTAGCCACAGCTCTGTGTATCAGTCTCAAGGACTCCCTGGGTCTTCTTTTGTCTATTTCATGAGAATAAATCGTAGAAAGATGTCTGGTGTGGTGGAGAAGGAAGGAACTGGCATTAGGAGTCTTCACATGACTTGGAAAGAGTCTGCGGCTCGCTGAATTCTATTCTCAGGGATGGACAGGCTACCTGGCTTTAGACATGGACCTTGTGTTGACTGGGTGTCATCCAAGTCCCTAAAGTTGCTTATGTTTTATCTGACAAAAAGACGACTAAGTCTGTCCCTTTTTGTTTTGTTTTGTTTTGTTTTGTTTTTTTGAGACAGAGTTTCACTCTGTCACCTAGGCTGGAGTCACTGGTGCGATCTTGGCTCACAGCAACCTCTGCCTCCCTGGTTCAAGCGATTCTCCTGCCTCAGCCTCCCAAGTAACTGGGATTGCAGGCATCTGCTATCATGCCTGGCTAATTTTTGTATTTTCAGTAAAGACGGGGTTTCACCACGTCGGTTAGTCTGGTCTTGAACTTCTGACCTCAGGTAATCCACCCTCCTCAGCCTCCCAAAGTGCTGGGATTACAGGTGTGAGCCACCATGCCTGGACGACTCAGCCTACCTCTAATTTTGTGAAGAATGAATGTGATGAAAGATACTAAAGCATTTTAAAAGGCACAAGTGTTGCACAAATGTAAGATATCTTACTTTAACTTAAAACCCATAGGAGGGGCCGGGTGTGGTGGCTTACGCCTGTAATTCCAGTACTTTGGGAGGCTGAGGTGGGAGGATCACTTGAGGCCAGGAATTCAAGGACCAGCCTTCACCAAGGTGGTGAAACCCCATCTCTACTAAAAATACAAAAAATTAGCCGGGCGCAGTGGCAGGTGCCTGTAGTCCCAGCTACTCGGGAGGCTGAGGCAGGAGAATGGCGTGAACCCGGGAGGCAGAGCTTGCAGTGAGCCGAGATCGCGCCACTACACTCCAGCCTGGGTGACAGAGCCAGACTTCATCTCAAAAAAAAAAAGAAAATCGTCCGGCCATGGTGGTGCATGCCTGTAGTCCCAGCTATTTGGGAGGCTGAGGTGGGAGGATCGCTTAAACTCAGGAGAAAGCCAAACAAAACAAAACTCAAAAAACTCCCTTCATTCTTGAAGTAGAAAGGCTTCCCCAGGGCATGTGCCTCCTAAATCAAAATGGATACTGGGTGGGTAGGAGCACCTGCAGGGAATGCCTGCTGGTGGTACCTGAACCAAATTTATCCTAGAATATTTGCTTGACGTGCACTGTTTGAATCTTAAAAATTGTCTAATGTTATAAACCATTCAATTTCAAGTAAACATTTTGACTCCCTCCTTTTCTTGGAAACATCCAATATTTACCCCTTTGCATCCTCACGGTGTGATGGTGACTCTTGGGGGCCTAGGTAACAGCACTCTGTGTAGACAGGGCACCCCTTCCCTCCCAACCCAGACTACGCTCTCATTATGTTACCAGGTCAGCCAACAAGGCATTCGCCTTTGCAATCCCTAGTGGAGACCTTTATAGGGCATTCTCCAGGAAGTGATGGCTGAGTCCATGAGTATCAGGGACCCGTGGGATCCATGATGACGCCAACTGCACTCCTCACCTGTCTCTCCTCTCATCTTCACCTGGTCTCCCTGAGTTTACTCAAGAGGATCATAAGCCTTGTATTCAGAATTTCATCACGACTCTCAGCTTTTGCCATCATTGACCCTCTCACCAGCTCCTTACCTCTGGAATTCCTGAATCCCACTTCTAGAGCCACAGGGAGTGCGCCCATAACCCCCTGTGTGGCTGGGAAGAATGTCACGCAGCTGGGGCATAATTATTACCTGTAACCAAATTATGTTTAATTACCTTTGGTAGCTTCCCAGCCTCCTCTCAATTCCACCCACCAGTGGTTTAGCAGGCTCTGGGGCAGGTCGCGGTCCTCCACTGCAAGCATTAAACTGCCTGGGCTGTGATGATGAAGGCTGACTTGATAAGGGTCATCCAGGGTAAACATCAGGGAGGGATACCAATTTTTCATGCTGATCCAACGAGGCATTATTAGAAGCAAGGGGATGAAAGGAAAGGAAACTTTAGGCTGAATGTCAGGATAATTTTCCCAAGAGTGAAATCAATTAGCCTCTGAAGACTTGCTTCTCGGCAGCAATCTACTTCAAACCCGACTCAGAAGGACATCTGAGAGAAGGAAACGGGCGTTCGCCCCACGCAGAAGACCGAAAGCAGACTCCTGGGGCCTTTTTGCCCCATCGCTCTAATTTCTTTAAATGGATTTCTGAAGCACAATGTGCTTTTTCTCTAGATCTGTTGCAACCAATCTGACCTGAGTTTGTTCCTGACTCATGAGTCATACAAATATTTACTGTTTCTGCGTTTGTACTTTCTTGGTATTTCAGAGCTGGGCACTTAAGGGTGCCCCAGCCTCCCTTCCAACCTCATCTCACTATTCTTAATTGCCTGACCTTCGAGTCCCGACTGCCACGAGCCTTGGTATGGATTTAATCGACAAAATGCAGCAAATATTTATTGAGCACGTACTATGTCTCAGGCACTGTTCAGGTCCCTAGAAAGCAGAGAAGGAAGCACAGGATTCCTGCTTCCATGGAGTTTAATTCCGATGGGATAAACTAGTAAAATAATGTTAAAGGACAAATCAACAATATTCGGTGTTTTCTTCCTCCTCCCAACAGAAGCTCAATTGGTTTGGGAGCACAATGTTACATAAGTATTCAATTTCCCATAACTCCTTGCAGCTTAAGGAAGTCATGTGACTCAAATCTGACCAATGAGATACAAGCAGATGTTTTGGGGTGGGGCTTTCAGGGAAACTCTTCTCAGGGGTGTAGGCTGATCAGGTTGTCTGTTTGACCTTGGACTTTCACCTTCTGAAACATGATTGCAATGCCCAGTCACCTTGCGACCATGAAGACAAAGTCAAATATAAGTACAGCCATGCAAGGGGAGCAGAGGAGCTTGGTTCAGAGCAGCTGGAATAGTTCTGCCTCCAGAATTCTTGTAACGTGAGAAAAGTAAACTCATTAGGAGTTAAGTCATAATAATTAGTTCCAATGGCGCCAACTCTGACTGTGAGAACAGATTATGCGGAAATATATTTGTGTATATATGTACTTATATGTGTATGTGTGTGCGTTGCATGTGTACACATTTTTTTTTTGAGACCTGTTCACAGACTCCTGGGCTCAAGTGATCCTCCTGCCTCAGCCTCCCTATAAATACATTTTTAAATGATCATCTTGCTTTTTTCATTGTGTCTTGCTCAGGTGGTTATTAATATGCTGCTGAACTGAAAACGTTCTTGCTCTGAAACCTTTCACTGGAAGGCTGGGCTCAGCTGGGACTGTCTATCAGAGCATCTTCATGTGAAAGCTCCAGTTATGAGGCAGTTGAATATCTTACACAGCAGCCAAGGGCTCCAACCATGAATGTTCCAGCAAATGAGGTGGGAGCTACACCAGCTTTGTGGACCCAATCACAAGCTGGCTCAGATTCAAGGGTAGGAGAGGAAGACTCCATCTCTCAGTGGAAGAATATCAAAGGATTTCCTTCTGGTCCTAAGACCTCTCCATTCCCCAAAGCTAGATTCATGGCCACCTCCTCTAATAAATCTTTCTTCTGTACCCCAAACCCTATTGATCTCTCCCTCCTGGTAACTTTAGTAACTCATTCATTTGGCATTTTTTCACCTTCTGCCCAAGTTTACTGTGTAACTACCTGGTGTGTGGGGGTGACTCTTGTGCATTGGGACCATCAGCTTTTGTGCACAGATACATCTCTTGTCTTCTATGGTCATCTAACCCAAGAGGCATCCTATGCCTGTGTCTGTGTTGCCATCTCTCTCTCTTTTTGAATCGATCTCTGTCGTTTTTCTCTATTTGTCTCTTTTTCTCTTTATCTCATTGGAGGCAATATTTATATAAGTGATTAGGAGCTTGGGTTTGAGAATTGCAGAGACTAGTTACTTGATTTATGGCTCTTCCCAACTATGTGGCCTTAGGCAAAGGGCTCATGTCTCAGTTTCCTCATTTGAGAAAAAGGAAATCGTGATGACTCTTAAATAACCAAATGCATGCCAAACTCTGAACACTGCATGATGTTTTGGCTGTGTCCCCATCCAAATTTCATCTTGAGTTGTAGCTCCCACAATCCCCACATGTCATGGGAGGATCTGGTGGGAGGTAATTGAATCATGGGGGCAGTTGCCCTCATGCTGTTCTCATGATAGTGAGTGAGTTCTTAAGAGAGTTGATGGTTTTATAAGGAGCTTTTCCCCCCTTTGCTCAGCACTTCTCTCTCCTGCCGCCTTATAAAGAAGGACATGTTTGCTTCCTCTTTTGCCATGATTGTAAGTTTCCTGAGGTCTTTCCAGCCATACAGAACTGTGAGTCAATTAAACCACTTTTCTTTATAAATTATCCAGTCTTGGATATTTCTTCATAGCAGCGTGAGAATGGACTAGTGCATTGCACCTGGCATAGACTTGTGTTTGAAACTGGCATCTACCATGACCACCACCATCCTTATCACTATCACTTTCATTTTGTGTATTTTTATTTTGCTTTATATAGATCTAGCTCCACATTAAATAAAGCCCAATGGTGGATGGGGGAGTGTTCCTAAAGAGTGGGTGTTTCCTGGACCCATTTAGTCAAGGAGAAGGACAGATGGATAAGCATTTACAAAACAAACAGCCTACAGGAAGTCTGGAAACTGTTTCAAAAACAGTCTATAACAGCAACCAAAAAAAAATGTGTAGATGGTGATGTAATCTCTCTGGTAAAAGAGGAAAAGCAAACGGATATTGTCTGCGTGTAGAGCCGTGGGGCCACTAGGGCAGGATTTCCATTCTTAGAGGGCTCCTGGGACTGCCTTTGTCTGGCACTGGCCAGGGCTCTCACACCTCATCAGGGTTTGCAAAGACAACTTCTCACTTCCTTGAGACGTGCTTTTCATGGGACACACACTATAATGCGTATTAAGTTACACGTGCAAAAACAAGCACTTACGCATGCTTTAGGGGAAAAAAGACTAGAAGGAAATACACCAAACTGTGAGTGGTGATTATTTCTAGGATGAATACATATTACTTTTATAATCGGGAACAAAACACAATAAAGTACTTTTAAAGCAGATCTACTTTACCAGAGATGGAAAGTATTACAAAAGAAAATGCAGGACATTCACAGAAAGGTCCTAGGGAACCTTCCAATAGGTTCTCGTTCTTCACTTTGCTGACTGATGATCTTAGGAACTGTTTTAAAATTATGAAAATGTGACTTCATCCTGCATTTACTCCACAGCATCTGGAGAAGGAATATTGTAGTCTCATTTTGTTAAATTTTGTTAGTAAATAGGATGACAGTGTATCCTTTAAATTTTTTTTTAAAGCTTGGGTGTCCTTCCCTGAGATACCTGCATGTCAGCCCTGGCTCTGCCACCTCCTGCTCTGTGACCACGAGCAAGTCACTTAACCTCTCTAGGACTCAGTGTCCTCATCTGGGAAATGGGTGCAATGGCAGGGCCGAGCTCATAGGATCATGGGGAGGAATGGATGAGCTACTGCACACTATAACTCTTCTTTCCTGTGACATCCCTTAAACCGTCTCAGTTCTGTCTTCCAGAAGTTGCTCCTACTACCCTGTGGCCCTGGATGATCCCAGCAGAGTCTGCACCCCCTGTCTTTTGTCTTTTGGATCGATCAGGAACTCCTGTCATCTTTTCCTGTAAACAGATCCTTGTTGAACCGAAGTCTCCCTCCACCTCTGTCTCCCTATCTCAGACTCATCCTCCTCTCTAGACCACACCCCCTTGCTGGTCTCCCTGCTCTCATTCTTGCCCTGAAAGCCAGTTCTCTGCTGGGAGCAATTCCTCTAAAACTTAGAACAGGTCCTGCTCCCTCTGCTCCTCCACCATTCCCAACCACAGTTACAACACAATTGAAGTCCCAGCGGGGGCCTGTGAGGTCCTCATCTGCCCCTGGGAGGCACCTAGCTGCTCCAGCCCTAACCCCCCACCCACCAGGCCTTTGCTTGAAGGCCTCCTCTGTGGCAAGGCTTTCCCTGGCCATCCCACCTGAAACACATTCTGTCACTTTCTGTCCCTTTACTCAATGCCCTTCCTTCACAGCATCCACTGCACTATAGCTCCACGTGGGTGTTTCTGTCCCAGATCTCCTGGTTACTGTCTCTTATTACTCCTTCTTATTTCATTGCTCATAGGAGTTGCATGGTGCGGTTTTGTGGGTGAATGAAAGACATACATTGACTTGTAAGCAACTGTTCCAGAGCAACAGACTCTGGACGTCCCAGCCCATCTGCAACTATTCGACTTGGCCTACAAGCTTTCTGAGGCCAGGCTGCACACGTCATCTGACCCTCCCTTCGGAGGAGCAAGCAAGGATGGAGGAGAATTTGTGGCCCTTAGGAATATCTCTGACGGTGTCTTCATTCACATGCACACTAAAGGGAGCACACCAGCTCCTCCGGACTAGCAGGCCCTGGTGACCTGGTTTCTGTCTTGAGGCTCCCAGACTTCAGGAATATTTATGCTGTTGTGACTGCATTGCTTCCCCCAGTCTTGAGTGCCCTCTGAGCATGTGAGTCCACTGGGAGGCTTGTGTTCACATTACTAAGTGTTCATAGCAATGTGAGGATGACAAGGAAATGACTAGAAACTGCTCAAAGCACAGGGAGGAGGGAAAACACTACGGCCCCTGATCTCCATGGTGTCTCATGTCGAGTGGAGATGTGCACATCGTGTGACCTCGCTGAGTTTCCGCAGGTCCCTCCCGCCTCGGGGGTGGAGGGGGAGCCCTTCACCAGCTCACTAGCCCCACAGGCCAATGTGGAGCCCCATTTTCTAAAGAGATCTCTGGTGGCTTTAAAATATTACGCATTATTTGATGTTCCACCCTTCAAGAGGTGAAAACTAATTCCTCCCCCTTGAGTGTGGGCCAGACTCAGTGACTCACTCCTAAGAAATAAAGCATGGCAGAAGCAATGGTGTGTGACTTCTGTGACTAGGTCATGGAAGACAGGGTAGTCTCCTTCTTGCTCTCTCTGGGGATCACTCCCTCTGGGAGAAGCCAGGGGCCATGTCACGAGGACATGCAAGCGTTCAGAGCCCAGTGAACACACCATCTTGGAAGCAGATCCCCCTTCTCCTCCTTCAGTGGCGGTAGCCCATCCTTGGCCAACCTCAGAGAGACCCTAAACCAGAACCCCTGAGCTACGCTGCTCCCAAACTCCTGACCCACAGAAATAAGCAGTGAATGTTTGTTGTTTAAGATGCTCAGTTTGGGAGGTAATTTGTGACTCAGCAGTAGACAACCCGTACCAGATCTCTGCTTCCTGGGACCCCCGTGTTCATGACTGCTTGACACTTTCCTTTGCTGCACTCACCACCTCTCTGCCCTTTTGGGATTCCGTTGCCATAAAATGGAGACAATAACATCTATAGGGTCGTGGTGAGAAACAGCTTTAGAATAAAATATTTAAAGCCATCAGTACAACGGTCAGCACATAAAAAGTAGCTGAAATTGGAGTTGTTTTCATTCCTGTGTAGACCCCCATGCCTGTCGGACAACATCATTCGTGCCGGTTATGATAGGGCTGATGGGCATGCACCCCACGGCCGCCTTCTTAACTGGCAAAAGGAGAGCCAGTTTGCACCCCTCAGCAGTGCCCATAGGGCTCTCACACTGCCTCCATCCTCTAGTGCCCAGACACAGGCCCCTACGGCCACCTCTGGGAAGGGCATCCTGTTGCTTTCGCCAAACCTTCTGGGCACCAATGCAAAGCTCTCATCCTCATTGCTTAAGTTTCTCCTAAAACTCCTTAAGGAAATGAACTCATTCTGGGCTCTGATGCTTTCTCAGGCCTGCCAGGACACACCTACATTCAAATGCAGGCTCTTGCTTACAGCTGATGATGCATGCGTTGATGACAAGCGTGGCCACCCGTGCCAATGTGTACTGGCAAGATGGCCAGAGCTCTTAGAGGAACATAAATCATTGAGTAAAATATTGATTTGGTACTTTCTTTCAGTTACTTTTTTTTTTTTTTTTTTTTGAGAAAGACCCTGCTCTGTCACCCAGGCTAGAGTGCAGTGGCATGATCTAGGCTCACTGCAACCTCCGCCTCCCAGGTTCAAGCAATTCCCCTGCCTTGGCCTCCTGAGTAGCTGGGATTACAGGCACCTGCCGCCATGCCTAGCTAATTTTTGCATTTTTAGTAGAGATGAGGTTTCACCATGTTGGCCAGGCTGGTCTTGAACTCCTGACCTCAGGTGATCCACCCGAAAATCCAAGTTATCTCTTTCCCTTGCCTTCAACATTTGCTCTCACTTGGGACTGCAACGCTTAACAGATTAAGACTGTCTTCTTTAAGGGTGTGTGTCGAGGGTGTTTTCACTCATTTCCCAGCACTAAGCTGAGGTTCTATCATTTGGAAGTTTCTGTACTTTCGGCTGCATTCACGAGCATGTATTTGGGACAGAGCCGATGTGTGGTGTCTGTTAAAAGTAGGACAGTGTTTGCCACTGTCATGCCTCTCCCCGGGAAAGCTGGCCCCATCTTCACAGTGCATGCACGCGCGTGACCACATTTGATCCTCAGGGCTACCCTCTGAGATCACTGGGCCACGTGTCAGGTTTACACTCTTTTTAGAGATAAGAAAAATACAGATATAGAGGGCTTAAGTGGCTTTCCACAGTCACCAAGCCAGTGGTTGCAAATCTGGGTTTGAATTCAATTTCTGACTTCAATTTGGGGCCTTTTGTGCCAACTGGGTTTAGACCAATGCCTACGCGATGTTTGCTCTGTGATGCTGTCATTCTGACTGAGAGTGGAACTGCTTAAAATAACACTGAATATGCTAACACGAGGCACTGGGGCACAGTGTAGACAGCTGGGCCCTGGAGCCAAGCCCCTTGGCTTCAAAACCCGGCTCTGTCGTGGACCAGAGGGACCACCTGAGCAAGGTGCTGCACTCACTTTGCCTCGGTTTCCACATCTGTGAAATGCAGGAGCTGATAGCATCTGCCTCACAGGGTTGTTGTGTGGAGTCAGTGAGCTCACCCACATGCCGTGTATACAGTACCTGCTCAAGGATAAACACTCAGTTCATATTAACTCTTTATTAAGGTCTCATTTTTGAAAGCCTTGAGACCACTGGCTGCATTTTCCAGCTTTTCTCTAGTACCTGGTGTATGTAAGTACCAAGAATTGTCTGCCTAGGCTTGTAAGCAACATGATTGTAAAAAAGAGGGTTGTTTACCATCTGGAAATAGCATCGCTTGGATTGTAGTCATATGCCTTGAGGAAGCCACCTTCTTGTAGTAGAAAAGTCAAAAGCCCTATTATTTTCTTTATATTCAAATTTCGCTCTTAAAAATCATTTAGCTTCGTAATAAAAAAGCAATTAAGAGAAAAACAAACTACCATGGTCCTTATTGTTAACAATCCTGTATCACGCTCTTAAAAATGTGTTAAGAGGGCAGATCTTATGGTCAGTGTTCTTTCCATGAAACAAAACAAAAACCAAATTACTAAGGTCTTCTTCTCCATCAGAAACCTTAGATTTCAGCTGTGGTTATAGTCTTGGCTAACTAAATATGGATGACCCTTTGGAAACATCTTTTCTCCCATGCTTGTTTTATGTTGCTATGGTTTGGCTGTGTCCCCACCCAAATCTCATCTTGAATTTTAGCTCTCATTATTCCCATGTGTTGTGGGAGGGACCTGGTGGGAGAAAACTGGATCATGGGGGTGGTCTCCCCCAAACTATTCTCGAGGTAGTGGATAAATCTCATCTGATGGTTTCATAAGGGAAAGCCCCTTTTGCTTGATTCTCATTCTCTCTCTTGCTACCACCATGTAAGACATGGCTTTTGCCTTCCGCCATGATTGTGAGGCCTCCCCAGCCACGTGGAACTGTGAGTTGATTAAACCTTTTTCTTTATAAATTACCCAGTCTCGGGTATGTCTTTCTCAACAGCATGAAAACAGATTAATGCAACTTGTATTCATAAGGCCCATTTTCCACAATTGCAGTTTAGTGGTCCCAGAACATAATTTTGTGATTGGGAACTGGGGTTCATTTCACTTGTTGGGCTTATCTGCCTGCAGGGCAGGAATAAGGCAGAAGCTACTAAGTGGACTTACTGCTCAGCTGCAGCCCTCTGCAAACCATCTCCCTCCTATTTTCTCCCGTGTACTTCCTGCGGGGGGTATTCAATGGTTCAAGAGAAGAAACTGCAGTCCTCATTTATCAGCGTCCTATTTCCTGTGACTTAGCCCAAATGTCTTTATGGCCCAAGTGAAAACATAATTCTCAAGTATAAAGAGAAAAATGGAAGGGAGAAAAGCTGACGGTTTACTGTGCATGGTTACCTGCATGACAGGTGGAATAGCTGTAGCTGCACCCAGAAGACAACTGACTTTCACCCTCAACAGCCCCTGCTGCCTTTCAGAACCCTCTCTGTGTGTGATGTAATAATGGGGCCCTGCTGGGTGTGGTGGCTCATGCCTGTAATCCCAGCACTTTGGGAGGCCAAGGTGGGTGGATTATTTGAGATCAGGAGTTCAAGACCAGCCTGGCCAACATGGTGAAACCCCATCTCTATTAAAAAATACAAAAATTAACCAGGTGTGGTGTCTCACACCTGTAATCCCAGCACTTTGGGAGGCCGAGGCAGGCAGATCATGAGGTCAGGAGATCGAGACCATCCTGGTTAACATGGCGCCTGTAGTCCCAGCTACTCGGGACGCTGAGGCAGGAGAATCGCTTGAACCCGGGAGGCAGAGGTTGCAGGGAACCGAGATCACGCCACTGCACTCCAGCCTGGGCGACAGAGCGAGACTCCGTCTCAAAAAAATAAATAAACAAATAATGGAGTCCACATGACTTTCAGAAGTGACAGGGCAGTGACCAGCAAGTGAGGCTCAGGGAAATCCAACTTTTATTTAGTTAGCCTGATATTTTTCCAGTTCATCAAATATGCATTCCCATGGAACTTGTGGGAGTTTTCATTCTCATGCCCAGTTGGCTGGAGGAACGGCCAGGGTAGGTGGCAGGAGGTGAGGCATGTTTGTGGCAGGGCCGGGCTTGAGCAAAGGTGAGGTCTGCCCTGAGCTCACTGCGAAGACTGACCTGCGTGGGTCTGCAGGTGAGTTAGGGGCCTGTGACCCGGCTGCCCAGCAGGCTCATCCTGATCCTACTGAAACCCGAGTCTGGGGCGCAGCCAGCCCGCGGGAGCACGAGGCAGGGCGTCTGGATGGTGAGCTGCATTTTTTGCTTCCTGCCTTCCTGACCATGGCAACCACGTGGAGCATGAGGGAGCCCGGGAGGTCGGACTGCAGTCCAGATTAGCTCGCGGTGAAGCTGCTGACGGGCAGCAAACAGACGCTGTTGCCAGGCTCTCAGCCCTCAGTCCTCCCGGCTAAGGGAATCCAGGTCACGTTCTGACTCGGGGAGCCTGTGCTTGCGGGAGGCCAGGCCTTAACCCAGCCTCGGCTGGGGAAGAATTGAGTTAGTTAAGTCAATTACGGTTATTCACTTCCCTTTGCCGGTGATTGGCTTTGAAATGGGCACGTGACATCATTCTGACCAATGAGAGGACGTCTGCTGTGAGGCGGGCTCTCCTGAGAAAGAATTCTGCTGCACTTAAAGGGGCCGGTGATGGACATTCTACCTTTGGACCTGTGGGTGCTGCTGGTTGAGGCGATGATACTTGAGGGTGCTGCAGCCGCCTTGCCACGTTGAGTAGACAAAGCTGAGGTCAAGGCCAACCTGCCAAGGATGCCAAGAGATGATGGGAAGAACCAGTTCCCAAGTGGTCACTGACCCACTGAGGTTATCAACCTGGGTTTGTCTATTTCTGGACTTTTGGTAATATGAGCTAATAAATATCCACGTGGGTAAGCCTTTTTGAGCTGGGCTTTTTTTCTCATGGAGGCAGCTTCCTGTTATAGGGGACAGTGAAGAAGTCAGAGTTCATGGCTGAAAGCACAGGCTGCAGACTTAGACAGACCTGAGTTCAGGTCCTTGCTCTGCCACCTACTTGCTGTGTGACCTTGGGCTTAGCTTCTCTGACCTTGAATTTCTTCATCTGCCTCCAAATAAGGGAGAGCCCTGGCAGAATCATGGGAGGAACAGCGTGTGGAGCCCTCAGCACAGAGCCCATCCCAGCAAGCAGTCAATAAATGTTAGCTCTCCCAAAGTTGGCAACCAGTCCTAAAGACTTCATGCCCAGTCTCATAGCAAAGCTCCGTAGCCCAGGATCTTCCAAGCACATGTTGCTTGTAGCCATCAAGATATAAAAACAACCCATGTTTGGCCCAATCTTCTACACATTAGGGCTTTTGAGCCTTTCCTAGGGATACCAATTATGCAGCATTTTGTGCTAGGTGGATCTGGGATTGTTTTAAGCTCTCTTTCAAATGAAAGCAACACAGTCTTTTTTAAAAAGTAAAAATAAAATGGACTCATCACCCAACAGTAATGCACATGTATGTTCATCAAAGAAAATATAGAGGGATCCACCGCTGTATGATTGGTACCAGCCTGTTATGGGGTTGAATTTTGTCCCCCACCCAAAAAGCTGCAGTAAGTCCTGACCCCAGGACCTCGGAATTGGCCTTATTTGGATGGAGGGTCTTTCCAGAAGTAACCAAGCTGAAGTGAGGTCAGTAGGGTAGACCCTAGTCCTCATCAGAAGGGAGAACTTGGACACAAAGAAACCCACCAAGGGAAGGCGATGTGAAGACACAGAAAGAAACGCCCACCTACAAGCCACAGAGTGAGGCCTGGAACACGTACGTCCTCCCTCCCCACACAGCCTCAGAGGGAACCAGCCCTGCTGTTGCTATGATCTCAGATTTGCAGCCTCCAGAGCCGTGAGATAATACGTGTCCGTGCTTTAAGCCGCCCAGTCTGTGGCACTTTGTTATGGTAGCCTGAGCAGACTAACACAGGCCCCAGGCTGGACGCAACACAGATGCCCGTCAGGAGGTGCGCAGGTAAGTAAGTGGTGGTGAATTTACACAAGGCAGCCGTGAAACTGAACTACCTCCAACTAGAGGCAACATGGAAAATTCTCAGACATGAAGTCCAGCCAAGAAACCAGAGGCAGGAGTCCATCCTGCAGGAGTCCACCCACTGAGATAAAATTAACACATGGGCAAAACCGATTGAGGGTGCCAGAAGTCAGAATAGTGGGGACCCCGGGGGCCAGTGATGGCAGGGAGCTCGGGGGCTTCTGGGGAGCTCAAGTTCTCTGTGTTGACGTGGGTGCTGGTTGTACAGATGCAGGCAGGTTATCAAATCTTATTATCTCAACAGATATTCTTAAGAGGCAACAGATACCCGCTGGAATCCCTGGAAGCCTGGCAGCCCCCCATGGAGCAGAGGGGGCCCTGTGCATGAGGGTGGGTAGTCTGTGAGCCCCTCCCCTCCTGCCACGAGCCCCTCGGGTGCCTCAGTATCCTCAGACACTGTGGTTAAGTGCACCCACTGTGATGATGAAAGGCGACTTTTACTCTGTCAGTCTCCTTTTCAGCCTCAAAATCACCAACTTCTCATCATTAAAACTGAGAGAGAGAGAGAGAGAGAGAGAGAACACCAAAGCCTCACCGTGGAAACGCATGAACACGAATGAGCAGGTTTGCTTCCAAATTAGACCACATCCCAGTGTGGCCAGGGACCCAGCCCCCTTCTGTGATGGACACGCGTGCCCTTTCCCCACTCTTTCTTGAAAATGACTGTCTGATGTACACCGTCTTTCCCCGTTGTGAAGATGTGGGTTGAAGCAGGTTTGAGGAGGCTGAGTGAGAAGCCCAGTGCAACGGTTTGTCTCCTCCAGCATAGAAACTTAATTCCCCATGTGGCAGAAGTGATAGGTGGGGGCTTTAAGAGGTGATTGGGCCAAGAGGGCTCCGCCCTCATGAATGGATTAATCTGCTCGGGGATTGATGGGTTATCTTGGCGGTGGGACTGGTGGCTTTATAAGACAAGGGAGAAAGCTAAGCCAGCACACTCAGTCCCTCGCCATAGGATGTCCTACGCCACCTTGGGACACCGTAGAGGCCCCACCAGCAGGAAGGACCTCACCAGGCTTGCCCCTCCAACCTTAGACTTCTCAGTCTCCATAACTGTAAGAGACAAATTCCTTTTTAAAAATAAATCAGCCAGTTTCATGTATTCTCTTATAAGCAGCAGAAAAATGACCAAGACCCTCAGGATCCTGTACTTGGCAGCAGCCAAGCCCACGCTGGGTCCTGGGTCCTTCCATGCAGCTGACAGCCCTTGGCTGTGCTGCCAATGCCTGCACACACCTTGGCTTTGACTACTGTGTTCGTTCATTTTATGTTGCTGTAAAGGAATACCTGAGGCTAGACAATTAATAAAGAAAAGAGGTTTAATTGACTCACGGTTCTGCAGGCTGTAGCGGAAGCATGCCATCTACTGCCATCTGCTTCTGGTGAGGCCTCAGGGAGCTGCCAATCATGGCGGAAGGTGAAGGGGAGCCAGTGCATCACACGGCAAGAGCAGGAGCAAGAGAGGTGCCAGGCTCCTTCAAACAACCAGCTCTCCAGTGAACTAACAGAGCAAGATCTCACTCATCACCAAGGGGAGGGCCAAGCCATTCGTGAGGGACATACCTCCATGACCCAAACACTTCCCACCAGGCCCCACTAACAACCCTGGGCATCACAGCTCAACATGAGATTTGGAGGAGACTCATCCAAACCATATCAAGTACCCTCCTCTCCCAGCGGCCTGCAGCCTCCCTCCTTTACAGGTTTGGAAGGGCCAAGCAGTGTCAGAAAAGCTCCTGGGACTCTGGAAGGGGAGCAGAGGGAAGGCTGGGTGGCGGGGTGCTGGATGCTCCAGGAGGTAGTAGAACTGGCTCCAGGTCGGGGCCATAGACATTGATTCATTTAGAAAAATGTGCTAGTCCATGGCTTGCAAGCTCACTCCCAAGACATTCTGGGGATCTCTTCTTTCAAAACATTTTCTCTATCTTCCTTGCCATAAACCTTCAGGTTAAGAAAAAGAGAGAACACCGCCTTTGGTTTGCTTCTTACAATAATTCCATGTGATCAGTGGAATCAGTTATTTCTACTCCTATTTCAGAGCTTCACCCTGTCGCCCAGCTGGAGTGCAAGGCGCGACCTCAGCTCACTGCAACTTCCACCTCTCAAGTTCAAGCAATTCTCCTGCCTCAGCCTCCCGAGTAGCTGGGATTACAGACACACATGACCACACCTGTCTAATTTTTGTATTTTTAGTAGATACGGGGTTTCACCATGTTGGCCAGGCTGGTCTCAAACTCCTGACCTCAGGTGATCCGCCTGCCTTGGCCTCCCAAAGTGCTGGGATTACAGGTGTGAGCCACCACACCCAGCCTCTGTTCCTATTTTCTAAAGATGAGGAAATGGAGGCCACCGTCATGACGGATGAGTGGCACAACTGAGTCTGGAACCCAGGTATTCCGAGCCCCCATCCCTATCCTGTCCCTGAGTCAGTGGTGTGCTGGTCAGTGCTTAACAACTAGCTCCCTAAAACCATATGCCCTGGTTTGTAGCACCTGCCAGTTTCCATGGTATAAATACTTGCAGCATGGCCAAGTTCATCCTGCCAACCTGATGACAATAGACTCACACATTCCTGAAAATTTAACATTTGGCCCTCGTGAGCCAGTGTGAGCTATTTTGAGCAAATCGCTGCCCTGGAGACTCCTATGTTAGTTTATTTTCTCTCTGTCCTGTCTGTCACAAGGACAGCATTGCCCAAACTCCGGTCACGCGCTACGCAGAACAACGATATGGTCAACAACAGACCACATATACAATGGCGGTCCCGTAAGATTACAACAGAGCTGAAAAATTCCTATCACCTAGTGACGTGGCAACAGTTGTAATGTCATGGCACACTTTATTTTTTCTTAGATTCAGAGCATCTTAAGTGTACAGTGTTTACAGAGTCTACAGTCACGTACGGGAATGTCCTAGGCCTTCACGTTCACTCACCACTCACTCACCCACCACAGCAATGTCCAGGCCTGCAAGCTCCATTCATGGTACATGCCCTATACAGATGCACCATTTTTAAACTTTTATATGGTATTTTTACTGTACATTTTCTCTATTTAGATGGGTTTAGATACAGAAATACTCACCATTGTGTTACAATCACCTACTGTGTTCAGTGCAGTAACATGTTGTGGGTTTGTAGCCCAGGAGCAATAGGCCACACCATACAGCCCAGGTGTGTGGTGTGTGACACCATCTAGGTTTGGGTAAATCCAGTCTATGACGTTCACACAACCACAAAATCGCCTAAGGACACACTTCTCAGAAAGTGTCTCCTCATAGTTAAGCAATGCATGATGAATTTTGTGCAAAACATTTGTTTTCGTTTCGATCAATAACTCAGAGATTGAAACAAAATTATGAACTGAACCCATAATTGATTCCTTTAATGTTTTCACGGTTCAGCCAATCATATTTTAAGGAAAAGGGTCCCCTCTCCACACCTAACCCCTTCCTGGCATCCAGGGTCTCAGGTGCCTCCTCTGGGACACCTTGGGGCACCACAGTGTCAAGCAGGGAGGTTGTTCTTAGGACAAGCCAGGCAGGATAGGCCAGAGGGCATCAGTCCTGTAGGATGGGCAGTGGGCATGTGTGGTTGGCTGTTTGCAGGGGACGGGCCTCTATGGATTTGAACAGGAAAGATGGGGCACTTAGCTCCCAACCCTAGAAAGGTATCGAGTTTGTGGTGGCTCCCGAGGAAGCTGCCTGCCTGTGGGGTCAACATTCCAGCCCCCATGGTCTCTCGGCTGTGGCGTCAGGGACATCTGTATGATGTAAAATTTAAAAGCCTCGTCTGAAGACAGGCTGCCTGACTTCAAAATCCACTTCTGCGTTTATTCCCTGGGTAATTTGGGACAAATTATGTTGATTTCTAGTGCCCCGGTTTCCTCATCTGTAAAGCAATGGTCATAATAGTGCCTACTTCATAAAATGGTTGAGATAATTTAATGAAGATAAACTTGGAAGAGTGCCTGGTAAGCTATAATAATTATTGTTATTTCTCATTCCTGTGGCTCCCACATAACCCTTCAGGATTGATCTCCTCACTCTGCGCTGTAATAACATCGTCCCTCCCACACCCTAGACCAGAACCTCCCTGTTCCCTCTGGCCCTCATCTCTCTCCCATGCCAGGCTGTGGTCACCCTGGATCCAGCAGAGCTCCAAATCTTGGGTAGCAAGGGATGGAAGCTGGACAATATTGGAGTTGTGTCCGTCACGGCTGCCCCATTTATAGGTTCGCTGCTGCTAAAGCCACAGCCTGGATGTCGTGGGGGCAGTTTACCAGGCACTAGCTGTGTTTTCTAACTCCCACTGGCAACAGGAGGGTGGGAAGGGATGCACGGTCCCCACGTCCATGCTCTAGCCCTGGGAGAGGCTGCCAAGCTCCTGCATTGAGCTTCCTGCCCAGACATCCCTGGTCCCTGCCCAACACCTGAGCTGGACACTAGGGTGGCCAGAAGCTGAGAGCCAGGCAGCAGTTGCTCCAGGTGGCCCCGGGAATTCACAGCTTGCTTTCCTGAGATGCTGGCAGCACTTCTGAGCATCTCAGGCCTGGTGATAACACTGGGGCAGCGAGCTGGGTGGGAGCAGGCCTCCGTGCTTGTCTGTTTGCAAACACAGATGCTTATCTGGGCCTGGCACATGTTCTGGTTCTGCCTGATAATCTGGGCAGGTCCAGACAACCAGTTGGAGCCACCGCACCCAGCTAGCAGTGGCCCTGGAGATGTGGGAGAAAGACAGAGTCAGCCAGGCCCTCCTGAGTTAAGAGGGGGCTCCCCAGGACAGGGGGAGCCTTGCCGTTGAGGAGACCAGTGGAACGGAGTTGAGGGGTGCACTCAGCTGGGACACCCTGCTTGCTCTGCTCAGAGCCCTCCTATATTAGTCCATTCTCATGCTGCTATGAAGAAATACCTGAGACTGGGTAATTTATAAAGAAAAGAGGTTTAATTGACTCACAGTTCTGCATGGCTGGGGAGGCCTCAGGAAACTTACAGTCATGGCGGAAGGGGAAGCAAACATGTCCTTCTTCACACGGCTGCAGCAAGGAGAAGTGCTGAGCAGGAGGGGGAAAAACCTCTTATCAAACCATCAGATCTCATGAGAATGCACTATCAGGAGAACAGTATGGGGGTAACCACTCCCATGATGAAATTACCCCCACCAGGTCCCTCCCATGACATGTGGGGATTATGGTAGCTACAATTCAAGATGAGATTTCGGTGGGGATACAGCCAAACCATATCATTCCTCCCCTGGCCTCTCCCAAATCTCATGTCCTCACATTTCAAAACCAATCGTGCCTTTCCAACAGTCCCTTAAAGTCCTAGCTCATTCCAGAATTAACCCAAAAGTCTAAGTCCAAAGTCTCATCTGAGGCAAGGCAAATCCCTTCTGCCTATAAGCCTGTAAAATAAAAAACAAGTTAGTTACTTCCTAGATAAAATGGGGGTACAGGCATTGGGTAAATACAGCCATTCCAAATGAGAGAAATTGGCCAAAACAAAGGGGCTGCAGGCCCCATGCAAGTCCAAAATCCAATAGGGCCGTCATTAAACTCTAAGGTTTCAAAATGATCTCCTTTGATTCCGTGTCTCACATTCAGGTCATGCTGATGCAAGAGGTGGGCTCCCATGGCCTTGGGCAGCTCTGCCTGTTTGGCTTTGCAGGGTATAGCCCCTCTCCTGGCTGCTTTCATGGCTGGCCTTGAGTGTCTGCAGCATTTCCAGGTGCATGGTGCAAACTGTTGGTGGATCTACCATTCTGGAATCTGGAGGATGGTGGCCCTCTTCTCACAGCTCCATTAGGCAGTGCCTCGGTGGGGACTCTCTGTGGGGGCTCTGACCCCACATTTTCCTTCCACACTGCCCTAGCAGAGGTTCTCCATGAGGGCCCTGCCCCTGAAGCAAACTTGCCTGGACTGGACGCCCAGGCATTTCCATACATCCTCTGAAATCTAAGCGGAGGTTCCCAAACCTCAATTATTGACTTTTGGGCACCCACAGGCTCAACACCATGTAAAAGTCACCAAGGCTTGGGGCTGACACCCTCTGAAGCAATAGCCTGAGCTGTACCTTTGCCCCTTTTAGCCAAGACTGGAGCTGAAGCAGCTGGGATGCAGGGCACCATGTCCCAAGGCTGCACAGAGCAGGGGGACCCTGAACCCAGCCCAAGGAAACCATTTTTCCCTCCTAGGCCTTTGGGTCTGTGATGGGAGGGGCTGCCATGAAGGTCTCTGACATGGCCTGGAGACATTTTCCCCATTGTCTTTGGGATTAACATTAGGCTCCTCATTACTGATGCAAATTTCTGTAGCGGGCTTGAATTTCTCCCCCCAGTGGGTTTTCGTTTCTATTGCATCATCACGCTGCAAATTTTCCAAACTTTTGTGCTCCGTTTCCTCTTGAATGCTTTGTAGCTTAGGAATTTTTTCCACTACATACCCTACATCATCTCTCTCAAGTTCAAAGTTCCACAGATCTATAGGGCAGGGGAAAAATGCTGCCAGTCTCATTGCTGAAGCATAGCAAGAGTCACCTTTGCTTCAGTTCCCAAGAAGTTCCTCTTCTCCATCTGAGACCACCTCAGTCTGGACTTCATTGTTCATAATACTATCAGCATTTTGGTGAAAACCATTCAACAAGTCTCTAGGAAGTTCCAAACTTTCCCACATTTTCCTATTTTCTTCTGAGCACTCTAAACTGTTCCAATCTGCCTGTCATCCAGTTCCAAAGTCACTTCCACATTTTCAGGTATCTTTTCAGCAACGCCTCACTCTACTGGTAGCAATTCACTGTATTAGTCTGTTCTCACACTGCTATGAGGAAATACCAGAGACTAGGTAATTTATAAAGGAAAGAGGCTTAATTGACTCACAGTTCCACTTGGCTGGGGAGGCCTCAGGAAACTTAGAGTCATGGTGGAAGGGGAAGCAAACACGTCCTTCTTCACATGGCAGCAGGAGAGAGAAGTGCCAAGCAAAGGGGGAAAAGCCCCTCATAAGACCATCAGATCTCATGATAACTCACTCTATCTATCACTCTATCACTATCAAGAGTACAGCATGGGAGTAACTGCCCCCCATGATTCAATTACCTCCCACCAGTCTCCTCGTATGACACATGGGGATTATGGGAACTACAATTCAAGATGAGATTTTGGTGGGGACACAGCCAAATCATATCACCTCCCTGCATGGTGATGGGCCCGACTCTCTCCTCCTTATACAGCTGGAGGAAGAGGAAAAGAAGGACTATGAGAGGAGACTGCCCCATCATGGCACAGTGTGTGCTGGCAGGAGGGGCCTGGGTAGAACATCCCACCAACACACCTGCCATCATCTGCAGGACTGCTCACAAGCACTTGCTCAATGCTGGGCAGTCCATCCACTCAGGGCTCACAGTGTCACATGTAACCTTTCAAACAATCCCATGCTGGGGACTATTTTTATGCCCATTTTATGGATGAGAAAATCAGGACTCAGCGTGATGAAGGCCGTGGCCCCAGACCAAGGAGCTCATAAGTGGTGAAGTCAGGGTTTGACCTAGTCTTACACCAATGGTCCTGTTCATGGAACCGAGTGATTCTACATTTTCTCTGGAAGAAGGAGCAGACAAAAATGTAGACACAAAGAAGATAAACAGGAGGCGGATAGGTGGAGAGTTCTATGAGGACCAAACGCAAGATTATTGGCAGAGGAAATGCATACGTGTTAGACCAAGAGGGTGCACTCATTCTCAGGGTGGCCATTGCAGACTACCGTAGACTGAGTGGCTTAAAAAAACAGAAATTTATTCTTTCACAGTTCTGGTGGCCAGAAGTCTAAAATCAAGGTGTGGATAGGACCATGCTCCCTGCAGAGGTTCTAGGACACAATCCTTCCTGCCTCTTCCAGCTCCTCGTGGCTCCAGGCATACTTGGCTTGTGGCCGCTTCACTCCAATCGCTCCATCTGTCCTCATGTGGCTTCTTCCTTCTCTCTGTCTTTCAGTGTCCAAATCTCCTTCTCCTTTCCCTTATAAAGACACTCATCGTTGGATCACCCTAATCCAACTGATCTCATCTAGAGACCCTTAACTCATCACATCTGCAAATACTCTATTTTGAAATAAGGTCATATTCACAGGCTTTGAGTGGACATGAATCTAGGGTGTGGGAATGACACTATTCAAGCCACTTCAGGGGATGTGACTTTCTACAGTCTTACCACAAGGGGAAATGCTGGCTTTCTGTGAATCTCCAACCAATGTTTTTCTCTCTCAGCTTAAGTGGTAACACCCTGGACTCAGCTTTGGATGTCCTCAAATCGCATTCATATAGAGTCCAGGGCAGAGAGAAACAAAATTTTCATCTTGTATTTCTTTTAAAATAGTCTTTAAATTATCTTGGCATGTGGCACCTCTGCTACGTTCATCTGGAGCTTGTTCAGATAAAAAAGCCACATCATCAAAACTTTTATCAGCAGGACAGACAGCAGCGGAAACGCAGCAGAGACTTCCCCCAGAATTTCCTAGAAAATATTATTGTTTTCTCTGCACATCTGAATCACCATTGCTGAAGTGCCTGTGGGAGTCCACTGCAAGGTTCAAGGGGAAAAGTTTTGATGTTTGAGGGCTGGTATGGACGTTTTGCCCCAGAAGACCTGCCTGTAATCTGTTCCCAGGCTAATATTCAAAGATGGTTGTGGATTTAGTTAATATTCTTAGGGGTGGTTCACAGTTCACCTCCAAGGGTATCCAGGAAGAATGTTAATCTACTGTCCCCATTTTTGTGTTTTTAAGAGGAAGATTCTGGCTGGGCACAGTGGCTTATAGTGCTTGCCTGCAGTCCCAGCACTTTGGGAGGCTGGAGTGGGAGGATGGCATGAGGCCCGGAGTTTGAGACCAGCCTGGGCAACATAGAGATCTCATCTCTACTAAAAATACTTTTTTTTTTTTTAGATTAGCTGGACGTGATGGTGTGCACCTGTAGTTCCAGCTACTGGGGAGGCTGAGACAGGAGGACCGCTTAAGCCTAGGAGGTTGAGTCTGCAGTGATCTGTGATTGTGCCACTGTTCTCCAGCCTGAGTGATGGAGTGAGGCTCCAACTGTGGAAAAAAAAAAAAAAAGGAAGAGGAAGATTCGGTGGGTTTTTATGGGGTATTGGCATGGGTGTCTCCTCCAGGATGACGTTTCTGTCTTCAGAGCATTACACATTCACTAAACGAGACCTGCATCCTGGCCACAGCTGGGCTGCACCTGTATTCCCAATGGCCTCTGCAGGTGGGCAGGCCAGGCAGGTGGTGTAAGCCAGACACACCAAGGGGAACCAGGTAGGTGGGGAAGCCAGGAGGATGGAACAACAAACACCAGATCGTGAGCAGGACGGTGAGTTGCACGGCTGGGCAGAGAAACCCGTGTGTCCAGTAAATCCTCCCCTGGAGCGCTTGACAGAAAACCGTCAAGGAGACTCCTTTTTACTTGTGTGCAGACTTTGCAGATTTCAGAAATAATATCTTTACACTGCCCATGTCAGCATTACATTATCCCTGCCTAGAAATTCTAGGCGGCCACCCATGACTTGGAAACAGTAGAAGCCCGATGCATCTGTGATGGTGAGTTAATCCATGAAGATTTAAGGCTTCTATTTTAACATAAAAACATAGAAATGTGCATTTATTTGCCAATAGTTCAAGAGACAAACAAGATCTTTTCTTTGAGTGTGCACATCCTGATTGATGTCCCGCTTTTCTTTCTTGCATAACCTCATCCAAAAGGTATCTGTGTGACTTCACGTCTGTTTATGTAACGTGGATTGAGGATGCAAAGGGATCTGTGAAGAAAAGCATGAGCACAGGGTTCGTGCATGCATTTCGTGATTTATCACTCAAATCTTTCACTTGTCTGGCCTACATGTACTTTGATGGCTTTTTTTTTGTTTTTGCAACCTGCTTTTATTAAATCTTTCCAAAGCATTGAAAGTATTTTTCCTAGAAATGATTTTTGCATTCATATCCCATTGGTTGAGATTATATTTCATTAAACCATACACTGCCAGTTGCAGATACAGCTGGCAAAAGCAGGTTTGGGAATGTAGACAGCCAAGTCTCAGAAACAGGTGGAAGGGGCGTGAGTGTACTGTACCACCACTCTCTGGCATTCAGTGTGGTCAGGGTTAATGCATTTCACAGGAGGAAAGAGGAACACCTTTACTTTTATTTCTTTTTTTAGGTTTTATTTTCAGTTTTTATTTTTCGAGATGGAGTCTTACTCTGTCATCTAGGCTGGAGTGCAGTGGCATGATCCTGGCTTACTGTAGCCTTGAACTTCTAAGCTCTAGGGATCCTCCCACTTCAGCCTCCCAAGTAGCTGGGACTACAGGCATGCATCACCACACCAGGCTAATTTTTAAACATTTTTGTAGAGACAAGGTCTCACTATGTTGCCCAGGCTGGTCTCGAGCTGCGGGGCTCAAGTCATTTTCCTCCCTTGGCCTCCCAAAGAGCTGGGATTACAGGTGCCAGCCACCACCCCCAACCAGGAACGCCATCAAACCCGGGAGTTGGAATATTCACTGCACAAGTCTCTCAGCAATGACTCCCTCACCACACTTCTGGAAGACGCCTGGCTACACAAAATCTAAATTCCTCAGAAAGAACTTCACCAGGTGGTTCCTGAATGCAGAATAGGTGCTCTTCAAAGATCTACTTCCTGGGCTACAGGCTTTCTGCCAGCAGAAGTTGTTTTTAGATGTTTCTTCATTCAGAAAATACATGTATCAGTTTCCCAGGCCTGCTGCAACAACTGTTCACAAACTGGATGGGTGAAAACAGCTAAAATTTATTTTTGCACAGTTCAAGAGGCCCGAAGTTAGACATGGAGGTGTTGGCAGCCCTGGTTCCCTCTGGAAAAGCATTCACCTCTCCCCGGCTTCTGGTGTCTGCGGACAGTGCTTGGCATTCTTGGGCCAAGGCAAGCATCCCTCCCGCCTCTGCTCTGTCTTCACAGTGCCTCCCCATTGCACCCCTGGGTCTCACGTCCTCCTTCCTTTTCTTTTATAAAGACACCAATCACTGGATTTAGGGCCCATCCTCAATTCAAGATAATCCTATTTCCAGATCTATAATTGGATTACACCTGCAAAGACCTATTTCTAAATAAGGTCGCTTCCTTGGACATATCTTTTTGGGAGACACTCCTCCACCCCTCCCAATGTGCAGTGTCTCCTGTCGCAGCAGCTGCGAGGCATTTGGCCCGGTGCTAGGGATATCATCATGCGTGAAACAGACAAGGTCTTGGTCCTCATGAAGTCAACAGACCAGTGGACGAGCCTGGCGCGACGGTGAATAACACGCGTCACGGGGAATCGTGTGTAAATAGCATCCCGTGGTAGTCATCTGGGCTGCTGGAGATGCCTTCCTTGAACAAGTTCCCTTGAAGAAGGTCCTTAATATGGACTTTGTTGCCTTTAAGCCAAGCCTCACTGTATTCATTTATTCTCGCATTGCTATAAAGAATTATCGGAGACTGAGTAACTTATAAAGAAAAAAGGTTTACTTGCCTCACCGTTCCGCAGGCTGTACAGGAAGCACAGCTAGGGAGGCCTCAGGAAACTTACAATCATGGCAGAAGGCGAAGGGGAGGCAGGCATATCTTACATGATGGCAGGAGAGAGAGAGCGAGAGAGAGCGCTCAAAGGGGAGGTGCTATGCAATTTAAACAACTGGTACTCACCATCATGTGAACACCAAGGGGAAAATCCGCCCCCCATGATCCAATTATCTCCTACCAGGTCCCTCCCCAACACTGGGGATTATCAATCAACATGAGATTTGGGGGAGGGCACAGACCCAAACCACATCACTCACCTTTGATGGGGAATCAGAGAACAGTGGGCTGGATGGCTTTGGACCAGCCTGACAAGCTCCCCCGAGGGCCCAGGCATCTTACTGCCATGCAGGAGTCTTGGATCTGCTATTTTCTGACTGTGTGACCTCCAGCAACTTACTTAATCCTTCTAAACCTCAGTTGAACCGTCCATAAAATGGGAGGATAATACAACCTGCCTGGCAGTGTGGATGCCCCCTAGGGCTTCCTTAGCCCAGTGCCTGGCCCCTAGTAAGTGCTCAAGAAACAGAAGTGGTTTTATGGTCAGAAAGACGAGTGTCCTTGTCAGAGCCTGGGATCTTCTCCAGGCTTCTTAGTTATATGTCTTGAGGATGACAGTGCTCTTTTCTTCTCTTTCTCCTTTTCCTTTGTGACATTTAAATTGTATGCCAGATGCGGTGGCTCACGCCTGTAATCCCAGCACTTTGGGAGGCCTAGCCGGGAGGGATCACCTGAGGTCAGGAGATTGAGACCATCCTGGCTAACATGGTGAAACTCTGTCTCTACTAAAAATACAAAAAATTAGCCGGGCGTGGTAGCAGGCGCTTGTAGTCCCAGCTACTCGGGAGGCTGACACAGGAGAATTGCTTGAACTTGGGAGGCAGAGGTTGCAGTGAGCCGAGATCGTGCCACCGCACTCCAGCCTGGGCAACAGAGTGAGACTCTGTCTCAAAAAAAAAAAAAAAAATTTATGCCTTGCAGGACTGTAGGGGAGCATTTGGCCCCTTCTTTTCTGGCGGGTCCCACAACCTCTTGAGTCTGCACCTCCTTACCCACCCTCACTGCTCTCACTGCTGCACCCTCCATGCCGGGAACAGTGAACAGATGCCAGTCCCCCTGCACTGTCCAGGACGCAAGCAGCCCCTGAGCAGCTGGGCAGGTGGCAGGGCTACTGAGCCAGTCCACCCGGCTCCACAGCCTGGCTACCCTTGAGCAGCTCTCAGACCTTAGGAAGTGACTTGACCACTCAGTGCCTCAGTTTCCCCATCTGCAAAAGGAGGCTGATCATAATGGTGCTCACTGCTGGGACTGGTGAGAGAATGAGAGGGGCTGATGCACGGAGACTCCCATGGGTACGTCCTGGCAGGTAGGGGCGCTCAGGATCGGCTACCTTTGCTTTCCCAGCTCAGGGTCTGCTCTGAAGTGAGTGGTTGGTTGTCTGTGTGTGGTTGTGTGTGTGGTTGTGTGGTTATGTGTAGTTGTGGTGACGTGTGGTTGTGTGTGGTTGTGTATGTTCTTGTGTGTGGTTGTATGTGTATGTGATTGTGTGTGGTTGTGGTTGTGTGTGGTTGTGGTTGTGTGTGGTTGTGGTTGTGTGTGTGGTTGTGGTTGTGTGTGTGGTGTGAGTGTTTATATGTGTGCAGTTGTGTGTGTGGTCATTTGTGTATGAGTGTGGTTGTGCTTGTGGTTGTGTGTGTTTGTGGTTGTGGTGGTGTATGTGTGGTGTGTGTGGTGGTGGTGTGTATGTGTGTGTGTGTCTCCTGCATGTGACATTTCCCCACAGGCCTCACGAGTTGGAATCCTGGGTGTCCACACATGTGTATGCCTGTATGGAGTACACACACAGACTGCAGTGTGATTTATGCAGAAGTTGTAAATTAGCAGTTCTTAGGCCAAACCTGGTCCATAGATGTTTTCTGTTTCCCCAGAATTTGAGTCTTTACATTTTTTTTAAAATCTAGATTTCCAACACCAGTGAAAAGTCATATGCCCCAGCATACTTTCACCAAATGGCGACATTCAGCGGAACGGAGCAGCGGCTTCCCCTTTTCAGATGGGGCCTGTAGTCCCAATTTGCCCCAGTCTCCACTACTCCCTATTGTACACACCTGGTCTCACTGAATCGTGTACCTGTTTCAACCCAGCTGACACACATACTGGTTTCCAACCTTTTCAAGGTTTGGGCCACTTTGCACTACGTGAATGTGGGTTCCCAGGAATCCTCACAATGCCCAGTTCTGAGCAGGTACCACCAGGGTCCTCATGAAGTGGAAAACAGCACTGGAGTGGGTAGCTCCCCACCTCTCCAGGTAGCACTTGACACCCTGGCCCCTAAACTGTTCAGCAGTTCTAAATTTGAGCTAAATTTTTCTTATGATCAAGCTGAAGAGGGTGAATTCCAGGCTGGCCATTGACAAATTTGTTAGTAAACGCTTTGCTCTGGCAAGAGGCAGCTGTCTGCCTTGAAGCACCAGTGTGACGGCCAGGGATGAAGGCCGCCTCTGTCTCGGGCACTGTCAGCCCAGAAGCCAGGGACTGGGCGCCCTGCCGGAGCTCTGGGGTGCAGTTGTAGCCCACTCACAGCTCCCGACCCCTCTTCTGTGGCAGGAGAAAGGGCAGCAGGCCAAGAAAGCATTCTTCTCTACCTCCTTAATGAAAACCCTGGGCCGGCTGTCTTTCACCCAGGGGCCAGGACCAGCCTGCCTGTGTTTGAATTAGAGGCAGCCACGCCCTGCCGACAGCAGGAGGCCAGGCGGCTGTGCTTCCTCCCTGTTTTGTGTGGCTCACAAAGCCACCTCCAACTCTCATCCTGAGCCTGGGGAATGACAGACGGTGGCAGGTGGCTGATAAATGGAGAAATGCAGAGGAAAGTGGGGCGCTAGATCCTCAGCAGGTGCAGCCCCGGGAGCCCACCGCGTGCACACGCTCCTGCCTCAAGCTTGCCCTTCTCTGAGCATCTCAGGTTGTGAAACAGGATCCTGCAGTCCACACGTGGGCTGCCTGTCTCCTGCCACCGCTGGCATTCTTGGTGCAGATAAACAAGAACATTTTCCTATCCTCATGTCTTTAAGCATCTACAGGGATCCCTCCTGTGCCCAGGGCTCGCCCTAGCCACAGGATTGCCAGAGAAAATATAAAACATACAGTTAAATTTGAAATCCAGATAAACAATGAAACAATTTTTAGTATAAGTATGCCTCAAATATTTTATAGGACATACTTATACTAAAATATCACTTATCACTTATCTGAAATTCATATTAACATGAAGTACTGAATTATTATTATTATTATTATTATTATTATTTTGAGACAGAGTCTCACTCTGTCCCCCAGGCTGGAGTGCAATGGTGTGATCTTGGCTCACTTCAACCTCCACCTCCCAGGTCCAAGAGATTCTCCCACCTCAGCCTCCTGAGTAGCTGGGATTACAGGCGCCCACCACCACACTCGTCTAATTTTTGTATTTTTAGTAGAGATGAGGTTTCACCATGTTGGCCAGGCTGGTTTCGAACTCCTGATCCCAGGTGATCCACCCACCTCTGCCTCCCAAAGTGCTGGGACTACAGGTGTGAGCCACCACGCCCGGCCCTGAATTTTTATTTGCTATGGCAAGCCTGCCTTGTCCCATGAATGGGGGAAGGGTGTTGGAGCTAATTGCCTGGGTTCGAATCCCAGCTTGGCCACCGACAGGCTTTGTGACCCTGGGCAAGTTACTCAACCTCTCTGTGACCCAATTTCTACATCTGTCTATTGAGATAATAGTGGTGCCCACCTAACAGGAGTGTTGACAGGGAGCAGTGACTGTGGTGGCGCGTGGGAAAGTCCCCACACGGGCCAGCCCTGGCTCAGCCTTGGTCGTTATTACCCAGTGTTGTTCGACAATGTCCATGCACAGAGGGTCCTCGCGGCCCTGTTAATGCTAGTCCTCAACCTCAGCACTTGGCTTTCTCCACTCCAGCCGCCCTGAGCTTCCTTCAACCACCAGAAAAGGCCACCTTCTTCTCCGCACCTGCACCTGTCCCATGCCGTCCCCTCTGTCTGGATGGTTATTTCTCTCCATCATCTGATCAATTCTCTCTTATCTCACATTTAAGATCCAAAGTCATGTTCCCCACTCAGTCAGCAAATATTCATTGAGCACCTACTACAGGCGGGCTAGGGGGCAGCCAACAATGGCTCCGGGACTGAACCCAGATCCAGCCTGCCTGCGAATAACTATTTTTACATTTTCAAATAATTAGAAAAAATCAAAAGAAGAAGACTACTTCGTGACACATGAAACTCAGAGGAAAGCCAACTTTCAGTGTCTACAAATAAGGCTTTATGGGAACACAGCTGCGCTCCCTCACTGAGATATCATCCGTGGCTGCTGTGTGCCCTGGCGGCAGGGTGGAATGCTTGCCGCAGAGACCGCAGGGTCTGCAAAGGTTGAAGTATCTGTTACCTAACCAGGGACAGAGAATGCAGAGAATGCATATGCCGACCCTGATCTAGACGCCGGGCATAGGGTGATTAAAGCAAACAGAGAAAAGCAACCCCAAAACCCACGCAAAACTCTTTGGTCTCAGAGAAACAATATTAGGGTGGGAAAAGAGACAGGGGTGTGTGCGAGAGAGAAATAGAGAGAGAGAGGCGCGAGTCAGATGATTCAGAAGCTTGGGGCTGTGCTATCAGGAGGATGGGTGTTAACTGTTCTGATGGGGACAAGTGTGGAAGGAGATGGTGTGGAGGAAGACTATGAGTTTGTTCGGGGACTTGAAGATTTTGAGAGGCCTCTCAGGCATGCCCATGGCGATACTGATGGGGCAGGTGTGCAGGTGCATCTGAGGAAATAACTTTAGAGTCATCAGTTTATAGATGGTCTTGACCCGGGGCATGAGTCTAAAGAGAGAAAATCCTTTCCTGACCTCAAGCCTAAGTCACGTTCCCCTGGAAGATAACAGAGATGTTCGCTATGGTTCTCTGATGAACAGACTCTGGTTTTTAATTGTTTCAGACCATGGGTTCTGTAGCTTGACTGCCTGGAATCAAATCTCAGATTGATGACTGAAAAGCGGTGTGGCTTTGGGCAAGTGGCTCACCCTCTCTGTGCCTCTGTCTTCACCTGCAAACTGGGAAGAATAATGGTACTGCCTCATGGGCTTGCTTCCACGATTTAGTAAGCACATCTGTGTAAAGTGCTTTGAACAGTATCTGAAGCATAATCAGTAGCATATAAAGATGCTATCTACCATGATTATTCCATAATGAGACTCTGAGCTCCCTGAGGACAGGATCTGGTCTCACCTTCTCATCACTGCATCTCCCACTGCCCAGCACAGTCTCTGCACACACATGGCCGTGGGATCATTGCATCAATGGCTTTGGAAGGACAGAGGGGCAGTTGTCCCCTCCTCTAGGGAGTGACATGAGTGTGAAGGGGCTGTGGAGGGGACGGGCAGCCAGGGCTGTAGGAGGAAGGCTGCCCAGAGTCCACCGAGGGAACAACGTGCTCAGGGGACAGAGAGGAGGGGTAGGCAGGGCACAGCAGACCTTGGGCCAGGAGGGCAGGTTGAGGCTGAGCCACGGAAGATCCTCAGCATCGAAGTATGGAGACTGACCTTTATTTTTTGAGAAGCAGGGAGTTACAAATTTGTCTTGGCAGGGACAGAGCATCTTGGAGGTTGAGAGGGTGAGGCCAATTCAATTTGAGGAACTCCTAGTATATTAATAAAACAAACAACTGCCAAGACAGCGTTCTGAAAATCTGGGGCTTATTTAAATGTTAACCCTGCCTGGGTGTGGCTCTATTATAAACCTCAAAGAGAGGCAGGCAGGCAGATAGAGTGAGTGACCCGTTAGTGGTTGTGAGATCATTTTAGACTTCAAACCAGTTTCTTATCTGAACCATAACATGTAGAAAATGATCTAAGCAAATACTTTCTCAATTCTCACAAAAATGGATTATAACTAGTACCCCTCTAGATGCCTAGGATAAAGGTTGATGATTGATATACAATGAACGGCTGAGGACGTTCAAGCTTAATTCTCTTGGGATCCTGGTTGAGAAAAAAAGTCTAGAAAAGCAAAGCTAAGGTGGAAAGATGAGTAGGGAATAAGGTAAGTTAGAATCTGGGATAGGACAGGGTGAAATTGAGTAGAGTAAGATTGGTAGAAAGGAATAGGATAGAATAGAATAGAGTAGAGTAGAATAGAGTAGAGTAGAGTAGGGTAGAGTAGAGTAGAGTAGAGTAGAGTAGAGTAGAGTAGGGTAGGGTAGGGTAGGGTAGAATAGAATAGAATAGAATAGAATAGAATAGAATAGAATAGAATAGAATAGAATAGAATAGGCTAGGCTGGCATGGAACAGAATTGCCCAGACTGAAATAAACTAGAATGGGAAATATCACAGGGCTGATGCATGGCACGTGTGTAGGTTCCTGACACTGTGTCAATGGATGTGTGCAGATTGTGATAGAAAGTGAATCCCTTTCTCTGAGAAGCAGCCAAAAGTGCTTTTGAGGTAAAATGAAACTGACGGGTCTCGACTCTCAGGGCCCTCCATTACCAAATACACGTGAGATCCAACCACACGCCCCCTCTCCAACCCCGACTCCTCAGAAGAGGAGTGATCAACTTGTACCTCCCTCAGGATGTCCTTAGGACAAGACATGGCAAACCTTTACGAGAAAGCCCGACAACCAGTGGCCAACGCGTCAGCTGTCAGGCTTAGGAGATAACGTTGGCCTTTTATAGTGTTAAGTCTTTGTGAATTGGATCCTATTCCCCAGCAAGATTGAACCCACCCAGGGAGGGATGCAACAGGGTGTGCGAGGTGGGATTGGAGAGGTGAAAAACCTGGAGCCACAGTGAATCAAAAGAGCGTTGCCTTGCAATTTCCAGGGAGGAGCCGTGCAGACCTGAATTAAGGCAGAGACCTTGCCAATGGGAAAGGGGTGAAGTTAGGACATGTGTCAGCAAGACTGGGATTCTGGAGGTGAGAGAGGAAATGTAGCAGTCAAGATTCAGTTACATGAATAGAAGTCGCTCCAGCTACCTTACGCAGGAAGGGATTGAATGCAGGGGATTGGGTGCTCACACTCGCTGGAAGGCCTGGTCACATAGGGCCCCTGAATCCTGCAGAACTGGCCCCTCAGGAGACCTCTCCCACAGTCAGGGTCTGCTCACATGAAGAAGACACTTTGGCTATGACCCGAGGGTCAGGAAGAATCCACCGCCGACTCACAAACATCAGCTCTAAATTCATGGTATGTGCAAACTCACGTGCCCTGGATGGATATTCGCACGACTCCACCACTTATAAGCTGTGTGGTCTCTGAAAGCTTATGTAACCTCTCTGACTCTATTTGCTCAATTTAAACATGAAGATGAAAATAATAGTGCTAAATTTATGGTTTTAAGGGTTTTTTGTAATGAAGTAAGTTGTGTTCGTAATGCATAAATATCACCTAGCTATTATTAGAAAAGCTTGCATTTTGTGGAAGATTTCAGAGTTTTTAACATAATAGGGCTCACACATGTGACTTTGTTGTTTATTCAGTGAATAGGCATGAGGATTTGTGCTGTTGAGGGTCCAAAATATAGGAGGGTGGTGATGAAGACAAGGATATCTGACATGGATGGGCCACTGCAGTCCATGACACACCTCTGTGGATTAGTCATAAGGTGTTTTCCTGCCTACAGACTCGACACTTCAGTCCCTGCTTTCTGCTCAGCCAAGGTTTGTGCAGTGCACAACCTGCTCAACAGTACTGAGGCCTTGAACCCAGGAGCTTGTATTTTAATGAGAAATACACAGCACATGCAGGGATACCAAGATAACAGGGCTTGGCCCTTGCCCTGTGGGTCCTCAAAAGTCAGGTGAAAGAACAAGCAAATCCCCCTGGGTTCCAGAGCCAGGTTCTTGGGAAGTTACTTGGCCACGATGGGCCTTGAGCTAGCCTCGAGGGGCAAGTGCAGATCTTGACAAGTCGAGAGGGTGACATATTCTTTCAGCAGGAGGAGGGAGCAAAGTCAGAGCAGAAGAGGGAACAGCTGGTGGTCCAGCATGGCAGGGTTTCAGCAGAGGAGGGGATGTCCAGTAGTCTGGCATGGTAGGGTCTCAGCAGAGGAGGGAACATCCCATGGTCTGGTATGGCAGGGTCTCAGAGGAGGGAATGAATAGCCGTGGTCTGGCGTGGCATGGTGTTGGCAGAGGAGGGGACGTCCAGTGGTCCGGCATGGTAGGGTCTTGGCTGTGGGATGCTGGACTGTCACCCGTGGGGGTGCCGATTGCCAGGATGTGGATTTGGAGCTTTATTCTTGTGGCGGTAGGGAACCAGGAAAGGTACTCAGCGGGGGCGGCACCAGTGCTATGGTGTAGTGTGATCATGAGATC
This sequence comes from Pan troglodytes, assembly GCF_028858775.2. Taxonomy (NCBI): domain Eukaryota; kingdom Metazoa; phylum Chordata; class Mammalia; order Primates; family Hominidae; genus Pan; species Pan troglodytes. Next base: position 136,846,777 of record NC_072408.2, on the reverse strand, counting down.
TGAGACAGACATTCCCCAAAACCTTCTCAGTCCACCAGCTCCTTCGTGTCTTAGTGATGTTTTCATAGTGCCCTAGGAGAAAGAAACACCTGTTTCATTTATGAAGTCCTCAGGTCCAAATAACTTAACAGAAGTAATTTGCAAGGTGTCTGACAGATGTTCCTGTTTTCCTTAAAAAAAGAAAACATTTGCATGTGCTATGATGAGTTTGCTGCACGCCCCGTGGTACCTCAGGAACACACTTTGGGAACAAAGAGGCCGTCTAACCTCAAGTTGTGGCTCAGAGTCACCACATTGCTGTTTCAGCTTCCTCTTTGGTAATTTGCATAGAGGAAAATTGCATCCCTGCCGTGGGGTGGGTATGAGTCCCGACCTCCTAGGGTTGTAAGGTGGAATAAATGAAGTGATGCATTCAAAGCGGTGAGCACAGAGCATTACGGTCATCTCCATCATCAGGGGCCTGGGTGCAGCAGGACCTGCTCAAGGCAGGTGGGGTTGGGGCCCCGTTTGGAGGCCCTGTGTTGGTTTGTGGTCAGTGGGGACTTGGGCTTAATCAAGGAGCTCTGCAAAGTTCCCCACAAACACGAAGAACAGCACCCAGGATAGTAGCAGTGCCGGGGCAGTGAAATGACCCAGTGAGGTTTTCCGTGTTTTTTTCTTTTTTTACCCAAGTCTTGCTCACTCATGCCACCTGCAGGCCAATGGGGAAACTTTCTTTTTATTTTTTATTTTTTTTTGAGACGGAGTCTTGCTCTGTCATCCAGGCTGGAGTGCAGTGGCACGATCTTGGCTCACTACAACCTCTGCCTCCTGGGTTCAAGAGATTCTCCTGCCTCAGCCACCCAAGTAGGTGGGATTACAGGCATGTGGTACCATGCCCAGCTAATTTTTTTTTTTTTTTTTTAGTAGAGACGGGGTTTCACTATGTTGGCCAGGCTGGTCTCGAACTCCTGACCTCAAGTGATCCACCTGCCTCAGCCTCCCAAAGTGCTGGGATTACAGGTGTGCGCCACCGCACCCGGCTGTTTTGTTGTTTTTTTAAAGAAACCTTCATGGGAATCTGACGTTGAGAACTATGGTTGATGGTATTCCCCAACTGCAGAGATGTCCCCGGTCACCCCCTACCGAGGTGCATTCCAGCTTCCAACTCTTTGCTCCAGCCCCGCCGTGGGCAAGCTCGCTGCGTGCCTCCATGTGCCCACGCCCGCCCACTGGAGGGATCTCATTTAGATCCAGACACCTGGAACTGCTGGGTCGTAGTGAGTGCACTGTGAGTTTTCATATGTGTGCCAAATTGCCCTAAAGTGGCTCCAGTTTACACCCCCACCAATGAGAACCTTTCCCTAACACCTTCCCCTGTACATGATAATGTCAAACTTTAATATTTTTGCCAATCTGATGAGTAAAACATTTTTAATGGCACCAGCTAAAAAAGAATGGCAGAGACTTTACATACCAGTTTGGTGAGATCTCTGAGGTAAGTTGCTGAGGGAGAGATCTAAGTTGCGGGATATATAAAAACGCATTGGCAGACAGGCGGAAAATGTGTCACAGGAGATGGGGCAGAGATTCCAGCTCTGAGTTCCACCCTGCGGTCACTCCATGGGGCACACATCCATGCAGGAAAATGAAAAGCGAAGGATTCTTTAGGTAGAGTCAGTGGGATGTTCTCCTTGTCTGGAAGGGTTTAATGTTTTACAAGGAGAATGAGTTTAATTATATCATTAGAGGTTAAATTTTAAAACACTTAAGGAAAAATTTTGTGTGTGTGTGTGTAGGCGTGTGTGTGTGTGTGTGCAAAGAGAAAGGGTGTGAAACAGAGAGGGAGAGAGTAAATGTAGTTAAATGTAGTATGGTGTTCCTTTTTGGGGTATTTGAATGAAAGGATCCAGGAATGCTCTCTGCCAGTCTTACAACTTTTCTGTAAGTGTGTCAGAAGAAATTACCCAAAAAATCCCCCCAAAACAACCCTCAAAACTCAAAGGAATAAACGAGGTCGGGTTGCCGACCGCCTGTGATCTAGGTCAGCTCCTGCCCTGAAGCCTGTGAACCCTGGGAAGTGGAGCCTTTGAAAGAAGCCCCGGAGGGCAGCCCAGGCGGACAGGCTGCCCCTGCGCGACGGACAGGCTGGCAAATCTGCAGCACAGTCACGCCTGGATCCGTACTCTGTCCCGCCGCCGACAGAGGACAGAGAGCAACTTCCTCTTCAAAGACCATCCTGCATAAGCCAAAATGCCTCCTGGGACTGAAGTTCAAAGTGATTTCGGAGGAGATCTGTTTGGTGCCACTGTTTGGCCTGGGGATTTGAGCGGATTACTAAAGCCCTGTGTTCCAGGCAGCAGTAACTCGGAGCCTCAGGTGCGAAACGGCCTTTGATAAACGTGAGCTCTTTAGAGGCCCAAACAAATTGAGGACAAAGCAGCTGGGCTGCTCAGGAGGGGGCCGGCTGTTGACCCTTTCTTTCCAGTCTTAGGAAAACAAATACTTGATATTCCAAAGGCTGAGTAAACTCATTAAAAGGATCTTGGACTTCCTGCCTTTGCGCACAGCCCTTGGAAGCTTCTCCACCAACCCCCGGGGAGCAGGAGTGGGGAGGGTTGGAGGCAGCTCCCTCAGTCCTGCATGCAGACCGCAGCCACTGACTGTTCCCGAGTCACCAGGCCACTCTTCTCTCCTGCCTCATCGTCTTATTCAGGGTCCACGTCATTCTGCCACCTATTTGAGGACACCAGGCCTTGGCTGTTTCTGCTTCTTATACCTCCTGAGTCAGGTGGCAGTGGGGGAAGGCAGACGCCACACACACTTGGGTCCACTGGCCGCACGGCTCCTGGAAATGCTAGTGTGAATTTCTTATGGGTTCTTTCAAAGGACACTTTTAGACCTCCCTTTTGTCCCAAGGATTCTAGTTGCTTCATCTTTAGTACCACAGACTGGTGGCTAAACAACGAACATTTACTCTGCCAGGACAACCTCGCTGCCCTCGTGGTTCCCAGCACCTGCCCGGACCTCCACACCAGGCTACTGTTTCCCCAAACGAGTGAGTGTCCTACTCCCTTCCGGCAGCCCTGACCTTCTCCTGCCTCGGATTCTTTCATTCTCTTCTCGGCTCCTAAATTCAAGCTCCCCTTATAAAGCTCAGCCCAGATTCCCATGATAACGTGCTCTGCGATTATTTGCCGATTCCACCAACATTTTTTGAGTACCTGTTGTGTGCCTGACACCTACGGCACTCAGAGCTGGAAGTGGATCCAGCTGTGAGCAGAACACAGACCCTCAGGGATCCCCCAGCCTGCTGGTAGAGACGACCCCCATCCAGGGAGATGTGGGAGCACCGAGGAGAAGCCCCAACCCTGGGGTTCATGGATGGCTTCCTGGAAGAAGAAGCAAGGTGAAGTCAGAGGCTAAAAATGCACACATTTGCAGGTGTTGAGCAAGTAGTGTGGACGCGTGAGCGATGAGGCACAATAGAGCATGAAGGCGCGGGCGGTGGCAAAGGGAACTTCGCCATCTGGGGAGGCATCCTCTGCCCAGCTTTGATCACTCCCTGGGATGTGAATAGGAGTTTATCTTGCCAGATATATGATCTTCCAAGGTCACAGGATTTTGCGAATTTGTATCAGATTTCTCAGTTTTTAAATGTTGCCAACTTGTAACTTTTTAAAATAGTCAGTGGACCATACAAGACACAACTGTAGGCCAGGTGTGTTCTGCAGGCCCGTGTTGCAACATCTTGTCTAAGTGGAATTCAGCCAGGTGAGAAAACAGTAAACAGGCAGAGGACTGGCAGGTCCAAAGGCCCTGTGGGGGAGAGGGCCTCCTCTGTGATGTCCATGTGTACTTTCACCTATTTGGCAAATATTTATCCATCCCTACCAGATGTCAGCCACTGTTTGGGAGGTGTGTGTGCACACATACAAACACATATGCAGGCATGTGCGTATGTGTGCATTTGGAGCAATGCATGTGCTACACATTTGTATGTGTGTATATGTTTGCAGGTGTATTATGCAAGTACACGTGTGTACATGTATTCAGGGGTATATGTGTGTATATATGTGCATGTGTTTTTATGTATGCACATATATAGTGCATGTGTGCATGTGTGTATATGTATGCAGGTGTACATATGCACACGCGTGCATGTGTGTATATGTGGGTGTATTGTGTGCGTGTGTGTATATGTATGCAGCTATATGCGTGTGTGCATGTGTGTGCATGTTTGTATGTAGTGTATGTATATGCACCATGCACATGTGCATGCCTGTGTAAGTCCATATATATGTGTGCACATGCATGCACGCGTGCATGTGTATGTACATGTGTTCATGTATGTGCGTGTAGGTGTGGGTAAATGTATGTGTGTGTGTGCATGTGTTCATGTATGTGCATGCAGGTATGGATAAATGTATGCTTATGTGTGGGCGTGTGTTCATGTATGTGCGTGCAGGTATGGGTAAATGTATGCATGTGTGTGCGCACGCATTCATGTATGTGCGTGTAGGTATGGGTAAATGTATGCATGTGTGTGCGCGTGTGTTCATGTATGTGCGTGTAGGTATGGGTAAATGTATGCATGTGTGTGCGTGTGTGTTCATGTATATGCGTGTAGGTATGGATAAATGTATGCATGTGTGTGTGTGTTCATGTATGTGCGTGTAGGTATGGATAAATGTATGCATGTGTGTGCGTGTGTTCATGTATGTGTGTGTAGCTATGGATAAATGTATGCATGTGTGTGCACGTGTGTTCATGTATGTGCGTGTAGGTGTGGGTAAATGTATGCGTGTGTGCGTGTGTTCATGTATGTGCATGTAGGTGTGGGTAAATGTATGCATGTGTGTGCGTGCATATGCCATATGCATGTTTGCACATGGGCGTGCATGAACATGTGTATGAGTGTGTGTATGCATGTGTGTATGCATTTGCACCAGTGTGTTTGTGTGTGGATGATATCCGCTCCTGGCAGGTCGTGTTTTCTGGGCCTCCTTCGGCCCAGCGGGAGCTCCTCGGCTGAGGCCGTCCTGGAGGGGGCTGGAATCCTCCCTGGGGAAGCGCGTGGCTCGGGTTGTTGGCCTGGAGTGAGCTCAGCAGGAATTTGGGTCAGAGGAGCTCCTTGGGGGTGGGGACAAAAGGATCCACACAAGCCCTTGAGGAGTGCGGTGGGGCTCGCGTGCCGGGGCTCGCGCGGGGGGCGTGGGGCACCTGGGGACATCTCTGAGGTGGGAGCCGCGGGAGCGCCCAGGCGCTGTTTCCAGCCAGTGCAGCCTCCCCGCGCGGGTCCCGGCTTCGAGAGACGCGCGTACGCCGCCCCCTAGTGGAGACAGCGGGCCCTGCAAGCTGCCGCGGAGATGCTCTCGCGGTGTCTGATGGGAGAATCCTGTGCCCGCAGCCCTGCGCTTCCCCAGGTGAACCGGGCAGGAGCCTGTTGGGAAGGCAGCGACCCACATCTGTGTGCACCTTTGTGGATTTCAGGTTCCGGACGCAGGCGACCAAGCCAGAGCCAGTAAGCAGCCTTGCCTCCCCAGGATAATACCGCTTATCAGGCTTGACTCTGTGCGCCTCTGAGCCGGGGGTGTGCCCAGCAGCTGGGAGCAGACTCTGCGGTCGGAGCGTGGACGCGTTCTGTGCAGCTCTGCGCCCTGGGGTCAGGCTGTGCTCGCCTCCCTCTGCCGCTGCTTCCCCATTCCAGAGGGATGGGTAGATATTAGGGGTATTTTGAGGATTCAGAGAGAATGCATGTAGAATGCCTAGCTCAGGGTCAGCCCTTAGAACCAACATATTTTAGCGACTATTAATCTTCATGACAACTCTCATTCCTCTTGTGTCCCCTACTTTACAGATAAACAAACTGAGTCTTCCTGAGATTAAATATAATAGAGATAATAGATAATAGATCTAGATAATAGATCGCCTAAACTCACGCTATTGGGTAAAGGAAAGCCTAGGTTGGTCCCCAACACTAAATGCTTTTTTCTCAAAGAATGATCTCTTTAACTTCCTTCTTTGGGCTTATATTCAGACAGTTTTCTTCTTTAGGTTGAATTTGTTCTGTGATCCCTACATTGCTCAACCTGGAGACTGACAGGAGAATGAAAATTCCATGAGTAGGGAATAGTTTTGCTAGAAAATGTTTAATAACAAGTTCCAGGCTGGGGGTGGGATGTGCATATGATATATACATCTGTGTGTTGCATACCTACATCTATATACACATATATAATAAATTTTACTAATATAAAAACTGTGTAGTACACAAATTACAAACAGTAAAAAGTATACAATCATATTTAGTATACATTCCATGAGAGACAGTTAATCTTCATGGAATGCTTCTGGTTATGTTTGCCAAACTCGTGAATCTTTAGCCAGTCTCAGTTGCAATCGATGCAAGAGTGTTGTTCCAAATTGAACTATAGTTAGTATTTGCATTTGATCAGAGGGCTTTTCACAGCCTGCAAGGAGGCTTTTTTGGCAATTAGTTCATCATCTGTGCCCACCCTTCAGAATAGAAGCATCTCAAGAGCAGGCACCCAGTGATCAGTGTGAATTTCCAGTGCCAAAGGTTACTGGTGCAGGACCCCTGGTTGTTTAGATGCCTGGGTCTGTGCTGGCTCTGCCTCTTATTATATTGGGACACTTGGGCAATTTATTAACTTTCTGTGTCTCAATTTTCTCATCTGCAAGTGAGACTAATAGTCCCTATCTGGCAGGGTTGCTGGGAGGATTAACTGAGTTGATCTGAGACCAGTGATGATAATGGAGGCTGGCATATAGAAGTGCTCAGTAAACGTCAGCGATTGTCATTTTATTGTAAAGAAACTCTGCATTTAAAAAAGTTAAATTGACATTCATAGAACATAGTTAATCATTTTAAAGCGAACAGCTCAGTGGCATTTAGTGCATTTACAATGTTGTACAGCCCCCTCCTCTACCTATTTCCAAAACATTCTCATTACCCCGAAAGGAGACTCTGTACCTGCTAGTGGTCCTTCTGCGTTTCTCCCTGTTCTCTGTCCCTGGCAACAATGAATCCACTTCCTGCCGCTGTGGCTTTATTTAATTCAGGACATTTCATATCAATGGCATTATACTCCATGTGGCCTTTTGTGACTGGCTTCTTTCACTTAGCGTGGTGTTTTCAAGGCCCCTTCATCTTGTAGTACATATCAGAGCCTCATTCCTTTATACAGCTGAATAATCTTCTACTTTACGGATATATCACAATTGTTTATCCATTCATCCATTGTTTCTACTTTTTTAAAAGTTTTTTAATTGATGCATAATAGGTGTACATAGTTTTGAGACATATGTGGTAATTTGATACATTCAAATAATTTGTAAAGATCAAATCTATGTACTTGGGATCTCCATCATCTTAAATATTGTCTTCATGCTGGAACCATTCTATTTCTTCTCTTCTAGCTATTTTGAAATATGCAAGAGATTATTGGAAACTGTAGTCACGCTACTGATCTACCGAACACTAGGTCCCATTTCTTCTATCAAACTCCGTATTTGTACCCACTAATCCATCATTTTACTATTGTGAATAGTGTTGCTATGAATGCGTTGTGAATATGTTGTGTTTGAGTATCTGTTTTCCATTCTGTTTGATCTAAGCCTAGGATTGGAACTGCTGGGTCATGTGGTAATTCTACATTGAACTTTTTGAGGAACCACCAAACTGCTGTTCACAGTGGCTGCACCATTGTCCACTCCCACCAGTCGTGCAGGAGGGCCCCACTTTCTCCACATCCTTCGCGACACTTGTTGTTCTCCGCCTTTTTGAGTAGCGTCATCCTAGGAGATGTGAAGTGGTATCTCATTGTGGTTTTGATTTGCATTTCTCTCGTGACTTAATGGTGTTAAGCACTGAAATGGTTTGTCCGTGTCCCCACCCAAATCTTGTCTTGAATTGCAATCCCATAATAACCATGTATTGTGGGAGGGACCCAGTGGGAGGTAATTTAATCACGGGGGCAGTTACCCCCATGCTGCTGTTCTTGTGATAGTGAGTGAGTTCTCACAAGATCTGATGGTTTTATAAGGGGCTTTCCCCTCTTTTGTTCGGCACTTCTCCTTGCTGCCGCCATGTGAAGAAGGACGTGTTTGCTTCTGCTTCCACCATGATTGTAAGTTTCCTGAGGCCTCCCCAGCCCTGGGGAACTGTGAGTCAATTAAACCTCTTTCCTTTATAAATTATCCAGTATCCGGTATGTCTTTATTAGCAGTGTGAGAACAGACTAATACAAGCATCTTTGCCTGTGATTATTGGCCATTTGTATATCTTCTTTGGAGAAATGTCTGCTCAAGTCATTTGATCACTTTTTTTTCCCCACTGGATTGTCTTTTTGTGCAGTGCATTCTCGTGGAGTGAATGGACTGCCTTTGTCCTGCTGGTCTGCATGTGAACTCCCAGGCTCTGATTCCTCTTCATTCAGTTGTGACTCCAACCTCCTGAGTCCCTACCAACCTGAAGCACCCACGATGTCACTGGCCCCTATGGCACTCCTGGGGCAGGGAGTAGGTGGCAATGTTATCAGCCCTGCCTGGCTCTCACTCCCTCACATCTGTGAAACAGGCTAATAGCACCTTGCTTACAGGGCTGTCATTATAATGGACCAGAGTAAGCCCATTCCCAGATGGGAACCTGAGATACAGGCTGCTTTGGAATGGCTTTGTGTCCCAGTGACACCCATTAAATCCTTAATATTTCTAAGTGCTCCGAGATGCTAAGATGAAAGGAATGGTGTCAGGCAAGCATGTTATTATCTGGATTATTACTTCCCGAGGGAGGACACTTACTCATTTTCTTCCATGCAGGTGGGACAGGTATAGAGAGATGCCCAATTTGAAGGCTGATTTGTCTCTTCAGTTCTCATCTAGAAAGACTTTTTTTTTTTTCCTGATCCAAACCATCAAAGCTCCCTAGCAGGATTGAGGAGGTCTGAGAAGCTGGGGTCACTCACCAGTTTACATGAAAACAGACCTGAGAAGCTGGGATCGTTCACTAGTTTACATGAAAACAGACCTGGAGGCCCTCAGCTGCTGGGAGCCCAGGCTTCTGCCTGCTCTCGGGGCCCCAGATCAACCCACCTCCTAGGGCGGGCTCTTTATGGAGACCTCACAACCACTCCTCATTCCAGCTGGCTTTGTTTTGATTCTCCTGACAACCTTCTCTTTTTGGACTTTAACAAAGCATACATACTAGTTTGTTGATTTCATAGGTAAACTTATGGGTGTAATAACCATCTTCTCTGCATATATTTGAGATGGAAACTAGTTAAGGTTCAGTTTAAAAAATATTATTGAACAGCTGCTATGATCAGGCTCTGGAGCCAGCAGCAGTGATAAGTCAGACATGGCTTGTGTTCTCAGAAAGCTTATGATCTGGAGGGAGGAGACACAGGATACAGAGCAAACATGTGAGGACATCTGTAAAAAGTGGTAGTGATGAGTGCTACCAGGAAACATGGAACAGGGCCGGTGACAGGGGAACATGGAGGGGAACAATTAGACGGAGACACTGGGGAGGGCTCCTGGAGGAGGAGATGTGAGAGCTGGCACCAAAATCAACCCAGGAGGCCAGCCACGGTGGGATGCAGGAGAATGGTGGGATGCGGGAGAATGGTGGGATGCGGGAGAGAGATTCCTGGGAGGATGGAAGAGCCAGTTCACAGATCCTGAAGCAGGAACGGGTTTGATGATTGAGGCTGCAGACAGCAGGTCTGTGTTGTCATACACAGTGAGTTGAAGAGGTAGACAGGGCCCACATCCCGCAGGGCCTTGTTGAAGAGAGACGATTTTGCTCTAAGATACATCAGTCAGCCCTTGCTGTTGTTAATAGAAAAACTTTAGCCAAATTAAATTTAAAGGAGATTAATTGAGCAAAGAACGATTCACAAATCAGGCAGTCTCCTGAGCCAGGCTAGGCCCAGAAACTCCAGCACAGCCATGGGGCGGAAAAGATTTATCAACAGAGAAAGGAAAGTGAAGTACAGAAAACAGAAGTAAGGGACAGAAACAGCCAGATTTGTCAGACGCATTTGAACCAGAGCAACTCCCCCTTTTGAATAGGGGCTGGGTAAAATGAGGCTGAGACCTAGTGGGCTGCATTCCCAGGAGGTTAAGCATTCTAAGTCACAGGATGAGATGGGAAGTCAGCACAAGATAGCGGTCCTAAAGACCTTGCTGATAAAACAGGTTGCAGTAAAGAAGCCGCTAAAACCCACCAAAACCAAGATGGCGATGAGAGAGATCTCTGGCTGTCCTCACTGCTACACTCCCGCCAGCACCATGACAGTTTAGGAATGCCATGGCAACATCAGGAAGTTACCCTATATGCTCTAGAAAGGGGAGGCAGGAATAATCCACCCCTTGTTTAACAATTCGTCAAGAAATAACCATAAAAATAGGCATGATAAGAGATTGGTTACAGCTCTGTGTTTGCATGATTTGGACAGTTTGAACAGTTGGCTACCTTTCCCTGGCCAAACTCCTCATCCCAGTGCCCTCCCAGGAGCTGCCCGATGAAGACGCCATCAGCATTGGGAGCCGTGCCAGGTGCTCTCTGGGCCGCAGAAAGAAACGGGGCATTAATTGACCTTCTTAGCAAGCAAGTAGGGTCTCCCCTAAAGTGGAGCCCATCTTGAGGTGGGGCCTGCATGGACTGTGTCCAGCTTGCAATGCACGTAATCTCCCCATTTCTCCCAGGCGCTGTCATACGCAGAGCACCTGCCGAGCCATGTGACGTGCTGCTCTCTGCCAGCCCTGATCGCCTTCCTTTCCAGCAGGACTTGCGCTTTACACTGGACCTTGAGGCCCCATGGAGATCTGCCATTTTGGACAGGTTCTGCTCACAGTGCCAGTAACTTCACCTAGGAAAAGAGCGACAACTTCAAGGCCGCATGACCCATCTGATTTTCATCACACAGGTCCCCACAGGAGAATTTCCATGGCGTTTCTCACTCTGTTTGCAAAGAATTTCTTTTTTTATCATTTTCTTTTTCTTTTTCTATTTTCTTTTTCCTTTTTTTTTTTTTTTTTGAGACAGAGTCTCTCTCTGTTGCCCAGGCTGGAGTGCAGTGGCACGACCTCAGCTCGCTGCAACCTCCGCCTCCTGGGTTCAAGCAATTCTCCTGCCTCAGCCTCCCGAGTAGCTGGGATTACGGGCACACACCACAACGCTCAGCTAATTTTTGTATTTTTAGAAAAGACAGGGTTTTACCATGTTGCCCAGGCTGGTCTCGATCTTCTGAGCTCGTGATCCACCTGCCTCGGCCTCTAAAGTGCTGGGATTACAGGTGTGAGCCACCACACCTAGCCTAAGAATTTCTTAGAATTAATATCTGCACTTGGCCCCACATCCTCTGAGTGATAAATTAGAACTGTCACTTTAATTGTTGAGAGAGGATATTCAGAGAATAGTGGGTGATTTTACAAGCAAGGATATGTTTGGGGAGCATGTTCCCGGTGCATTCTCAGGGTCTCGTGCATTCTTTTAGACACTGAAGACATCCTGATCTCCAGTGGAAGCAGAGCCACAGTCATACACTTATCCACCGGGGACGAGTTCCAAGACCCCCAGGGAATGCCTGAAACCTCGGATAGTGCTTACCTCTATGGATGTTGTGCACAAATCTATTTTTCCCTCTTTACAACTTCATAGATTGAAGGTTCGTTCTTACCAAAGATCTTAGCAACCTTAGCTTATCATTCCTTTTATTTCCTCATTAAGTGGAGAACTTTCACCTTTTCACTAAAAAAAAAAAAAAAAAAAAAAAAAAAAGTGCTTTACGGCTGCCTTTGCCACGTGCACATGGTCTTTTGGGACCATCCTTAAGTCAAATAAGGGTGACCTGGATGCAAGCACTGTGATACAGAGAAAGTCCAGCTCACCACCAAGATGGCTACTGAGCCGCTGGTGGGCGCGGAGTGTCGTGTCTGCAGCGTGAACATGCCGGGCAAAGGAATAATGCATGTCAGGGATAAGGTGGAGAAGGACTGTGCCAGGCTTCATCACGCTACTCAGAATGGCACACAGTTTAGAACTTATAAATGATTTATTTCTGGAGTGATCCACTGCATATTTTCAGACGGTGGTTGGTCATGGGTAACTGAAAGCAAAACCTGACTGAAAGGGGCTGCTGTGTTCATGTCAGCAATGCTGATGCCCTCGAGGCCAGAAGAGTAACCACCAATCTGGTACCTGAGCACCTGGCTGTAAGTCCACCCTCCATTTCTGGCCAGGGCCGAGGAATTCTCTCTTCTTCTCTTTATTTTCCTCTTGATTTGAGAAGGTCAACTCTGAGCATGCTCTAAACACAAATCAGCATCTCTACACTTCTTCGGCACCAGCTGTTGCTACTGTCTTTCTGATTAGAAAAAAAGAAATATCCAGGAATTCTGGAAGACGGTGATTGATTTGCAGCTATGCTGCGATGGAGCTAAGAATCATTAGCACAACCCGTGCTGGTGTTCGACAAGACGCCCAATCAATTCATCCGATGACAGGTGCGCTGTATCTGCGAAGCGCGAAGCCGCGGAGTGAGGTGCTGACCAGGCTCCACCAGGAGCAAAGAACAAGACTCCCCAGGGGCTCCTGGTCCACAGAAGGCAGGGACGCCCACAAACATACCATGAGTAAATAGTTCCAATGTGAAGAAGACTGAAAATGCCACAGAAGTGTGAGCCGAGTGTTTTGAAATTCTTTCTGCTGAAGGGATTGAGAAGTAAGTGGACTCTCCTAGATTTTCTTTGGAAATGCCACCGAAAGGGATAAAAGTAGGGGAAACATTATTTTAAATACACTTTTTCTAAGCATTTTCTCCATTTCTTTTAAAAGGAACTCTTCCATAAAGGAGCATGACCGAGCCATGAGTTATAATATATACATGCATATAGAAAGAGGATGTGAATACAGTTGCAGAAGGGCATCAAAGCAGAAAACACAGAGGGAATGACTTGAGGAAGCTGAGGACCAAGAGCAGTGCTAGCCATGCCAGTGACTGTGGTCGCTGAGAAGCTGGATGATGGATGTTTGAGTGACCGTCAGGAGGATCAGCTTGGTACCAGGAGGATCAGCATGGGACCAGGAAACAGCAGGCGAGTGAATGTGAACTCCACTCTCAACAGGGAGATGACGTGGTCTCGGAAACCTACAGATCTGAGTGCTTGCTGTCAGGTCATGGCAGGGCTCTGACCGCACTGTGGAGGGAACATCTGTGTTTTTGTCCTCCTGGAACCTAGTGCCCCTTTCCTGGAGGCAGCATCCTATTTGACCTGTGTGGGTCCAACCCCACCTCTCTCCTGTAGCAGTGGCATGGGACCCGGGGCTGGGCCATTCGCAGCATTGCCACAGGCACCAATGGTGATTGATCTACGAGTTGATCATTGATCCTAACTGGGTGCTCAGGCCAAGGGGATTGATTCTTGGTATTTTTTTATCTCTTTTTTCCACTGGAATTATAGCTAATATGATGAAGCCTAGATATACTGCGTATCTGGCTTTTAGACAGGGCAAACCTGCCTAGAAATGAAAATGAAGTCACCACCTGTGAAAGCAGAAACAAGAGCTTGAGAGAGACTGAGTCCTGGTGAGAATTTCTGAACCCCTTGATCCAGCGATGCCTGAAGCCAGAACTACTTGTAAACTTTTCAGTCATGCAATCCTGTCACTTCTGTTTGTTCTTAAGTGCATTTTGTATGGTTTCTGCCACTGACCACAGAAACGTCCTTCACTAACAGGGAAGCAGAGTTACCCCATTTGAGAGCCTCAGAAGGAAGATGGCATTCATGCAAAGGAAGCATGCGTTTGCTCTCACTTCCCGAGAGAAAGCCTGAAAATGAAGCCAATCTCATTTTCTTTCAGAGATGAGTCTCTTGATCAGAGAATGCCTCAGTTCCCTGTATCTAAATTTTAGCAAGTGAGAGAATGCCTCAGTCCCCTGTATCTGAATTTTAGCAAGCGAGAGAATGCATTTAGGACAAGCAACAGCGATGGCTCCAGTGTGTTCTTGGCTGCTCTGTTTCTAAATGAATATTCACCTGGAGGCAGCCTTTGCTGCAGGGACACCCAGATCTCACCTTGTTCTTGTTCTTTTCAATCATTTTAGCAAAGGCTCAGCCTACTGATCCGATTTAGAGATGAGCCATGAAAGCAGATATTTAGATAATATTTTCCCAACTGCCTGGAGCATTAGGTTAGAACTAGTGAGATAAAAATATAATGAAAATAATAGAAAGCTTTGACCCTCAGATTTAAGAAAAAAATCAATGGTGAGGAAGTTCAACAGAGAATGCGGTTCAGGGCAGAGAGGTTGATGTCTAAACCCACACCTCTTAGGAGTGTGATATGGCTGCAAAGTCCATCCAAGAGCCCCTTAGGCAGCTCCCAGGTCTGCCAGAAAAAAAGCAATTCATCTCTCCTATACAGGAGTTTAAGGTCATTTTGAAGTGGATGAATTGGGAAACATTATTTTTGTGAATTGAATATATTGTAGGAAATCTTGTATGCTCTAATCTGCTAGTTAATATACTAATCAAGAAAAGGTAATAAAACCACATAGCTAAAAAGAAACATATTGATTTCAGCGACTTCTGCTAAAGCCAGATTATGTGAAGATCAAATCTAAAATGTTAGCAAAATAATACTGAATCGATCTTTCATCATCTGTGTGGCCTGTTTTATTGACTCATTTCTTTATTGTTATTGTACCAATGAAGCATGGAAATGCTGTCATGGAAAAATCCAAATGGCTTATTGTGTTGCCAAGCATTTTATTAGAGTCCCTTGTCAATTTTTCCTTGAAAATAAAGTTATTTTTCAGGAAGAATGCCTTGGCTATGTCCCTAATTCTAACCATATCAACATCGTTTTTAGGTTGATTGATTTTAACAGTGTTAGATCAATGAGGTCATAGCTCATAAGTTAATGATCACAAGGTTGGGGAAAATTGATCTCTTCTGAAAAACATGTTATCACACCTAGCGATTGATTACAGTGTTCTACAACAATCTTCCATGCAGCATAATCTTCTGTGAGAAGATTCTGAGTTTGGAGACCATGGGGAAAGTGAGTAACGCACTTGCCTCAGGGGCAAAGTTTAAAATGAATGCAAAAAACCTAAGATGCTCAAAATCTAACATCTTGAATAAGGGCTGATTGAGAGCTGTGCCAGGCCGGAACCTCAGGCAGCAAGAAAGACAGGGAAGCAAACTCATCACAGATATCTTCAGAGACGACTTCTCTGCTTGTCTCACTTTCGATGGGGACAGCGGTCATGTTTGACAGTTTCTCTTGACTGGGGGTGATCTTAAATGGTTTTAAATTAATCTAAGTGAAGTAAAATGATAATGAATTCTATCTTGGTATAAAACTATATTTACGTTTTTTCTGTAAGTGTTCATATATCTGCTTTTCAAGTTTTCAATATTTTTAACTACTTTAATGTTCTGGAAAAAAACATTAAAAACACATAAAATTATGTTTAGGAAGCTCATTTTTTCTTTCCCCTTCAGGCAAATTCATGGCAGTGAGATTGAAGGTTGTAGGTGCATGCTTCATGGAATAAATAAATCTTTCAAGAGAAGGAGAAAGTTCTTCGTCTCCTAAGTAACATTTAATGCCAAAACCCAGAAAAAGTATATATTGACCTTAAATGTTACGCTAACTGATATGCAAACATTTACTAACCTTCTAATCTTACAAAAAGGGCTTTGCGTTTTCAAAGCCTGTGCCAACCGACAAAAAAGCTACATCGATTGCTTTTTATTCCCTCAAGTGATTAGTAACTGTGGCCAGGAATTTTGACCTTAATTTGAATCAAGGTTAAGCCAAAGATATTTGTGGCGTTTTTGATCATCTAATTTTCCCACCAGCAGTGAGGTAAGAAACAGCATTCGCTCTCCGAGTGCCCGTTCCAAGAATCGCCACCAGAGGGCAGCAGCAGCAGCTGTTTCTCAAAGTCTGTGCTTGAGCTGCAGGTGGACCCAGAGACCCTGATGGGAAAAGCCCCTGGCGTTCAGCCTGGAGGTGGACAGAGGTATGGTTCTGCCACCCTGTTCTCTCACAGCCTATGACGCTAAGCTCAAATCTATTATTACACTTATTAGTATAGCACTCTGTTGCTTGAGAGCCATGCATTATGATGGTAATAAATTTAAACCCAAAACATCAGGAGTGTAACCTCATCCCCACCTCTGCTTGCTGTGGGGTCTATAGTTTGTCAGTTTTGTTAACAAAAATAGGAAAAGGATGCAAAACTTGCCCCTCTGCCGCAACCTTTGGTGTTGCCAACACCACTCTGAGAAGACACTATGATCCATTATTTTTTGGTTTTGGCACTGAACTTTCTATTGCAAAGTGGGCACGGAGCAATTTTCGGAGGCTTTTTTGGGGGGAGATGCGGGAAGGGAGGGTGCTGCCTAACGACCTCCTATGTTAACCTGGGCGTCTTCTCCCCAGAGCCCCTGCGCGACGCTTGGCTTCACCAGCATTGTGATCGGTATTCTGATGAGCTCTCAGGACTCCTGGTGATGCCAGGGAGCCGTCCTGAGCAACAGCTGAAATCTCCTTCTGCAGCCTTCACATAGGAGAAAGCCGTCCTTGTGATGCTTCTGTTCGCCGTGGAAGGGATCTGAGTCTGCAGCAACCTCAAGTCTTGCCTCCCCAGAAGAAAGAATTTGAGGAGGGGCACAAGATGGGAGAGAGAGAGGCAAGTTTTAGAGCAGGAGTGGAAGTTGATCAAAACACTTTAGTGCAAGAAGGAAAGGAAAGTACACTTGGAAGAGGGCCAAACAGGTGACTCAAAAGACCAGTGTGCAGCTTGACTGTTTGACTTGGGTTTTATTCGTTGGCTACTCCCGGGGTCTGGTGTCTCTTCCCCCACTCCCAGGATCTTATTGGGAAACTGCTAATGAGTTTCACCTGTTTTCTATCTATTAGGAGCCTGCCTTTCCCTGGTGTCGGCTGTGATCAGTTATTACTTTCGAGAGACAGTTAACAACCTCCTGACCATCACCTGATGGCCCCCAACACTCCTGGTGTGTGTGTGTCTGTGTAGCGGGGAGCCCTCTCCTGCCAGCTCATGCCCGACTAGCTACCCACTGTAATGTTCCTACAGGCAACATCATTAGAGAGGGGATGGGAATTGTTTTTGCATTTGAGGCCAGTGCACAGTTTCTAAATCCACGGGTGCCCAGAGGCAGTTATGGGGACCATAGGTGTGGCTTCCTGGTCCCAGAGTGTAGTATGTACTGTTTCCCTCACCCCTAAGGGGAGGCACTCCCTGCCTTGCCTGGTTCTGTGGGGTTGTTCTAGGAGCTATTTCTGGAGGTCTTGGGTGCTGTCCTCAACTACAGTCCTTCCACTGCTTTTATAAACCGCCAATTCCCTTTATTAAATTCCCTTTCTCCCTAAAATAACTAAGGTGGCTTCCGTTTCCAGCTGTTAAACAATGACAGTAATAGGTATTTAGCATAGATCAGGGGTTGGCAAACTTTTTCTGTACACAGCCAGACAGTAAATACTTTAGGCTTTTGGGGACTTACAGTCTCTGTCACAGCAAGTTAATTCCGCCACTATAACACATTAGATGAAGGGGCATGGCCGCTTTCCAATAAAACTTTATTTACAAAAGCACGCAGCTGGCCCATGGGTTGTAGTCTGCCAACTTGTTGCATAGAATACTGAGTGTTTTACTTTCTAAAGTCAATGTGCTGTTGTTACCATGTTTGCATAGGGGATACAGCCAACTTTATCTTGTTCTACCCCCAAGTGATTCCAGACTAGCCAATAGGAAATTTAAAATCCACGAACAAGCATCTTCTCATGGGCTCTGTCATTTATTTCTTCATTTATATATTCATGTGATCAACGGCAGTTTCGGTCACCGACCTCACAATCTGTACAGTGGTAACTTGCCCAGATTCATCAGTCAGGGTGGTCTTTTCTGGTGGTGAAAGGTCATGACAGGTTCCCAAATTCTGCAACCAAGGAGCAGAAGTCAAAAGATTGTTGTTTGATGGTTTGTGTGTCCATCTCCAGCAACCATAAGAAAGTGCACGGTGCATCGGAGGCTTGCGATAGACAGGTGTTGAAGAGCGAGTGATTTGCAACCTAAGCCTTTGGACAGGCATTTGCAGACTCAGAGTGGTGTGGGGTCAAGCGTCGTGTGCTGGTGTGCCGGCACCTTATTTCCTCTTTGAAAGGGCCTCCCCCATGGTCAGTTCCCCACCACACCCTTCCCAACAAAGGGAGCGCTGTTGGAAAGAGTGAGGAGGGGAGGGGCCGGGTGGAAAACTGACCCCGGGCAGGCCCTTCCTCCTTTGTGTCCAGACAGCCAGATGGACACAGGCCTGCCTTGGCTGCAGGGGCCACGACAGGTGTGGAGATGCCTGCGGGTGAGTGGACGGTGGGTGGGCTGCCTTGTCATTTTCCACGATCTCTGATTTGGTGAGAAAGTGGCCCTCCTTTGGGATTATTAGCACCTCCGCCTTTGAAACGCAGCCGGCCTCACATGGGGCTCGCTTCCTGAGTCAGGTCTAGGAACCGGGAGGCTCTGCCTCCTGTGTGACCCTTGTCATCCCTAACACCCATGAGCGTGGGCCCTTCAGCCAGCAGCCCACGTGCCCACCCTCTGCTGTGCCCCCACTGAGCCCTGCACAGAGACGCCGTGTAAGCCACCTCCCCTGGGGTCCACTGAGGGTCCCCTGACGACAGCAGCCAGGATTTTGCTTGTGGAGCATCTACCAGGAGTGACACCCCAGCCTCTAGGAGTTTTAGCCAGTGCAGGCCACCCTAGCCTGTATCCTTCAATATCATGAGAGAAAAACATAAGCCCCAGAGAGCCAGATTCGAGGACTGGAGGTGTGGGGACGGTGGGGGAGAGAATCCTTGTTCCAGAAGCTGAGATGGTACCAAATGGAGCCAGCGCCCCATTCCCAGTGATCTGGGATGTCAGTAACCTCCCCAACTGTGCTAATTGTTAGTGTTCCCTGTATATCGTGTGTTAAAAGATAATTCTCAAAAAAGGTAAAATCGTGACTGTCATGCAGATTTACAAATGAATGCATGTTAATGATTACATTCTATTCTGCTCACTAGTAAATGATGAAACCCCACAGATGTTACCACCAGTTCTAAAGAGAATCCTAAGAACAGACACATTATAGATCAGGAATGCTGAAATGTCTGCTCAAATGAAGGCAAGCTTGATTCTTTCAGAGGAAGGAGTTCAACTGGGTGTCTACCGACTGCCCTCCTCTTATAGGATCTCTAGCCTTTATAGGATTTGCATTTCTATATGAATGATTTTTGCATTTCTGCCAGTTATCTTCAACTTAAAGATTTGTAATATAGCTCAAAGACAATGAAAGACTATAATCAGATGGGTGTCCTCTGCGACAAATAATAGTTTTCCATTGAAGCACAAACTTTTTTCTACATACAACAATTAGACAGCTAGTATTTAATAAATACTAAATTAATCCATGTGAACTTCTTAGGATAGATACGAACTCATTTTCTGTCATAAAATTGCTGAACACAGAGCTGGCCTCATAGGTACTCAGGAAATAGTGAATTAACAAACAGATAAATGAATAAATGAATGGTGACCGTCCTTGACTTCCTGTCCAGCTCATGCTGACTTCCAGATGACCAGTTAGTTGTTACCAAGCCGAATGAAGCCATCTCCAAGAGGACAAGGAGCCTTTCATAGAAACACAGCCTAGGGATGTAAAGGAAGAATAAACTATGCATTTATTGAAAATATTTCAGAGATGGTTAAGGCTAATGAACACTGCTGGCTGTTGCCCAAAGCCCCTTGGCCTGTATTGCCGGCATTTGCTGATAATTAATACTTTATCAAATAAGGAAGTGAACAACTTTTTAAAAAGCTTCTGAGTATATTCACTATTAGTTACTGTCCACACACGGCAACATGGCTCTGGAGGTTCCGTGCCAAGTCAGACATCCTGATTTTTTTAAATGAACTTTATTGATGTATAGCTTATATACAATAAATCTCACCTACTTCAGGTGAGTCTCACCTGAACTCATTAATTGCAATGATTTCATGAGTTTTGATTAACGTATACACTCAGGTAACCATCCTAATAAAGACATAGAAGAACATTAGCATCACCCTTAAAGTTCTCTGTGCCCCTCCATCACCCCCATTCCCAACTGTAGATAACTCCCTATCTCTTTTCTGCCATTATAGATTAGATTTGCCTTTGCCAGAATTTTAAATACATGACATCATAGAATACACACCCACTTCTTGGTCTGGTATCTTTTGCTCAGAATAATGTTTGGGGCTCCATCGATGTTGGTGTATGTCACTTCTTTCTTTGTTGACGCTGCCCCAAGTAGACAACTTTGGCATGACTTAGCTCCCCTTGATGAAGTCACTTGAAGATGTCACTTATTCGGTTTTATGTTAATTTTCTCTGCAGACATGCTACAGGCAGCTCCCCTCGGCCAAGCTCATGAACTCCGGAGGGACTAGAGTATACAGTCTGCACAGAGAAGTTCTTGTCTGGCTCCGACTGTCCGTATCGCGTGGCTGTATTATTTCAGAAAGCGTATTCAAGGAGCGGTAAATCCAGCATTTATTCTAATTCCTTCACATTTTATGGCAGGGCTGAACCAACCATAAAACAGATTGACAGATATAGGGAGAATGAAATCCTGTATTTTACAAGCTAACGACTTTACTTCATTTCGTGTCAACGCCAAGGGCTGATGAATGGTTCTGGAATTTCTGAACTGAGACGTTCCCCCCAGCTCCAGAGATGGAGCATTGCGAGAGCAATGGTCGGAGTCCCAGCCCAGGCCGTCTAACCTCCCCAAATTACTCCCTATTCATTTTTCTTTGAGATGGTTTATTTAATGAAGGCTGGATACTCAGGTCTCCGGCTCTGCAGTGCCACCTAGAGGCTAAGCTGCTCCAGGTAAGTTATACGAGGATGAGACGAGTTGCTCTGAAACCTCAACTTCTTGTAGGATGAGTTTAGATATGAAATTAACTTATATGACAAATATTTATCCAGCACCAATTATACCCGGGGGACTGAACTAAATGCTTAACCTCCACAGATGCATTGCACCTGAAGGGCTAAAAGTGCAGCCAGAAATCTTTATTTTTACAAACGAGATGAGAAGCATCTTGACTGGAAGCTGTGGTTTGCAAGTAACAGAAAGTGCACGCCATTGGCCCCCTCAAGTTATTCTATGGGTTCAATAGAATCCTAGTGAAAATCCATTGAGGAAATGGATAAGCTTACTTTAAAAGTTGTGTGGCTTGAGCCCAGGAGTTTGAGACCAACCTGGGCAACATCAGGAAACCCTACTTCTACAAAAAAACAAAAAACAAAAAAATTAGACAGGTGTGGTGCCACGTGCACGTAGTCCCAGCTGCTCAGGAGGCTGAGGCAGGAGGGTCGCCTGAGCCTGGGAGTCCGAGGCTGCAGTAAGTCATGATCCCACCACTGCACTCCAGCTTGGGCAACAGAGCAAGACCCTGTCTCAAAAAAAAAAAAAAATGCATGGAAGAATACACGTCCACAGATGACCAAGGAAGAGTAAACAGGGTGAGGAGAGGGCGTTGAAAGGAGAGACACAGTGAGGGGAAGCAGTGAGAGGACTAAGGTGAAACAGTAAACTATTACCCTGCCATACGATGCAAATCCCTTTCTTATTTCTCCCTCAGATTGCCCTTAAAACACCATTTCCGTGTTAATCTTTCTGGAGTTGGTTTTTACTTCTCGGGAAGTAGGTGGGTAGGGGATTAAGGTTATGATAAAGCTCTGAACCTGGTCTCAAGGTGGTGTCTTTGAGACCAGCTTTTGAATTTTTTAAATTGTAAATTAAAAACAAAACCAAAAACACACAAAAAGCAACTTCTCCTTTAATCTTGCATGTTCATTTTACAAACCTCATTAGTCTACATGTGAATCTAGCCAACTTTCACATTATGCTTGAAGAAAACATTAGCAACTTTGTTAATTAACTTTCATCAAACGTTTTCAACAGCATATGTTAATGGAATAATCTCATCTTTCAAAAACACTTCCGTTTTTCTTACTACTTAACATACTTAACTCTTAAAAGTTGAATAAATCTTAAATTCTGTTAAACATCTCAAATCATGTAACCAGGTTTAAACTTCACATTTTCTTAAACTTTTCAGCTTAAAATTACTAACCCCAAATCAAATGCTCACTCACACATTTTCAGCTGGAGTCAGAAGACTATTGTCAGAAACTGTATACCAAATATAGAGCTGTTCGTTCATTATTTCTTTCTCTTTCTTTTCTTTCTTTCTTTTCTTTTTTTTTTTTTTTTTGAGACAGAGTCTCGCTCTTTCACCCCGGCTGGAATACAATGGCATGATCTCAGCTCATGGCAACCTCCACCTCCCGGGTTCAAATGATTCTCCTGCCTCAGCCTCCCGAGTAGCTGGTATTACAGGCGCCCACCACCATGCCCAGATAATTTTTGTATTTTAGTAGAGATGGAGTATCGCCATGTTGGCCAGGCTGGTCTCAAACTCCTGACCTCAGGTGATCTCACCTCAGCCTCCCAAAGTGCTGGGATTATAGGCATGAGCCACCGCACCTGGCCTTATTTTTCTTTTAAGAGACAGGATCCCACTCTTCGCTCAGGCTGGACTGTAGTGGTGCAATTATGGCTCACTGCAGCCTCAACTTTCTGGGCTCAGGTGATCCTCCCATCTCAGCCTCCTGAGAAGCTGAAACCACAGGCGTGCACCACCAGGCCAGGCCAAGTTTTTGTATTTTATTTTTAGGGACGGGGTCTCACTATGTTGCTCAGGCTGGTCTCTAACTCCTGGGCTCACACGATCCTCCTATGTTGGCCTCCAAAGTGTTGGGATTGCAGGCGTGAGTCGCCACGCCTGGCCATAGAGCTGTTCTTATAGGTAACATGACATGATACTATGGTTTCAATAGTTGCCTCTGTTCCACATATAATTCTAAACTTTCCTAAGGTTAAAAAATACTTCCACGACAAGGAGACAACAGTAAGCCCCAAAATGAAGTTGGAGTTGTCTTTTCATCAGAGGTTGAAGTCATGATCTTTGGAGCTGCAGATATTCCGGGAGGCCTTTTCCACGCCTGGGAGAGACGAGTAGAGACTCCGTGCAACCGGCTGCCAATGAGGACCCAGGGCCGTGCCCTCCAAGGGGCATCTTGCACCCTCTTCCCGTGACTCAGGTCTCTGCGTTACCCAGTTCTGGCCAAGGTGGGGAGGGTAGTGGACCGGCTTCTTCCCTAGATTAACACAACCGATTCACTCACTGCTTCATTGTCCTCGGATTTTTTTTCTTTTGCATCTTCCTGTCTGGCTGGGCCAGGATGCTTAGGGGTCCTTAATGAAAGCAGAATGAATCCTGCATGTCCCCAGTAGCTTTGACCAGCCCGATAGCGGCAGCTTCCGGGTGGTGCCCATGACAGGTGAGTGGGGGTGACTCCGGAAGCTCAGCTTACAGGAGGGAAAAGAAAATCGTCCGGGGCACCGTTTCCCTCCTCTCTCTTCCACCTCTCTCTGCAATGCCAAGCCCCCACTTGCCAAAAGAGGAAAATCCAATCTGATCAGTTTCAGTTCCAGATAGAATTTGGTTTTCTTTTCTAGCATATGGGTGAGCTACTTCCGTGGGGGGGGGGGGGGGGGGCTTCCTTCTTTCCATTTCCTGTAGCTCAGTCACAGAAGTTGCCTTTCCTTCTTTGGATACACATCTGAATATTCTGAATCCAGGATTCAGATTTGGAGCCTAGGGGCAGGTGGTTGGGCTGCTCTGTAAGCCTTGGTCCTGACCCCTGTGCTGTGCTGTCACTCAGCCTAGGTGGAGTTAAAATGGTATTCTTTGGTAACAGGTTCTTGTTAAGAATTTAGGAGTAAGGAGTTTTAAAATAGGAGGGCAATAGGTGAGCTAGGATTTGCAAATGCTTGGGGGGTCGTGCCTGTGACAGTCACTCATGAGTCCTTCCATCTCTCCCCCCTCCCTTCCTCTTCCTCTCTCTTTCTGTCTCTCTCCTCCCTCCCTCTTCAGGAATGCCCCCCATTCACAAGTCAACAGACACGGTATCTTTTTCATCCCAACCAAGAGCAAATAATTAGAAACAGTTTAAGAGTGTGTGTGTGTGTGTGTGTGTGTGTGTGTGTGTGTGTCCTCCCTAATCTCTCCAATCCATCCAACTCTCTCCCTGCCAGAGTGACCATCCTGGAAAGGAGACCCGATAAGGGCAGTGTCCTATCCAATGCCACAACACCACCCCCAGTTTCATTGGTCCAAGTGTGTCCAGAATTGGTGGGTTCTTGGTCTCACTGACTTCAAGAATGAAGCCACGGACCCTCGCGGTGAGTGTTACAGCTCTTAAGGTGGCACGTCTGGAGTCTGTCCCTTCTGATGTTCAGATGTGTTCAGAGTTTCTTCCTTCTGGTGGGTTTGTGGTCTCGCTGGCTCAGGAGTGAAGCTGCAGACCTTCGCGGTGAGTGTTACAGCTCTTAAGGCAGCGCGTCTGGAGTTGTTTGTTCCTCCCGGTGGGCTTGTGGTCTCGCTGGGCTCAGGAGTGAAGCTGCAGATCTTCGCGGTGAGTGTTACAGCTCATAAAAGCAGTGTGGACCCAAAGAGTGAGCAGCAGCAAGATTTACTGCAAAGAGCGAAAGAACAAACCTTCCACACTGTGGAAGGCGGCCCGAGCGGGTTGCCAATGCTGGCTCGGGCAGCCTGCTTTTATTCTCCTATCTGGCCCCACCCACATCCTGCTGATTGGTAGAGCCGAGTGGCCTGTTTTGTCAGGGCGCTGATTGGTGCGTTTACAATCCCTGAGCTAGATACAAAGGTTCTCCATGTCCCCATCAGATTAGTTAGATACAGAGTTTCCATACACAGGTTCTCCAAGGCCCCACCAGAGCAGCTAGATACAGTGTCGATTCGTGCATTTACAAACCTTGAGCTAAACACAGGGTGCTAATTGGTGTGTTTACAAACCTTGAGCTAGATACAGAGTGCCGATTGGTGTATTTACAATCCTTGAGCTAGACATAAAGGTTCTCCACGTCCTCGCCAGAGCAGCTAGATACAGAGTGTCGATTGGTGCACTCACAAACCTTGAGCTAAACACAGGGTGCTGATTGGTGTGTTTACAATCCCTGAGCTAGATATAATGACTCTCCACGTCCCCACCAGACTCAGGAGCCCAGCTGGCTTCACCTAGTGGATCCCGCACCGGGGCTACAGGTGGAGCTGCCTGCCAGTCTTGTGCCGTGCGCTCGCATTCCTCAGTCCTTGGGTGGTCGACGGGACTGGGCGCCGTGGAGCAGGGGGTGGCACTCGTCGGGGAGGCTGGGGCTGCACAGGAGCCCATGGAGGGGGTGGGAGGCTCAGGCATGGCGGGCTGCAGGTCCCGAGCCCTGCCCCGCGGGAAGGCAGCCAAGGCCCGGCGAGAAATCGAGCGCAGCGCCGGTGGGCTGGCACTGCTGGGGGACCCAGTACACCCTCCGCAGCCACTGGCCCGGGGGCTAAGTCCCCCATTGCCCGGGGCCAGCAGGGCTGGCTGGCTGCTCCGAGTGCGGGGCCCACCAAGCCCACGCCCACCCGGAACTCCAGCTGGCCCGCAAGCGCCACACGCAGCCCCGGTTCCCGCTCGTGCTTCTTCCTCCACACCTCCCTGCAAGCTGAGGGAGTGGGCTCCAGCCTTGGCCAGCCCAGAAAGGGGCTCCCACAGTGCAGTGGGGGACTGAAGGGCTCCTCAAATGCCGCCAAAGTGGGAGCCCAGGCAGGGGAGGTGCCGAGAGCAAGCGAGGGCTCTGAAGACTGCCAGTACGCTGTCACCTCTCACAAGCTAGGGTTTCCCAACCTCAGCACTATGGACATGTAGGCTGGGTCATTTTTTGGTTGTGGGGCTGTCTTGTGCATTATAGGACATTAACAGAATAGAATCCCTGTCCTCTACCCATTAGATGCCATAGCAACCTCTCCCCCAAGTTGTGACAATCAAAAATGTCTTCAGACATTGCCCAGTCTGGCAAGGAGAGTGGGAGTTGGTTGCCTGTAGTCCAGTGTCACAGGTGGAGTGGGAGTTGGTTGCCTGTAGCCCAGAACCACTGATCTATTGGTTGCTAAATCAGTAGGCCTCTGTAATTCCAGCACTTTGGGAGGCCGAGGTGGGAGGATCGCTTAAGACCAGGAGTTTAAGACCAGCCTAAGCAATATAGTGAGACCTCATCCCTACAAAAATATAACAAGCTAGCCAAGTGTGGTGGTGTGGATCTGTAGTCCCAGCTACTCAAGAGAGAGGCTGAGATGAGAGGATTGCTTGAGCTGCGGAGGTGGAGGCTTCAGTGAGCCAGGATCGGGCCACTGCACTCTAGTCTGGGTGACAGAGTGACACCCTGCATCAAAATCCAATCAATCAATAATTTATCAATCAACATGGGGGTGCAAAATAAATCATAAATAAATAAGAGAACAGGTACAAAATAACATGCAATACACTTATTATGAGCAAGAGGGAGCTCTGTATGAATACATGCAGTCATATGCTTGGAATATTTCCACAAGTCTGTGTAAAGATCTGGTAGTCTTTGAGAGGAGAAAGAGGGATGAAAAGTTTGGAGAGAGTCACTTTCTTTTCACTGTCTGCTTTTTGTATAAGTCAATTGTTCTTACACCATGGGCTTATATTCTTTTTTTTTTTTTTTAAGAGACAGGGTTTCACTCTGTCACCCAGGCTGGAATGCAGTGGTGATGGGATCACAGCTCACTGCAGCCTCAACCTCCTGGGCTCAAGCGATCCTCCCACCTCAGCCTACTGAGTAGCTGGGACTACAGGCGTTTGCCACCATGCTCAGCTAATTTTTATTTTTAAAGTTTTTGTAGGCTGGGTGAGGTGGCTCATGTCTATAATCCCAGCACTTTGGGAGGCTGAGGTGGGCAGATCACCTGAGGGCAGGAGTTTCAGACCAGCCTGGTCAACATGGAGAAATCCCTTCTCTACTAAAAACACAAAAGTTAGTGGGCATGGTGGTGGGTACCTGTAATCCCAGGCTGAGGCAGGAGACCGAGGCAGAAGAATCGCCTGAACCTGGGAGGCGGAGGTTGCAGTGAGCCAAGATTATGCCACTGTACCTTATGTACTGTATGCCACTATGCCTTAGTGACACAGTGAGACTCTGTCTCAAAAACAAACCAAAAAAAGTTTTTGTAGAGATGGGGTCTCACTATATTGTCCAGGCTGATCACAAACTCCTGGGCTGGAGCAGTCTTCCTGCCGCAGCCTCCAAGTAGCTGGGATTACAGGCATGAGCCACCATACCCAGAACTGCATCATTTTAAAAGGAAAGTTTCCTTTAAACTTCTCTCCAGATACCCGCCCTCTAAGCCAAAGCTGGCTGATCACATTAATTTGAAATTATATTTTATAACTTTGGTTAAATTACAGTTTACAAAATTTTGTTCTTTGCAAATTAATTTCAAAGATTTTCATTTCCAAGGAGCTAATGTCCTCTATAATTTAATGAGATTGATTATTGTATTTTTAAAAAAGTATTTACTTATTTTTAAGTGACAAATACAAGTTATGTTTATCATGTACAAGATTGATAATTATAATTTAACCAAAGAGCTGATGACCGTTTCACCGGTCTTCTCTCCTAATTGCACATATGTGAATAAGTTCTTGCTAAAAAATTCCTTGAATGTATGTTTCCGGAAGAGTGTTAAATTGAATGGAAGCTCCTGAGGTCCTGGAACCTCATCTCCCGTCCATGTCAATGCTCAAGCGGAGCTGGGCTGCCTTACAGTTCCTCAGTGTGGAGCTTCCCCTCCCATATTCCAACCAAGGATTTGGTGATCAATGCGTGTGTGGAGTCCAACTAGGGCTCTGTTTCTTTGTTTGTTTGTTTGTTTTTTGAGACGGAGTCTTGCTCTGTCGCCCAGGCTGGAGTGCAGTGGCGCGATCTCGGCTCACTGCAAGCTCCGCCCTCCCAGGTGCAAGCAATTCTCCTGCCTCAGCCTCATGAGTAGCTGGGATTACAGGCGCTCGCTACCACACCCAGCTAATTTTTGTATTTTTAGTAGAGACAGGGTTTCACCATGTTGGCCAGGATGGTCTCGATCTCCTGACCTCGTGATCCACCCGCCTTGGCCTCCCAAAGTGCTGGGATTACAGGCGTGGGTGCCCGACATAGCTAGGGCTCTTAATACAGAACCAGAAATGCCATGGATAACCTGTCTAACCTTGTGGATATGATGGCCAGGGGGACACTTGTCATTCTTGGCAGGTCAGCATCTATTTCCTCTTGGTAACAGCCCCCTAGTTTCTTTTTGGGGACCCACGGCTCCATCATAGTATACGGCTCTATGGCTGGGTCATTCCTGCTGCCGACTTCCCACTCTGGTCCTTAAAGGAGCTAGATCCTCCCTCTCCCCGCAAGACCCAGGAGGATGCTGGTGAGATGCCCTTTCACTGTGGATCTTGAATAAATAACACGGGCATATAAGGGAATGGGGAGGCTGCTGATGGCCAGGAAGGCACCTGTGCATAGGTGACAGTGTCCTATACAGGTATTAAATGATGCCGTCACCTGTACAGGTGAGAGGCAGCCTCTTCCTCCTCATCAGCATCCTGAACCTCCCTTAGTCCTTTCATATCTTGTCGATTTCAGGGCCTCCAAATCCTTCCTGGTTGTCTTCAGCTGCCTTCCCAGAGTCAGGTCTGTGGCTTGCCCCTATCTGCAGTGGATGGACAGTGTTTATGGGCTCATGATCAGAAGACAGTGAAAAGGCCACAAGGGACAGAAAAGCAAAGTGGACACGAAGACAGGTGCATGTTCGGATGGCCTGGGCTTGCCCCTGGAGTTCCGTTCTGCGGTGCCTCTGATTGGCCGCCCTCCTTGCCTGGAAACACCACCAGCTAGCCGAATCCCTTCCCTGGGGAGATGTAAGGACCATCGCACGGGCTTCCGGGGAAGACGCCCAGGTTCAGATCCCAGCTCTGCCATTTACCAACTGAGCGATTTTAGAAAAGCCACATCACTTCTCTTTTCCTCAGTTTTCTCATCTGTAAAATGGGAAAAATAATAGTACCTGCCTTCTAAGGTAGCTATGAGAATTACATGAATTAATACCCACACATTTCCCCAGCACAAAGTAAGCATTGTATAATTATTATTATTACACTGGTAAAATATTTAGAATGTGTCTGGTACATCTTTACCTTCAGTATATTTTATGATTCTGATTATTATCATCATCATGATCGCCACCATTACCATTAGCTCCAGGGCAAGGCCGGTGACGGTGTTGCTTTATTTGCATCACTGGTCACTCATATATTTTGTTTTTTCCATCTCAACAGATTCTCTTGTCAGATGAGTCAGACGACTCATAACTCATTTCACCGAGAAAACATCAAGCCTGTCATTGTGTCTGGCCCCGCACACATTAAGAAGTGCTAAGCTTTTCTTTTTCTTGTTTTTCATAGACTCGGCTGGACAATCACGCCTGGCATTCTCTGTAATTTGAATAAACCTGAAAGTGCACCGGTAGAAAAGTAGATTTTTAGATACTTTGTGTCTCTCATCTCACTTGATTCTCAGACAGTCTGCGCGAAGCAGGCACCGTCACTCTCCACGGGATGATACCGAAGCCTGGAGCCTTTTGTATGTAGCCCAAGGTCGTTTAGCCAGGAAATAGCAAAGCTGGGACGTAAAGTGCCTTTGTTAGACTCCCCAGAAGAGGTCCCAAATCCACGGCCCGTGGCGCTGAATACAAACTGCAGATGTGTTTTGCTTGGCTCATACGGTGTTTAAAAACATGTCAGGCCAAGATTTGAAAACCAGGGTATTTTAAACGAAAACCCATTTCCAGCTTCTTTTGAAAAATGGGAAGAGCTGGCAGCCCCAGGCTTGTGTCATTCCGCGGAGCTGAGTCTCAGCTGCTCCATTCGCAGGGCCCGGTCCCCGCCACGCCCCGCGGTCTTCCTGGCACCAAAGCCGAGTATCCGCAGCTGTTCATCCTTGTGCTTCGGCCGCAGCTCCTCTTGGAAGAGAAGAAGCTTTCTTTATGTCCCTGTTTCTATCAACAACGAGAAAAAGAGATGCAGTTCGAGAGAGCTAGGTGTTACCAGAAAAATGCGAGACAGCAAATTTCTTTCTCTGTGGAAGGGAAGAGTATTCCTGCGTGTTTAATACGCAGACGGAGGGTGTCTGTGCAGAAACCATCATCCGGTTCCTTCATCTGTTTACGTTGCTTGCCTGCCCCTACGGGCGTGTATGATTTTTCCTCTTATTGTGAATCCTTTAAATTAATTACTGACTCAGAGAGGTGGCTTTGCAAAAGGGCAAGGGTGGGAGAGGCATTTTACAGTGGATCAGATATGAGAACCCATGTCCTATTAATATTCAAACACTGACCAGCTGCTGTGGCCAAGCATGAGCCCGTCAGAGCCCGCTCGTAAGAACCGAAGCTGGCGGCTGAAATCTGGCACCACTGTGACAGGGCGGACGGAGTGGAGATCATCCCCGATGGCGATGGTGGTGGTGAAGGCTTTACAGAAACTCTGCGACCGGCCCACGGCCTGCCTTGGTGTCTTCACAGGTGGCTCATCTGTTAGCCCCGATGAGTTTTGGGCGAGTCTTGGCGTGGAGATCATACTGGGTATGGCCTGCTTTGGTCAGAAGAACCAAACAGGTTCTAATGCGCAGCAGTCCGTTGTTTTAGGTTGGTTTTCTTTCCCAGGAGTCCCGTGATGCAAGCTGACGTGCGGCCTCCCTGGACTCAGAGGGTTTAACCTGCAACACTGCTTCATAGCAGTAACCCACAATTATCAGGAGCTTGAAACCAAAAGAATTTATGGTTGGGCTCAGTGCTCACGCCTGTCACCCCAGTAGTTTGGGAGGCTGAGGCGGGCAGATCATTTGAGTTCAGGAGTTTGAGACCAGCCTGACCAACATGGTGAAGCCCCGTCTCTACTAAAAACACAAATATAGCTGGGCGTGGTGGCGCACACCTGTAATCCCAGCTACTCGGGAGGCTGAGGCAGGAGAATCGCTTGAACCCAGGACACAGTGAGCCGAGATCATGCCATGTACTCCAGCCTAGGTGGCAGAGCAAGACTCTGTCTCAAAAACAAAACAAAACACCACAAAGAATTTATTTCTTGCTCACAGCTCTGTGGGTTGGTTGCACTTGAGCTGGCTTGGTTTCAGACCCTGAGGGGCTTATCAAGCTGAAACAGGCCCAGAACCCAGGCTGAAGGAGCAGCCACTCCCTGGGGGACAGGGGTGGGATAGCGCACTGTCCTCATGCCTGCATTCCATCCGCCAAGGTGCATCCCCTGGGCAGTCCAGGGGCAATGGAGTGGGAGGTGCATTCTACCCACGGAGAAGCCAGGCAGGGAGAGAGGGGTGGAGGAGCTGGGATCCAGTTATATAATCCACCACACACCCTTTCAAGGCAGGAATCAGAGAGGAAGACAGAATCAGCTCTGGACCCTGGGGGACACACACAGCTCTGTCTCCATCGAAGGCTGTCCGTCCTCCACCCCGGCTCCCTCTCTCACTTCTCACACCTCTTGCTGGCCATGGCTGTAGTGCCAGGGCACCCTGAGCCTGTGCAGGCATCTTTCAGCAGACGGGCACTAACACATAGCGGCTAAGCGCATAAATGCTGGGTCCTCGGTTCAAATCCCAGGTTATCTGGGTGGTTCTGAGCAAGTTATGGGACCTCTCTGGGCCTTGGTATCTTTGTCTGTGTAATGGGGATGATAACAGCATCTACCTCATTGTGTGTTTGCACAGATTAGATGAGTTGGTATGAGTAAAACACTTAGAACGGTGCCTAATGTATTGCCAGCACCATGGAAGTGCTGATGCTGTGCAAGCCAAGCCCCCTTCAAACTTATGTCTCAGTTTAAAATGTGGGCGTCCCACCCAAAGGCTCCCGAGAGATGGCTGGTCTTCCTTTCCAGGGATGTTACTGCACTACAGAGATTGCAAATTGGCAGGCCAGAGGCCAAAACCAACACGCACGCAGCTTGTTTGGTCTGTCTAGGATTTGAGAAAAATTGGAATTCATTCATAACATTTAAAACTTCGAGACGTCCCAGATTCATTTAGAAAGACGGGAAGAGGTGGCCAGGTGCTGTGGCTCTCGCCTATAATCCCAGCACTTTGGGAGGACGAGGCAGACAGATCACGAGGTCAGGAGTTCGAGACCAGCCTGGCCAATATGGTGACACCCCATCTCTACTAAAACTACAAAAATTAGCCGGGTGTGGTGGCACATGCCTGTAATCCCAGCTACTCGGGATGCTGAAGCAGGAGAATTGCTTGAACCCAGGAGGTAGAGGTTGCAGTGAGCCGAGGTCATGCCACTGCACTCCAGCCTTGGGCAACAGAGTGAGACTCCCTCTCACACACACACAAAAAAAACAAAAAAGGGAAAGAAAGATGGAAAGAGGCTCATGCCTGTAATCCCAGCACCTTGGGAGGCTGAGGTGGGAAGACTGCTTGAGGCCAGGACTTCAAGAAAAACGGGAAGATCCCACAAAACTGGGCCCTCCCATCCCACATGTGGAGACAGAGAAGCAGCTGCCTGTTTAGATGGGGCACCGTCCCCGTTCACCCCCGCCCTCCCCGCTGCCTAGGCACGCTGGAGGGTAACACCTGGGATCCCCTAGGCTAGGGGCAACACACAATTCAGGTTAATTTCACCTGCCTCTCTTTACTTTTTAAAATGTGGCTGCTGGAAAATTTAGCATCGTGTATGTGGCTCACGTTGTGTTTCTGTCGGACAGGGCTGGTCTCCAGTGACAGGTGACGCAGAGGTGGAGGGTGACTGGCGACAGGCTGGCTTCAGCTTAGGTCATTGGGGTGCGTGGTCTAGGGCATGTTAGGGGTCGTGTCTGAGCTCTACTGTTGACATCTGGAGAAAGGGCTCCTTATGACACACCTCGCAGGATTGCAGTGTTGATGAAGTGACTTTGATTTTAAGAGCCCGTCGCTGTGTAAACGCCAGCTCAGTCTAAGGGTGGCTGGGGTTCGTGGCACGAGAAGGACGTAAGAGCGCCACCTGGCATCCTCTCTCTCCTTGGCTTGAGTTGTTACTGAATTCCTAATTTCCGATGGGTGAAATTAACCTGAATTGTGTGTTGCCCTTAGGCCGGGGGATCCCAGGTGTTACCCTCCAGCGTGCCTAGGGAGCGGGGAGGGCGGGGGTGAACGGGAAGCGGTGCCCCATCTAAACAGGCAGCCTAGCTATCTCCACATGTGGGATGCTCCCAGTTTTGTGGGATCTTCCCATTTATCTTGAACTCCTGGCTTCGAGCAATCTTCCCATCTCAGCCTCCCAAAGTTCTGGGATTATAGGCGTGAGCCTCTTCCCATCTTTCTAAGTGAATCCAGGACGTCTGGAAGTTTTAAATGTGATGCATCTCTTTACCACCCGGAGAGCTATTCGCAGAGAAGGTCTGAGCTGATGGCGGGATGGACGAGATCATGAGCACAGAAAGCTTCCCGCAGCAATATCGTCGAAGGACACAGGGGGGCAGCATCGCATCGCATCGCATCGCGTCGCATCAGAGCTCCTGCCCGCACCGCTGCCGCTGCAGCCTCCGCAGCGCCCCGCTCGCACCCCGCCACTCTCCTTGCCCTCTTTCCGGAGGCTTCCCTGCTTTGGCTTGACCTTGACCTGTCCTTGTCCTTCAAGGCACCATCCTCTTCCTTCTCTCTTTAATTTCCTCTCCCCTAATCCTGCCACTCCCAGCCCCAGTCCCAAGCAGTTTATTTCAGGACCAGCAGAGCCAAGGACGCAAGGACCGTCTGTCAGAGTCTAGAACGCTCAAGATGATCTTCTACCCCCGTGCCCGTCCTGGCCCTGACCTCATGCACAGAAAGCCTGGTGTTTCCACGGAAGACTTCCCAGGCTGTAAATCACGTCCTAGTCTGACTTGCTCCGCCTTGAAGCCGACTGGAGAAAATGTCAAGTTTTGATACTTATTAATTTTTGCATAGTTTGCACCACAACCAATCTTAGGAACTGACAATGCTATGGAGTGTATGAGGGTAGTCAATTTTGCACGTTAACTTCGCGAGTCTGTGGTGCCTGGTTGTTGGCCCAATACTATTTAGATGTGAAGATATTTTGCAGATGTGATTAATATTTATAATCAGTTGACTTTAAGTAAAGGAGGTTACCCTTGTAATGTGAACGAGCCTCTCCCGATCTGTTAGAGAAGAAATGGAGGGCAGACCACTTTAAACGCACGGGCATTAAAGGGATTTTTGTAGAAGTTTAGGATTTTACAAAATAAATTGTGCACGCACCGTTTGTTAGCGACTGCTGGAAAATTCACCTGTGCACCAGCCCTTTGTGTCTATTATGGGGCACAGAGGCAGCCCCTTGAGTGGGTATAGAAGGACCAGCTGCTGTAACAAACAGGCCCCTACGTTTTAAAGAAGAAGAAATTCTGCCTCAAGATTATAACATAGAAATTCTGCCTGGGTTTTTAGCCTGCTGGCGTCCCCTGCAAGTCACCACTACAAGGAGGCCTCCACAGTCAGGAACCAGTTCCTTAAAATCTCTCTTCACTTAGCCATTTATCTCCGTCTATCATCTATTCATCAACTACCTATCCACCTATCTATCTACCTCCCTGTCTCTCGATCGATAGCTCTATCTAATCTACCTACCTATCCTACCTATACCTCTGTCTATTATCTATCTACCTATTCCTCTATCATCTATCTACCCACCTACCTATATACCTCTATCTGTCTATTATCTACCTACCTCCCTATACCTGTATCTGTTGATCCATCTATCTAATCTATCATCATTATCATTATATCTTTCTTCCCCCGAACACACACACACACTCACACACTCTCACATACACTCTCACAACACACACTCACAAACTCAGACACACTCACGCTGTCACACTCTCACACACACTGTCTCACACACACACTCACTCTCACACACTCATACACGCTCACACATTCTCTCACACACAGTCACACACACTGACACAAACACTCACACACTTTCACATACACACTTACACACACACATTCACACAAACTCACACACACATTTGCCGCCTGTGGGTTCTATTTCTCTGGAGAACCCTGCCTGATACAGGCGTCATGCCATGTTCCCAAGAGGAAGCCTGAGGCTGGAGGACCCTGAGCTTTGAGCCCACCGCTGCATGGTTCACTTCCTACAAAACTGCTCTCCCCCCTTGGAAGACTACTTTCAAACAGGACGTATCACTTTAAACACACGGGCATGAGAGCGGTGTCTGTAGAAGTTGAGGGTTTTTATAAACCAATTGTGCATGTCCTGTTAGAGCCTGCTGGAAAACTCACCCATACAGGGGCCCTTTGTGTGTACTGTGGGACGCAGAGCAACCCTGGTGTGGGCACGGAGGGACCAGCTGCTGTAACCAACAGGCCCCTACGTTTCAAAGGCGCCTCACCATAGTCACGCGCTTTCCAACTCACATCCGCAGCACACACAGGGACCCCTGGATGGCAAAGATGGCAAGAGGAGAGAAAGCAGAGAAAAGACAGATTCCTAGATACCTCAGCCCATTTCACAGTAAGAGGGAAACACCAGTGGGGGCCAGGAAGAGGCACTGCCGGCGGGGCTCATGGTGGATGGGGCAGGACAGTTGTGTTAGACCTCAGCATTTCTGCCTTAGCCTCTACCCAATTTCTTTTCTTTAATGGGTTCTTCTTACACTTCTACCACAAAATTCCAGCCAGGGTGATATGGTTTGGCTCTGTGTCTCCACCCAAAGCTCCTGTTGAATTGTAATCCCCTGTGTTAGCGGAAGGGCCTGGTGGCAGGTGATTGAATTAAAGGGGTGGACTTCTCCCCTGCTGTTCTCAATAGTGAGTGAGTGGTCATGAGAGACCTGCTTGTTTTAAAGTGGGTGTTGCCTCCTCCCGCTCTCTCTTCCTCCTGCTCCAGACACGTAGGACGTGTTTGCTTCCCCTTCCTCCATGATGGTGAGTTTCCTGAGGCCTCCCCAGCCATGCAGAACCGTGAGTCAATCAAACTGCTTTCCTTTGTAAATTACCTGGTCTCAGGCCATTCTTTACAGCAGCGTGAGAACAGAGTCATACAAGGGGGATTCTGCGTTCGTTACTTGTTACTGCGATTACTGTAACTAGAGCCAGCTTTCCAAACAGATCCATCCTTAAAAGTCCAGTGCTTAACCTGAGTGTGTGCACGAAGGGTGGGAGGTGGGAGTGAAGCATAGGAAGTCAGGAGGGGGCTTTCATCTTTTTCTTTTTATGCTTCTGGTTAGTTTGAACATTTTACCAATGTTTCTTCAATAATTACAAGGCACCAGTTCTGAATCATTTGGGGGAAGTATCTCCCATATCTTGGATCAATAGTTTGTTGATATGATTTAAATCCTGTAAAATATTTTACATAATAAGCAAAAGAAACAAGTGTGTCACATTCCTAAGGAAATGACGCCGAGGGGCCGTTGTGCAGCGTTGGGAGCTCATTGAGTAATTGTATGACACGGATAGAAATGTTCCGCTGTGGCTGGGCGCGGTGGTTCACGCCTGTAATCCCAGCACTTTGAGAGGCTGAGGTGGGCAGATCACCTGAGGTCAGGAGTTCGAGACCAGCCTGGCCAACATGGTGAAACCCCGTCTCTACTAAAAATACAAAATTAGCTGGGCGTGGTGGCATGTGCCTGTCATCCCAGCTACTGGGGAGGCTGAGGCAGGAGAATCGCCTGAACCTGGGAAGCGGAGTTTGTGAGCTGAGATCGGGCCACTGCACTCCAGCCTGGGCAACAGAGCAAGACTCCGTCTCTAAATAAATAAACAAACAAACGAACTGTTCTGCTGCTTTCTAACAATGCTCAGGAAGGAGAAAGAGGTGCTTGTTTCCTCCTGCCTCAGCTCTTGCCAGGCTGTCTCCACGTCCCCTGCTTTCTCCCTCGTGCCCTTGCTTGGCCTTGACCTGGAAGCAGGGCAGATCAGCCGTGAGACGGCGTTTTAAGGTTTGCCTCTCCTCTCCTTTCCTTTAGAAAGAAAACCATTGGCTGGTGGCCTAAGCTTTTCTGGAGGAGAGAGATGAATATTGGTTTGCAGCCCATTTCTGCAAAGCCCTATTTATCTCACACAGATGCAGGAAGTTAAATTTGATGATGCGCGTAGCTGTGAAGGAGGGTGTGGGAGATGATCCCCACTCCACGAAAAGGGAGAAAATGAAGCATTATTACCTCAAGAAAGGGCTCTGATTGGGCCGTCCTTGGAAGTCAGATGCTGCTGCCAAGTTATGGAAAACCTGGTGTTCAGGAGAGAGGAGGCACCGAGGCAGAGCTTCTCCAACTGCAGCTCCTTTGCACCTTGAAACAAATCCAACAGGCGGCAGCCCACCCAGGCTTCAGGGGCGTGTGGGTGCAGGGCGAGGGCTGAGCAGACACCGGGGGGATGGTGGGGCTTTGCAGGGTGGGCACCCCCGGCACAGGCGCCGCGTGGTGGTGATGCCGGGGAGCCCGTTGCGAGCACCTCCAGGGTGAGGCGTGCAACCCCCGAGTCCATCTCTGTATCCGTCATCACAGTGCTAATCACCCTTTCCTTTACAAATGCAGAAATTCAATGAAATCGAGTTGGAAAAAATACACAGCTCCATTAAATGACACAGAAAGCGGAAAAGGTCAGGAGTTGATGACTTGAGGCAACGCTGCCTATCGGGGCAGAAGTCTCTGCCATCTTCTTGAGCCCTTTGCCTCTGTTGGCTTCAGGGCAGGGCCGGCCTTTTCTGTGCCACGCCTGTGCCTGAGCAGATGAAAAGGCTGACTGGACCAGCCTGTCTCATGCACACATCCCTGGAGCCCAGACATCTACACCTAAATCACACCCTGAGCTTGGCGGATGTTGCTTCCTAAAGGAAAACCAGGGTGTGTGTTCTCCTATATAAAATGGGGGTAGTAATTACAACGACAACATAGGGTTTATCCTGAGCAGAACACCACTCCTGAGAGGCCAAGGGGGCGTTCTTGTTAATCACAGGGAGACCGCAGGTGTGCGGTGGGCAAACGGGAGGTCTGGCCCCCCTGACAATAATGGCACCTCATCCAGCAGAGGCTGTGGAGCTGAGGACCATGGTCCAGAGAGGGGGCTCAGCAAACTCGAGGAACGGAGGGAGGGCTCAAAAGCGCCTTTTGAGCAACGTTCTTTAGAACTTAGCCTGGAGGTGGGTGGTGGGTGCCAGAAAGGTGCTCCCAGCGCGGGCCGTGGGGTCCCTCAGATGTTCACATGCCTGAGAGCATTTTCAGTCCCAAGGCATCTCTAGAAACAACACTCCCGTGTCGCTCCTTGGTTTTCAGTCTCCAGCTGTCTCTAAGAGTGGCCCCCTGGTCTGGCTATGTGGCCACTGACCTGGAACGTTCCAGAGAAGGTTCATATTGCCATGTCTTAGTTTCTCCCCCTCCATCTGACTGAGTCAGGGGTAGAGGGGGTAATTGTGCCAAAGGACTGCCGGGTTTGAATGTGGAAGACTCAACCCTCCAGGCGGAATCAGGACTCAGAGGTGCTGGTCTCTGGGCAGCGGGGTCCCTCCAGGGAAGGCCGAGGGTAGCCGCACCTGCTGCTATACCCACTGCTTGCCCACCCCAGTCCCTCTCGTGATGGGAACTGGGCAAAGGGACAAGGGGAGTTCTGGACTCCTGTCCTGCCGCGGGAGACACGGTGCAGCTCCAGGTGGTGGTGCTGGCCGGAGCTTAGTTCCTTTAGGACGTTTTTAAGAAAAAGCGATCATTTGACTGCTTGGTTATTGTTAGACCATTCCCATAGAAATA
This sequence comes from Pan troglodytes, assembly GCF_028858775.2. NCBI lineage: Eukaryota > Metazoa > Chordata > Mammalia > Primates > Hominidae > Pan > Pan troglodytes. Next base: position 136,807,909 of record NC_072408.2, on the reverse strand, counting down.
AAACGTGCTTCCTCAACTTTTCAAAGGCAGAGCAAATGCGGCTGCCTAGCTTCCCAGAACAGTCCTTAAAGACACGTGGATTCTCAATCTTCTGAAACAGAGTGCGCTTTTGAGGCACGAGGTAAGTGGTCCCCAAGGCCATGTTCTCTTCCCTGGCAGCTCTCAGCCAAAACCTCACTCCCTCCTGCCTGGCTTGCCTGCCCCCCTCCCTTCCCGGCAGCTGGAGGGGGTGGCCCTGGGATGTCCCCCGCATTTCCTATGGTCTTCTCTGCAATCGTCCGCTCCGTCTCTCCTCCTCTAGCCTATGTGGTCTGAGATGCAGGGCCCGGCCCTTCCTGGTTCATATCACAGCTTAAACAGCTATTGAATGAATGAGTGGGGAAAATGGGCCTCATCAATGCATGTGACCAAGGCTGATGCATATGGACGGGAGAAATAGCCCTCCCAGGAGAGAAGGCAGTGGAGGTGGGGGCAGAAAATACATTGAATCAGCCATTTGTTCTACTCACTGAGTAGACTTTGAATCAACCATTTGGTCTACTCAGACTCTGATGGGAAGAAAGAAGGGGGGGTGGTGATGGTTATTAAGTGGTAAACCAACAAGACATGCCCTGGAGACATTCGTGCTTCATGCCTGCCTCCTGGTGCCTGTATTCTACCCTGGGCCCGCTCTGCAGCCATAGATTTGGGGGGCGATTGTGTGTGAGCACAGCCTGGCTCGGAGCCGCAAGCCTCCCACCAGGCACCTGCCAAGGCCCTTGCCCAGCACGGGGTATTCAGCCTGCTGCACCCACGTGCGATGTGGGGTGCGTCCTGGGAGTGAGGGGCGAGACACCCATGGTGGCCACTCAGCCAGCGGGGCAGGAGCTGCAGGAGAGATGCTCTGATACCCTGCCCTTGGTGCGGGCAGTGCTGGCAGGCATTCCACATGCTCCTGAGAGGCTCCTGCAGAATCAAGACCTGTTGCTCAGAGCACGGCTAGGACCTGAGTGTCTGTGTCTCTCCAAGTTCGTGTGTTGAAATCCTGCCTTCCACGGTGATGGTATTAGCAGGTAGGAACTTTGGGAGGTGATGAGGCCATGAGGGTGGAGCCTCATGCATGTGATTAGTGCCTGCATATAGGAATCCAGATTGAGATTAGTGCCTGCATATAGGGATCCAGAATGAGATCAGGGATCCAGAATGAGATCAGGAATCCAGAATGAGGTTAGCACCTGCATGTAGGAATCCAGAATGAGATTGGCGCCTGCATGTAGGAATCTAGAATGAGGTTAGCGCCTGCATGTAGGAATCCAGAATGAGGTTAGCACCTGCATGTAGGAATCCAGAATGAGATTGGCGCCTGCATGTAGGAATCCAGAATGAGGTTAGCGCCTGCATGTAGGAATCCAGAATGAGATTAGTGCCTGCATATAGGGATCCAGAATGAGATCAGGAATCCAGAATGAGGTTAGCGCCTGCATGTAGGAATCCAGAATGAGGTTAGCGCCTGCATGTAGGAATCCAGAATGAGGTTGGCGCCTGCATGTAGGAATCCAGAATGAGGTTAGCGCCTGCATGTAGGAATCCAGAATGAGGTTGGCGCCTGCATGTAGGAATCCAGAATGAGATTGGCGCCTGCATGTAGGAATCCAGATTGAGATTGGCGCCTGCATGTAGGAATCCAGATTGAGATTAGTGCCTGCATGTAGGAATCCAGGGCTCCAATGTCAGCAGCAGGGTCCAGGTTCCCTCTCTCCATCCCCTGGCTTTGCTTTCCTTGGGGGTGAGGCCCTTCTCAGGGAGGTTCCGCCTCAACTCATGGCATCATCCAAGGTGGCTGCCAGCAGTCCCTGGGCCACCAGGCTTCCAGGAAGAGGTTCACATATAGGAAGGAAGCAGATCACGTCAATAAAGGCCCCGTCCCCCTATATCTAGTAAAAGTTTTGTTAGCTTTGTATTGTGTGGCGTTTGCTCCTGTGTGAACTGTGACCAGTCAGACGAATCCACTGCTTCTCTTAAGCCAGTCGTGGCTCAGTTCCGGCGCTGGAGATGGGTAGCCCCACAAAGCCGCATGGGGGAAAATGTGCAGCATTAGAAATGGAGACTGCGTGATGCTGCTTAAGAGACTGCTGGGGCATCAGCTGAAAATGGCTGCCACCCTCTGCGTAAAATCGTGCACCAGAGCTCCGCTGTGTCTATCATCTTAGCCTCCTGAAGAAGGGGAGGGACACAAAGACTGGAGGGAGGAGCTGGGTTTGGGGGATGAGCCAGAAGTGGCGGAGTAGAGAGAAGGTACTTCCAGGAATATTTCTGGGAGAGTGGGTGGGGAAGGTCTCCCCCTCCACCCTCAAGGGGAGGCTCCCCCTCTCAGCCTCAAGGCAGCAGAGAGCTGCCCCTCTGTTTGCTCCAGCGGCAGACAGGAGACGGGAAGGCCCCAGCGACCAGCCCTGATTACTGCATTTGATGAGCCGTTCCAGGTGAGCTTTGGAGAGTGGCTCTGGAGCTTCGATTGGAGAAGAGCATTCCTTAGCACCACTGGTACGGCTAACTTTCTGGTATTAAAAGCTTCTTACCTTTTCTTTTTGTGCAAAATACATGGAGATCTAAAATACTCAGCAAGTGCTCCACGTCCCACACAATTTTCTGACATTCTAACTGCTTCTTGCAAGGAGCTTTAAGGAGTCCCCTCTCTACCTTCTTGTTTTTGTTTTAATTGAGGTTACAAAAGGTCTCTTTGGTGGCCTTCAGCTGTCGGTCCCCCTCCTTGCTTATAGCTATAGGCTCCCTGCCACTTCTGATAGCTCTGTCTGTTTCTGAAGGCCATGGACACTGGCAACTCAAGGGAACTTGGACCAGAGCCACCCACAGTCCAGAGCAGCAGATCTGGCTACCAAAGACCTACTGAGGACCCTCGAGGGTGGTGAGGCTTTGAGGATGAGGATGGGAACGCAAAGGTGGGGTGAGGCATCCCACCACCAAGTGGAGTTTGAGCCTGGAACAGCTAAAGCGATTAATAGAACCATGTCACCGAAAGACACCACATCCTGGTGATAATTATGTGAAATCTGGATCCAGCCACTGTAATCTGGCCATCCCCTGAGCTTCACAGTTATCTGAGTTAATAAGTTAGCTTTTGGGTTAGGTGAGGCTGGGTTGGGTTTTGTCAGTTGAAATGGAAAGTGTCACATCTTGTAAGGTGAAGATGTGACATTTCCTTGGTGTAGGGAGAGCTGTCTCTGTACACTGTTCCTAACAGGGTGGACAGGTGCATCCTACAGGACTGTGGTGTCTCAAGGCTGTGGGCAGCAAGCCCGCCTTGCAAGACATTGCCAGGTGCCCTGAGGTTCAGATGGGAACATTCTTTGCATAGACATTGAGACTATAATGGCAGAGGAATGACAAATCCCTGGGTCACTTGTACATTTCCAGATCCATAATAGTCCTTGAAAACACTTCAACTCATCAATTCTTCCTCAAGGGGGTTTTGAATAGAGCATGCAACACTACAAAGACAAGTTCTTAGCGGTGCCACAAAAACAGTTGACTAAGGGAAAAAGAATGATCTTACGTCAGCTATCTAAGAGTCTAAGACTGATTACAATATCAGGCTGCACCAAAATATTTGGAAGATAGAACATGGGAGGTAAGTCTAAGACTTGCCTTGTTTCTAGAAATAAGTTTCCAAACCCACCTGGAATTATCTTTATGTTCTACTCTTTCCAAATGCCATCAGTCTACTCATAATAAAAACATCTAAAGTTGATGAAGCACCTCCAATATTTCGGATATTGGTCTACACAGATTATCTCATTTAATCTTCTGATTGGTCTACACAGATTATCTCATTTAATCTTCAAAATGGCTCCATGAGGCAAGGGTTATTCTTATTTCCTGTTACAAATAAGGAAACTGAGGCTTAGAAAATGGTTCTCTGCCAAGCCTTTTCTCGTCAAGTAAAAACACTATATAGCTTACGTGTAAGCCAGATTCAAGGACAGGGAGGCAAGGGCCAGTTTCCAGAAGAAAGGGGTTACTGTTCTTGGGCAAAGGGGATTGTTAAGGAGACAAAAACAAATATCCAACAACACTTTCTGCCAAGCAGACTGTTTTGTGGGTGGTGGATTATAGTGGAAAACAGTCGTCTGGTTTTCTGATATCTGTTTACTCTTCTCCGGGCCGGAGGGATTGATTTGCCTTGGCAAAGGTCACCCCTTCTCTCACTCAGCTCATGTGCTTCAGGTGGAGCTAAACCCAGCTCCTGTTCCAGAAGTGGTTATAAGATTCAGGCCTGATCAATCAGAGGATCACATTCCCCTAAGGATATTGGTTCAGGAGTGGTCACGTGACTCAGGCCTGATCAATCAAAGGATCTCATTCCCCTAAGGATATTGGCTCAGGGGTGGTCACGTGACTCAGGCCTGATCAATCAGAGCTTCACATTCCCCTAAGGATATTGGTTCAGGAATGGTCACGTGACTCAGGCCTGATCAATCAAAGGATCTCATTCCCCTAAGGATATTGGCTCAAGAGTGGTCACGTGACACAGGCCTGATCAATCAGAGCTTCACATTCCCTTAAGGATATTGGTTCAGGAGTAGTCATGTGACTCAGGCCCGATCAATCAGCATCTCCTGCCCCTAAGGATATTGGTTCAGGGATAAGCATGTAATCAGTTAGAACCTATGGGACTGAATGAAGCTAAGTTGATTTTGTTGTTTTATTTACCTATTGCAAAAGAAACACTCCCTCACACTTTCCCCCAGGCTTGACCTGAATGGCATTTGGTTTGGAGCTGTTGGCTGCCATCTGCCCACCGTGTGGGATCTGGGGATGAAGCTCATGTGGAGACAGGAACACTGAGTCCCTGAGACACTGTGGGTGTTCCTGGATCAAGTGGCTCCTGAAACCCATCTATCCCTTGAGTTTTCAAATAATTGACTCCTAAATAAGTTTGAGCTATTTTTAGCCATTATAACTAAAATAATTATGACAATGATTTAGTTATGGAGAGAGGTTTATAATTCAACTCACATTATTAAGCACCTGCTGCATGCCTGGCTCTGCACACATGTTATCACATGGAATTCATGCGATCATCCTGTGGCCTGTTTTGCTTGATTTTTCAACAGATGGGGGAATGGGGCTTACAGAGGTCAGGTTTTCTCATGTCCTCAGTCCCATTTTTCCCCATCCAAACCACTGTAGCTGCTATTTCCAGTCCTTAAAAGTCCTAGTTTTTTTCCTTCATTTTGAGATATCTTTCCAGAAATGTCTCCTTTATACTAGACAGAATGACTCAGGCATATAAGAACAAAATAGGCATGTGAGTGTTGGAGGGGAGTTGGTGGTAAGGATGAAGCTTTCTCCAATCATTGATGTGAAGCAGTCCACGGACGTGTTGTCATTCTAGCTATTTATGTAAAACAGTTTTCCAAGGAGTGGGGATTTGGACAATGCTCGTAGATCCCTCTCCATGTTTAAGCACAGTAATAAAACTCAGAGCAGTGGGCAAAGCAGGGCCTTGGGGGAAATTTTCTTTGTGGGACTGTAGGGGCAAACTGTGGAACTTCTTCTGACTGTTCCTGTAAATCAGCATGGTGCTGGGAGCTCAGGATGAACCAGATTCTCCCAACAGAATAAAGAATGCCCTTTCCTTTGAACATCATTTCATCATGAGGATTCCGGGTTCAACTGAAAAATGAATTTTCAGTGGCTGCAATCCTCCAAGCTTTGAGCTGCTGGGCACTGGTTTTCCAAGCAGCACCTGGAGCTCGGTCTCTTCTTTGCCATGAACCTCTGCCCAGGTTCGTTATTATGCTTTGATTGAACAGATAATACCCATTCCTGTCAGCAGAATGAGGCAATACACAGTGCTAAGAGGAATCTCCCAGCCTCATACCTCCCAAAGGAAAATACTGCAAGAAAACAGACCCCACTCTTGGAGAGTTCATTGGAGCAAGCTGCATGAAGGAACTGTGTCCAGAGGAGCAAGTAGAGTTAATGAATCCCAGAAGGACAAGGAGGCACCCACAGAGTAAAGGGGAGTGACCATCCCCCAGGCTGAAAGGGCTGGGGAGGGAGCCTATTTCTGGAGCCCAGTGACTGTGAGCTGCAGGAGATGGTGTGCTGAGAGAATGTGGCTGGCAGCAAGGGCGGGAGGAAAATACCTAATCTCTTTTTCCTCTGATCTATCGGCCTCATGTCAGGTACATCCATGGGCTAAACTTCCATTGAATGCAGCTTCCTGGGACCTGCAATAGGCAGAGGGGTAAAGAATGGGTCTAGAGGGATAAAGGGAGGCTGAGAAGCTGAGTTTATATCTGTGTCGGTGTCACCTGTCACTAGAGTCTGTTACGTCTGGAAGAATATGATGGTGCCATCTGTCACCTCAAAGCGTGAACTTACTGTAACCGTTTACTGTCTTGGAGTCCAGACAGAAGACCTAAACTCTGGATAATGTATCCTTTTAGTCTATGAAGACAGACGTGGGTGGACTCTCTGACGTGTCTCTTCCAACCTTATTTGTATGCACACAATTTTAAAAAAATCAGTGTCATTCTTGAACTCTCTAAGAAATTTAGCAACATAAATTTTAACATTTAGTAATATCAATTTAACATTTAAGTGCTTCTGTCCAACTCTGCTAGAAGACAAAAAAATCTTCCTTCATTCAACGAAAATTTCCAAGATAGAAGGTGGCTGTAGTGTCCTGTGTGTGAGTCACTTGGCTAAACCAATCTTGTTCCTGTTTCCCTCGTCAGGATGGATATTTGACCAAGTTCATGTCCCAAACAATGAGACATGAGGGGATGCATGTGAGTGTCTGGGAAAGGCAGCCTCTCTCGTAAAAGGGTCAACAAGGAAGACATAGCTGCATCTTCTTCTGCCGATGGTGTTGTTTCTGGACGTACACTGGAACTGCAGCCACTATGCTGTGTGACCATGGGGTCACCAAAATAAAGGGAGGATCAGGATGGCGGGTGGGAAAATGGAAAGAACAGGAGTCCTTGATGATGCTACTGGGCTGTGAATTAACCAAGCATAGAGCCTGCGCTAGCAGTGAGCTTCTTATGATATGTGACAATACATTTTCTTTTTATTCCCTAAGCTGTTTTTATCCCTGTTGCTTGCAGCCAAAGTCATCCTACGTAGATAAGCCTCTTCTTGCCAATATGCATTGCTTCCCTTAGCATGGCTACATTTCTATATCATGCTAAAGAATTGTCTTTTTCAGGGGTGATGAGCACAGGAGTGGAGCTCTGTGACTTCTGGTATCTTTGCACTGGTCTTGAGCATTTTTGAGTCTTCTGTTACAGGCAGACAATAATCTCAGTGGCAGATTAGGCGAATGTTGGCTTTGAGATGGGCAGTTCCTTGGGTCCATGATGTGCATTCCACGTGATTTCTGAAGTTCACAAACATATGGACACCAGGTCCTGATCAAGTATGATGTGGTTCTGTGCTCTTCCAGCAGGAGCCTCCTAAGAGGAGGGTACATCTGAGGGCATCAGCTGTGAAAGGAAGACTCTGCCTCTGGAGCAGTTACTGACTCAGTTGAGAGATCATTTCTGCGTTTTCTTTCTTTTCTTCAACCTTTATTTTGAGTTCAGGGCTACATGTGCAGGATGTGCAGGTTTATTACATAGGTAAACATGAGCCGTGGTGGTTTGCTGCCCAGATCATCCCATCACCGAGGTATGAAGCCCAACATCCATTAGCTATTCTTCCTGATGCTCTCTCTCCCCCCACCACCCACCTCTGATGGGTCCCAGTGTGTGCTGTTCCCCTCAGTGTGTCCGTGTGTCCTCATCATTCAGCTCCTACTTATAAGTGAGAACATGTGGCGTTTGGTTTTCTGTGCCTGCATTAGTTTGCTGAGGATAATGGCTTCTAACTCCATCCGTGTTCCTGCAAAGGACATGATCTCATTCCATTTCATGGCTGCATGGTATTCCACGGTGTATATGTACCAGATTGTCTTTATCCAGTCTATCATTGATGAATCCCCAGTTTTTATGGATGGCAAATGCCAGCACTCTCTTCTGGTCTCTCACCTATTCCAGAGAACCAGTGTTGTCCCGGTTTGGAAAGGCAGCCTGTGGGAGGTGGGCTTCATGTCTCCCACATGCAACACGTAAGCAGAACGCAGATGATTGCTCCTTATTATTAACAGGGTGAGGATGGAAAGGAATGAGAGCAAGTGACCCACATGCCCCCACCACCCATGCATCACTCTTCTTGCTGACCCCCACCCCCCCACCACCCATGCATCACTCTTCTTGCTCAGGTCTTCTCGTCCTTTAGTTCTTAGGTTATATTTTCCAGAGAGGGCTCCTTGGAACCCAGGAACCAGACAATTCCTCTTACTCAATAGCTCCACGTTAACCCCTTGCATCCCCTTCCTGACTCTCATCCTTCCTTTTGTTTTTATTTTCAGTTATTTATTTATTTCCTGTAGTTTAATTTCACGAAAGATAATGTCAAAGAGAACAGGCTAATTTCTCTAGGAAAAGGAATAACGTCTCAGGTCACTATAAAAAAAGAATCACAATTGTCTTCTGATTCAGCACCGCTGCCATTATCAATTTTATGCCAGTTATCTATCAATTCAAGTAAAGTTTTATGAACCTTGACAAAATATGTAAGCACTCCTTGTGTTTTATAGAACAAAGCGTTATTGACATTTCCATATTTTATATGTAGAGGATAAATGCATATTGATAATTGTGGAGCTGTTCGAAATGATAGGGGGATGCAGATTGATTTTGGGTCCTATAAAAGACTATGGGCAAGGAGGTGGAGGGCGGTTTTCAAGGTAGGATGCTTGCACCAAGATGCTGCACAGAGTTTTGGTGAATTGAGCAAAATGTAAAAACAAGATGAGGTCCAGAGAATGATTAGTAGAGAAAGCAGATGCAGAAACCTCAATGAGGCTCTGCTAGGCAGAGATACAGAGTCCTAAGACCCACCTCTATCTTTTGGGAACCTGGTGACAAAGAAGTGGCTCTTTAATATCCCTGAGAGTGAGTCCTCTCTTTGTGTTTTTCTACCTATAGATCCAAAAGAGTACCCCAGAATTAAAGAACATAAAAAATGGAAGAAGGTTTAGAACTCACCTGGTTTAATTGTTCTCAACCCAAGTCATGCTGAGAAGGGCTGGGGAGGGGTGTTGACATCAGAAATGCAAAAACTTCATTCCTAATTATTTTAAGTCCGAACTTTTAGGGCAGCATCCAGGAATCCGAAGTTCAAAAAAGCTCTCTGGGTCATTTTGATGCATATTCCCAAATAGGAATCTTTGATGAAGCCATTCTCTCCCTCCACTTTACAAGTAAAGAAGCAGAGGCCTTCTACAAGTTCTTTGACTTATATTTCTCTGAGTTTCATTGTGGAGACAGCAACTCACATCTCTATTCCTCGCCCTGACCTGGGTGAGGTCATATGACTAATTCTGTCCAATGAGATGTGGGCAGAAGTGACGTAATCCATTCCAGGCCTGGCCCTTAATTTTCCCAAGTTCCCAAAGGAGACTTCCTTGTTGATTTAATTATCAGAATAGGGCCAGGCACGGTGGCTCACACCTGTAATCCCAGCACTTTGGGAGGCCGAGGCGGGCGGATCACGAGATCAGGAGATTGAGACCATCCTGGCTAACATAGTGAAACCCCGCCTCTACTAAAAATACAAAAAATTATCCGGGCGTGGTGGCGGGCACCTGTAGTCCCAGCTACTCGGGAGGCTGAGGCAGGAGAATGGCATGAACCCGGGAGGCGGAGCTTGCAGTGAGCCGAGATCACGCCACTGCACTCCAGCCTGGGCGACAGAGCCAGACTCCGTCTCAAAAAAAAAAAAAAAAATTATTAGAATAGAAAAGCAATTAAAAAGTGAATAACCAGGCCGGGCGCAGTTGCTCGTGACTGTAATCCCAGCACTTTAGGAAGCCGAGGTGGGTGGATAACCTGAGGTCAGGAGTTCAAGACCAGCCTGGCCAACCTGGTGAAACCCCTTCTCTATGAAAAATACAAAAATTAGCTGGACGTGGTGGTGGGCGCCTGTAATCCCAGCTACTCGGGAGGCTGAGGCAGGAGAATCGCTTGAACCTGGGAGGCAGAGGTTGCAGTGAGCCAAAATTGCGCCATTGCACTCCAGCCTGGGTGACAGAGTGAGTCTCCCATCTCAAAAAGAAAAAGAAAAGAAAAAAAAAAGTGAATAACCTCAGTATGGATTCAATGTTATATCTGTTATAAAAAAATATTTAAAACTTAATAGGCAAAAATTAGCTCTTAGGTGTGCCTCTGTGGTTGGCTTTCTATTGACTGAACTATTTTAAAACTGTAGAAGTTCGCTTAGAGAATACAGCAGTGCATATGATTCTTATCTGAGAGCAACACAAATGTTTCCTCTCTGCAGCAATGCAAATCGATGTTGCTCATTGTAGATGCAATTGATTTCCATGCTTTAAGACATTTTACAAGTTTTTCCAATTATTTCTATCATTGCTACTGAAAACTTGGGAGCGATGTGTTCCACAGGGAACAGCTTGGATCCTTGAGTCACAGCTGGAGACCCTCTGCCCTTGTGAACTGGTGGCTTGCATTTGACACTGATGTGAGCAGAAAATAAACATTTATTGTGTTAAGCCACTGAGGTTTCAGGCTCATCTGCTGTAGTGGCTGGAGTTAATTACACTGAGATTGGTATTAAAGAGATTGGTATATATGGGGATTGGATGGCGGGTGTGTATTGAAAGACTATGGCTTGTGAAGTTCTCTCCTCAACTCTCTATGTAAGGACAGGTCTGGGCTGGTGAGATTAGAGAGATGTTCTCTGTTTAAACATGGGTCCTCATGTTTGAAATGTCACCACGGGAACTTCCTTGTGTGGGTTTCAATGTTGTGCCTTGGGAGGAGTTGCAGATGGCGTGATCACAAAAGGGTGAATGAGCTTGTCAGATCTTAGACAATAGTAGACATGTGGGCTCTGCAGTCAGGCAGATTTGACTTCCAGTCCTGCCTCTCAACTTGCTAGTTTGTCTTATCACCTTCTCTCTGAGCCTGTTTCCTATCTGTCAATGGGGACAACACACATGCCTATCTCACAGGATTTCTATTAGAAGAAATTGAAACACGTTCACATGAAGCATCCTTAGCAAATGTTTGGCTATTGATTTTATTGATTATTCTTCAATGTGGCAAGGAGTCAAGAGACGCTGATCAATTTACACTTCTGCTTAGGTACAGCAAATTGGATGGGGTTCTTAGGAAATAGGAGGCCCTGAAAGAAAAAAAGTTATGCATTCATTCATAATTATTTATGGAGTATTCATTCTGTACTAGCAGGAGCTATGGTTATAGAAGCTGAACAAAACACAGGTCTGGCCAAAATGAGCTGACCACTTGCTTAGGAAGGCAAACAAGATACCATCATTCCTGACCCAGAGCAGCAAAGAGTGTGCGCAAGTGTTATGTAAATTCCTACAAAGAATACCTTAGTTTGTATATGAATGTAGGTTGGGGCTGGTGGGAGGTTACCTTTGAGGTAGGTTTTATCAGTGAGTTCTGCCTAGGCTGTTGCAGAGATCCCCAAACAGAGGAACTAAACCTAAGTCACTTATTTCTCTCCACTGTAGCACTCTGAGCACCTGGCCTAGGGTTGGTAGGTGGCATTATGGTGTTAGGGAGGCACGATCCTTCCTTCCTCTGCTACCTCTGCACAGTAACGATGGCTCACCTTGCCTGTTACAGCTTACCGCTCCCTTCTTGGATGGAGTTTCCTGGAAATAGATACCAAGTTTGGGATACCGGCATAGGACATTCACCGGGGGTGTTCACGGGAAGAGCACCTGTAAGGCAGTGAAGGAAGCAAGGCTGCACAGAAATGAAAGTGAACTAAGATGCAGGTGCAGGAAGACCTGAGCTGATTTAGAGATGTCCCAAATTGGACAAGTAGGCTGGGTCTTTGTACATTGGCCAGTTGTTGGATGTGGGCTGGGTCTGTGGCTGTGGAGTGAGGCTGCTTGCCTAAGTGAAAAGTAATTCCCAGGGCAGGACTCCACTGTTCACTCTCTTCAAGCAGCCAGGAGGATAAATACTTCGGCCCAGAAGAGGAGATCTTGGTGGCACACCGCAGCCCTTCTCTCTAATGACAAGACCCAGATGTTGCCCATAGGCCTTGCTCTTGAATACCGTTCGCCTTAACTCAGCATATGGCCACTGCTAATTGCAAAGGACGTGGAAATAAATATTCTTGAGCAGAATAGCCATGTTCCCAGCTACACTTTAGGCTCCTTCTGCTAACAGAAGAAAGGAAGCATACATCTTGGGAATAGCCAGCAGTCTCTGTCCCCCGAACATTGGATGAGTTGGAGTCAGGCTGCAGGAAAAGGGAGAGAGCTTTGTTCTGGGTAGAGAAGCTGTTGTATGTAAAAGGTAGCAAGATGAGGGAAAGCCTGATGCCTTCCACGGAGACTTGCTTGTATTTGAGCATTGAGGAGCATGAACTACTGTGGAAGACAGTCAAGTGGGCATGTGTGTCCTGAGGCCAACTTCAGCTTCCTATCACTTTTCATCAAGTATTGGCTTTGTCTTTGAGACCAGCCCGCCATCCCCATCTCTAGCTGTCTGGTTAATCTCTGCCCAATGAGTGCAGACTCAGTCTGCATTTATAGCCTCTAACCCACCAATACTTTCAGCCAAGAGACAAGTTAAGTCAGCTGGGGTGCATTACAGATAACCAACAGTTTGGCTAAAGCTTTTAATTCCAGACTCCAGCTCTGGCATCTGGATTTCTCAATGGTCCCAGGATGAGATGTTTCCATCTGGGAGATCAGTGGTCACATGGGGCAGCTAGAATTCAAATGCACAAACATCCTCACAGGAAGAATAACTTGACTTTCTCCAGCACACATCGGCCTACACAAAGACCTGTGAATCCAAAGGAAGGCAGTGAGAAGTCTCACTGTGTGTGTGTGATGCAAGCACCTGCCTGAACTGCACACATGCAGTCCTGAAGAGCATACATGTTCTCCACTTGAATCATCCCTGTGAAACAGTGTCATTGGGTTTTTTACCTTTTTTTTCTTACTGATTTGTAGGAGATCTTTATATATGGAATACTTAGCCTTGTTTCTGTATTTTTGAACTGTAAAATTTCTCCAATTTTTTCATTTGCCTTTTGATATTGCTTCTATCATCAAATTCATTTGTCTAACCTAGAAAGGCCATTTCTACCTTGAGAGCATAGAATAACCCTTTCAGGCCGTTTCATTTATTTGCCATATGGAGACAACACCCTTATTGAATAATATATATTTTAAGCATCATTGTTGATTTGGCTTCTAGGAATAAAGATTTGTGCCTTTGTGAGCCAGGGAAGGGAACAGAAACCTTGAATCCTGAATGCTGTTCAATTAAAATTATACTAAGTGTTTGGGCTGGTCGGGCTGAAAACATGAATATCTTAAATGTTATTTTTATTTATAGCAGTTACACCATCAAAGGAGAAACTGGCAAATTAGAATTTAAACCAAATAATTTTGAAATGTAGGAGTAGAACATCCATACACTGACAAGAACGGATCAGGCAATGGGGATTATTTCAGCTGATAGTCCTCAGTCAGTAGCGTGTGGTGATAACTGTAGTGAATTCCAAAGATTATGTTCTCTGAAGGATGCAAGGATTTCTCAGTTGCAGCCAATGGTTGCCAAGTGGAAGAGCCCAGGGTGGTTCAATATGCCAATTTTCAAGAGAAATTAGGACATTGATATGAAATCTCTCATTTTAAAAATGTTGCAGTGATTTAAAAAACAACAACAACAACAGGGTGGCCACATTCTGTGCAGCAAATAAAATATGTTTGTGAGCTGGGAATGGTCTCTGGGTACTTGTTTATGGATGGTGGGGACTTAAAAATATTTATGAGGGGAATGATATTTATGGGGAAAATTAAGCTTCAAGGTTTTCCCCCTTCTCTGCTTCAGTGATGATGGTGATGATGGTAAAGATAGTGATGGTTATGATTATGATGATGATGGTAATGGTGATGATGATGGTCATGGTGATGAAGATGGTGATGGCGATAACAATCGTGATGATGGTGATGGTAGTGATGACGATGGTGGTGATGATGATGGTGATGATGGTGGTAATGGTGACGAAGATGGTAATGGTAATGATGATGATGGTGATGATGATGATAGTGACGATGTTAATGATGATGATGGTGGTGATGATAGTGATGATGGTGAGGGAGATGATGATGAACCTCAGCTCCCAACCTTTTGCTGGTGGCTGCACTGACCATCACCGAATGCTTCAGACACCGACTCTTCCGCCTCCATACACATTCTTCAGATCCTCAGGACAATGAGGATAATTCTGATCCGATATATCCACCCATAGGTCAAAGTTTGAATCCTGAAGCCATTGAAAGCACAATTCTTGGTGAGTAAGCAGCCCCATTTGGGGTTAGATCAGATACGTTTTAGACTATGACCACCAGTGAGCCCAGAAAACCCCCTATGTAGGCAAGAATTTGCTTCTAGGATGCAGGATTGGAAAGAGCCCTACTATATCCATGCAGATATTCAGAAAATGGTTACGCATTTTGCAAATTACAAATGTTCAAACACTTTTTATATCCTCTGCTTCCAAGGTGAAGAAATGGAGGATTGGTGAAATTCTTAGGGTCAGAGAAATAGTAAATGGGAAAAAATAGTTCTAGAGCCCAATCCTTCATAACCTTAGTCCAAGTCGGTTTTTGTGATACCATACTACCTATTTGTCTTCTTTGCAACCATCCTTCAAAACCATTTTCTGAATAACTGCATGGATATAATAGGGTTCTTTCCAACCCTGGATCCTAGAAGCAAATTCTTCCCTACAAAGGGGGTTTTCTGGGCTCCTTGGTGGTCATTGTCTAAAGCATGTCTGATCTAACCCTGAGGGGGGCTGGGTACTCATGAAGAACTGAGCTTTCAATGGCTTCAGGATTCATACTTCAAACTGGGACCATCCCACATGCAGGAAAAGCTTTTCTGACATGTACATGTGGGTGTTCATTGCAGGTTTTTGAAAAAGTAGGAAACTTACACATTTCTATGGTTACCTGTACTTCTTTTAACACGGCACTTTTCATTTTATTGTTTCTAATCAGAATCAAAATGTTAAGGTCCGACAGAACTCAAAGACTCTGACAATATAAATGCCAGCAGTGACAAATGGCTCTTGGGTTCCATGGTGTTTCCAGTGCATCTGTCAAATGCCATTATGCTTTTATAATGGCTGGGAATATTCATCTTTTGGAGGAAAAGTGCAATCATTCTAGCCTCTGAATTATGAAAAATGACAATTTCTCTCTTATGAATTGTCATCTTATGGTGTGACACACACAGCCACATGGCTGACTAATTTTATAAAACAAGCAAATCATACGAAAAAAGCTGCACTCCTATTTTCTAGGCTGCCCTCCTCTGAGGATTTGCAGTCTGTCACAGTGAGATTAATTTATGTGGCCAGGCTGGTTGCAATCCTGACTGGGAGGATAGAGGCATTTATGTTTGGAGGGCAGCTTGTACCTGCTATAGAAAGGGATGGACAACCATGATTTTGAGAACCTGAGCCTTGTACTCTCTAGCCAGGATGTAGACCCAAGTCTTCTGGGTTGCTGACTTTTCCAGTCCCGGATTCTAAGAACATTAGTTGGCTTTACCGGATGAAAATCAGTGATTTAGAATTAGTCCTTGGAGACATTCAGAGCATGAATCAATTCAAAATGGGAGTTTTCTGGCCACAAATTGGTATAAAAAATAATATAGTTTTTTTTCTAACTATTTTCTGCCTTCCCTGTGGGAAGATCCATCCCTGCCTCACTGATGACAAGCATTGGCATGTGAATTTCTTTGGCCAATGAAACCTGAACAGACGTAGGTATACCACGTGCAAGGAGGCATTGAGAACCATGCTGTGGCTCTACCCTGCTCCCTTCAAAAGGCTGCTTTTTTGGTCTGAGCCCCAGAGTGAAGAACACTGAGGAAGGGCTGTTGCTGACTCTTGAGGGATGTGTCCTATGAAAGAGAAACTCATATCCATTAATCAGATTTTGGTGCTATTTGTTAGTGCATCATAACCTAGCTTTAGCTGACTGGTACAAAGTCCCATAGCTCTGCAGTCATGCTTCCTAACAACAAAAATAAGCAGATGTGTGATAGAGGTGAAGGCTTCTCTTCCTGATCACTGGCTGTGATTCGAAAGTGAGAGTTTGACTTACCCTTTACCTCATTATTTTCTATTTTCCTCAGTTTATAGGACCTGCATATAGTCTGGGAAGAGAGAAGGTGAGATGAACTCTTCAACGTTGTCTACAATCCTTTTCTTCAGCAAGTAGATCTCAGTTTGAAACTCAAAAACTAAGAATGTAAGTATGTGTGTGTGTGTATATATATATATATATATACACACACACACACACACATGCATATATGTATATACTAAAATAAGTGTGTATTATTTCTATAATTATTTTCTAGCCAGATAGTTCTGTGTTATAAGACAATAATAAATCCCAGTAGAATGGGTAGGAAACATATTTGCTGAGTTGTCCCATCCTGGGTTCTTTGTCTCAAAGACAAACAGCTTGAGTTTGTATTGTTTCAGTGCTTCTGCTGCAAGCCATGGGGTTCCAGTCTTGCAATGTGTTTCTCTGATTCAGCTCTAAAGGATGGAAATAGACATACGTTATGCTGTCATCACTCTCATCAGGATCCCAGTCATGGGCATCTTCATTCTTATCCTCACCAGCCCAGTCTTCAGAGGGAAGTACTTGAACTCCTCATCTTCCCCCAGGAAACTCGAGTCTCCTGGCAGCTTTTTCTCTGACATCTTAGTGCTCTACCTAAACTACCTTGGCCAGAGGAGGAGGAGGGGCTCTCATTTTTTCTCTCAGCAGCTGCCACCATGGATGCTGAATCTGAGGATGGAGCCAGAATCTCTTCTGTCATTTAAAATGCTCAGAAAAAATAAACTGTTAAAGAAGAAACAAAAGCTAGCCATGTGTCTCTGTTATTTGTTTCTGTTGTAATACTCCACCCTACCTAAGGTGATCGATGACTTATTTTCACTCTCTGAAAACATGAGGGTCTCAGGATAAACAAGGAAAAAAAAATCGAAATATTATCCTCCATCAGAAACATCTACCAGCTATGCTGTCCACTCTTTTTACAATACAGCTCAGTTGAATGATAGCTGGAAATACAGTATACATTTATATCTCCCTAAATATCTTGAAGTTAATGGTGACCTAGAACAGGAGTCAGTAAACTATGAACAGACCAAATCTGATCTGTTGCCTGTTTGTGTAAATAAAGTTTTATTGACACTCAGCCATGCCCATTTGTTTAACTAATGTCTATGGCTGCTCTGGTGCCACAATGGCCAGATTGAATCCGTGTGACAGAGTCCATATGGCCATAAAGCCTAAGCTTTGACTTTCTGGCTCTTTACAGAAAAAGTTTGCAGACTCCTGCCTCAGAAGCAACTTCATTGGCTGGTGTTCTCTATTTGGAGCAGAGTATAGCCTCTAAGTGTCACGGAACATGATACACTGCACAGCCTCTGCCTTCAAATCAGCCAGCTCCCATTAGCTTGTGAGTTGCCACCTGTCACTGCAAGTATCAAAACTTCTCCATCATCTGTGCAACAAATAGGCTGAAAAGATGAGGCCAGAGCCAGCCATTGATTGGTTTATTAAGCCCTTCAGGAAGAAAGCACTTGGGATTTTCTATTCTCTCAGGAGCTTCATGATTTCTGTGAAGCTTTTTATTATTACCTGGATGACCTTTCCTAGGGTACCTATAAGGCTTCTCCTAATACGTTTTTCTCAAAACAATGATTAAAGAAAAATATTGTGGTTGCACAAAGACGGTTATATCAATAGCTTCTTCTTCAGTGGGAAAAGGGGAAGTAGATAGGCAATTTAATGGAATTATGGGCCTAATGTGCTTAGGATATTGTAAATGTTAACCAACATTATCCCCTCACCCAACATGGCAGCCCATACCCTCTCCTCAGCTAACAAGTTGTCCATACCCTCTCCTCACCCAGCATGACTGTCCATACTCTCCCTTCACCCAACATGGCCACTCATGTCTTCTCCTCAGCTAACATGGTTGTCCATACCCTTTCCTCACCTAACATGGCTGCCCATACCCTCTTCCTCACCCAGCATGGCCACCCATGCCCTCTCCTCACTCAACATGGCATTTTTTTTTTGCCCTCCCCCAAACCTGGGATGAGGTGGAGCCTCAGTGTCTTGACTTTATGTGTGTTTGAATGAAGAGAGTTTACCACCTCTACCTGCTGATAAAAAAACCTTCACTAGAGGAGAATTGGGGTGTGCGTGTGTGTGTGTGTGTGCATGCGTGTGTGTGCATGTGTTTAGGGTAGTGGAGAATGAAATTGATTTCTTACCTCTTCTTGTTTTGTGTTAATTTTTTACCCAAATAATATGATTTTAGCTGCAGCACTGAAGGCACTCAAGGGCACCTCAGTGGTAGTCCAGGGGCCGCTTGGTGTTAGTGTCCTTAGGTGATATGCTTTGGAGAAGTTTGGGGGCAGGCGCTTGTGGTTGGAGGCAGGCCATAGAGAGGGGGCTCCAAACTGTTGTTCCCAACCAAACATCTGAATCAGGGGCTGAGAGCCTGAAGTTAGAGCCATGGCCCAGAAAGAAAAGATCAGCAGGGAGAGAAGGAAAAGCAGAAGAGGATCTGGGAGACTTCCAGGGACAGGAGGCAGCTTATTTGTGATCTTGGTGGTGCTGCATGCTGCTTGTAAAAGCAAATGAAAAGGCTTATTACTGACAAGTTTCTGAGGTCTGGTGAATCTTTAAGTAACAGCTTCAGAAAACAAAACAAAACAAAAAGATACAACACATGGGAAAGAAGCAACAATACCTATATATTTATCTTAATGGAACCTGGCATCTGTTTTTTAAAATAATAATTCATAAGGTTCATTTATAAATGCTCAATGAGAAATGGAACCATAAGCTTCACATCCAAGAGCCACAAGAAAAGATTCCTTTCTACCTAAATCTGCAGCTTCCAGAGAGAAGAGATGTTATAACTATCAGGACAGCTCTAGATCTTAAAAATGCACATGAGAACCATCTGTGTGTCTTGTGAATATAAGTCCAGATTTCATTGATTCTGGCACCTTGAAAAAAGTGCTGACTGCACAAAGACCTTTCCGCTTCTACCTCTAAATAAGCTGTGCCACTTGTACAGTTAGATCAGATCTGCTGATATCCCATAAACTGCATTTACTGATCAGCACATTCTCTCAGTAGCAAAGCCATAGAATGTCAGTCCCAATGTAGACTCATAAGCCCAGGTTTGAACTGGTTAGATCATTGAACTGAGACATCCCAATGTGGCCACTTATGCTGTCTTAGTCTGTTCGTGTTGCTACAACAAAATACCAGAGATTGAGTAATTCATAAGCAATGGAAATTTATTTCTTATGGTTCTGGAGGCCGTGAAGTCCAAGATCAAGGCACCAGGCTTGGTGTCTGGTGAGGGCTGCTCTCTGCTTCCAAGATGGTGCCTTGTTGCTGCATCCTTACATGACAGAAGAGCAGAACGGCAAACGGCCTCACTAGTTTCCCCCAGTCCTGCTATAAGTGCATTAATCTCATTTATAAAGGCTCCACCCTCATGACCTAGTCACTTCCCAAAGGCCCAATCTCTTGATACCATCATCTTGGGGTTTAAGTTGCAACATATGAAATTTGGAGGGACACATACATTCAAAGCACAGCATACATAATGGCTTCATAGCCATGACTGTTGAGCCCCTCTCCCTCCATTCTCCCCTGCTACCAAATTGTGCTGGAGACCAAGCCATCTCTTATCTCTGGACCCTGCTATGACCATTGTTCTAGCAGGGTCTAGAGAAAAGAGACTCTTTTGTTATACTAACTGGAGAACAAGTGTCATAGGTTTAAGGCATTTATGTTTGGAGGGCAGCTTGTACCTGGTACACAAAGGGGTGGGCAACCGAGATTTTGAGAGCCTGAGCCTTGTACTCTCTAACCAGGATGTAGACCCAAGTCTTCTGGGTTGCTGGCTTACATGTGGTCATAGGTTTGACCATTGTTCTCCAATTAGAGAATAACAATAACACAACAACAGCAACAAAAGGGGGCAAGCTTTAACTATGACATAGTTCTATCTCCCTGAAGTTTTCCTCAGCCAACCTTTTTGGAACCTGACTTCTATTTGGAAGGGGTATCTGCATTTGACATGAAGTCTGATTTTTGTACAGGTAGGACCTCATGGTAAATATAGATTCTGAGAAGCTCTGAGTTAAATCAATGGCCCTCTCCAAGGTAATTAAAGTGAGTTTTTTAACGGACTAATCTTTTTCCCGAATTTATTTTCCTACTTTTGATTTCTCTTTTTTGAATTTCCGATTTTTATCTATTCTGTTTATGTTGTATGAAATATTGTTTAGTATATTGATCTTTTTTTCTTCATGCTATCTTCTATCTTTTTATACTTGGCATTATTTTCCATCTGGATGATGGGGTCGGGGGTGTCTATGCAACTGGCATTAATTCAAAGAAGAAATGTAGCAGCATAAAAAAGAGTTTGAACCTTAGAAGCTGGGCTCTAAGAGAAATTGAGGTATAAAATAAACACAACAAATGACATCCTGAGTTCCTTCTACCAAGACTAGAAAGTATTTCCCTGAAATAGAATGGGATAAAGGAGAAAAGAGCAAAGAGATGTGACAAGGGAGAGACGGCTTTGAGAACCACAGTCAACACCACTTCACAGGCAGGGCTACACACAGCCTCCCCAGGAAGCCCGCTCTCTACCAGTCATCCACACAGCCATCACCCTTGCTGTCCTTCCTCCAATCCATCACTCAATGACCACTCCACAGCAATGGCATCAATCTGTCTCCTAACGACTCAAGTTACACTGTGGGCGAAACTTCCCCTGGCTGGTGCCAGGATGTAATTAAACTCTCAGGGAAGGAGGACGGGATCCTGGACATTTAGGGGGGAAGACGTTAATGGAGGAAAGGAGAGTCCTGGACCTATAGTGGAGACACTTTACACTCTGCAGAGTGTAGCTGCAGAGAGGCAGGTATCATCACTGGAGGAGAGCAGGGTGTCACACCAAGGCAACCATCACTTCAGCCTCGACAGCTTGCATTTTAGCTGTATCCAATACTACCGTGAGGGGCAAAAAGTGGAATCAACCGATCAGCCACGATGCAGTGTAGCATAAGTCTCAAACTAAAGCTTCTGGGTTGAATAATGAGACGTGGAGTTGTCTTTTATTTGGCCTGCACTGTATTTTCACATTTTTAAATTCATTGTCAGCATTTTGAAACTATAAGGTCTTGTATAACAATTGTAACTTTTTGGCTTTGAAAAACATTGGAAGATCAGAGAACACTTGGCTGATGTCCCTGGATGGTAACAGTGGACTGGAGCTGGGTCCAGAAAGCCCTTACAATTTTCTTTCATTATCATCCTAAACCTTTGAGTTTCTGCATTCAGGGATTTTCCTAGTCCCTGTAGGCATTCAGGTTTGCTGTCATATAATCATTAGGGGAGAGATAAGCCCTGGCTCTGTTTTGATCACTATTATTGAACTAATTGCCTATTTTGCTAAATTCCAGGTGTTATCAATATAGCTAATTGCCTGTCATCTTGGTTCTAAATAAACTGATCAGTGTATTGGACCAGGACCGACAGGAATTCTATGAGAGTTTTCGGTCTTCTATTCTGCAGTCGTTTTCATTCTTCTGCTTCTCACAATTCTGAGAGGTCAATGAAAATTCTTCTCCCCTCCCACTTTTTTTCTTCCACATTTTATTTTCATCCCTATGAAATAGAGAAAGAGTGCTACACTGGACATCCAAATACCCTCCGTCTAGATTCAATAATTGTTACATTTTTGCCATGTTTACTTCTTTTCTTCCTCTCTCTCTCATTTCTTGCTGAAGTTGAGACACTTGAAAGTGACCTGAAGACATGAAGACACAGGGTGCCTTATCTCTTAATAGTTCAGAAACAGCTCCTAAAAATAGTAATGGATATTTTCCATGCATAACTGTAATACATGATATTATTATCACTCTTTACCAGAATAACAGTAATTCCATAATATCTTCTATTATCTAGTCTATATTTAAATTTCCCCAAATACCCCCAAAGAATCTCTTAGAGGGCTAAAATTTGTCCTGAACTAATTCCCTATCCTCTCAATTTTTGTCATTTAAATTTATAAATGATTAGCCTGAGAACTGAACACACACTGCAAAGTTCTTCAAAACAATCTCAGCTCCTTCCCTCAGGTCAAGACTTGAAACCCCTGTTTTCCAGATGCAATTTCCGCATAGCAGTGTACTGCAAAACTCAGCACTTTAATTTTTTTTATTATGGCCATGGGATGTATGGGTCAGAAATTTGGACAGGGCTCCTTAAGGGTGGCTTTTCTCTACTCCATGATGTCCTGGGTCTCAACTGGGAAGACTTCTGGCTAGGAACTGAAATTATCAAGTCATCTAAAGGCCCCTTCACTCTCATGTCTGTTGCCTAAACTGGAAACACCTACACAGGGCTTCCCTACAGCATGGCAGCCTTAAGTCACATGAGACTTGGGCATGAGAGCCAAGGGTGCCTTGGGGCTTTGATTATCAAATTGTCATGTCCTATATTTTCCATTCGTTTGTTACCTTTTCAGAGAGGACCTTTTTTCTTTTACCTCTGATAGAATTAAAGTCATCTTCCTATGAAGTCTGCCTATCTCCCATTTTATTTCTCCCTTCTTTGATGCACACTATCTTTTTAAAAAGCTCTTGTAAGTTCTGAATAGGTAAGCTAGCATTGATTTTTTCCACTTTCACCTGCTTCCATTTAACTGATGATGAGCGTCTGAGGTGTAAATAGAGTCTATGGCATCCTGATGTGACTCTATCCACCTATGAAA